>NC_086455.1:63278560-63582727 GCF_028390025.1 Pseudophryne corroboree
GCCGCAGAATGAGCTTGCTGAATGGTGTTACAGATCCAGCGAGCAATAGTTTGCTTTGAAGCAGGAGCACCCAGCTTGTTGGATGCATACAGGATAAACAGCGACTCAGTTTTCCCGACTCTAGCCGTTCTGGCTACATAAACCTTCAAAGCCCTGACTATGTCCTGTTACTCGGAATCCTCCAAGTCACAAGTAGCCACAGGCACCACAACAGGTTGGTTCATATGAAAAGAGGACACCACTTTTGGCAGAAATTGCGGACGAGTCCGCAATTCTGCCCCATCCATATGGAAAACCAGATAGGGGCTTTTATGTGACAAAGCCGCCAATTCTGACACACGCCTAGCCGAAGCCAAGGCCAACAGCATGACCACCTTCCACGTGAGATATTTTAACTCCACGGTTTTAAGTGGCTCAAACCAGTGTGATTTCGGGAAACTCAACACCACGTTAAGATCCCAAGGTGCCACTGGAGGCACAAACGGGGGCTGAATATGCAGCACTCCCTTTACAACGTCTGAACCTCAGGCAGAGAAGCCAGTTCTTTTTGAAAGAAAATTGATAGGGCCGAAATCTGGACCTTAATGGACCCCAATTTTAGGCCCAAAGTCACTCCCGACTGTAGGAAGTGAAGGAAACGGCCCAGCTGGAATTCCTCTGTAGGGGCCTTCCTGGCCTCACACCAAGCAACATATTTTCGCCATATACAGTGATAATGTTTAGCCGTCACGTCTTTCCTAGCCTTTATTAGCGTAGGAATAACCTCATCCGGAATCCCTTTTTCTGCTAGGATCCGGCATTCAACCTCCATGCCGTCAAACGCAGCCGCGGTAAGTCTTGGAACAGACAGGGCCCCTGCTGCAACAGATCCTGCCTTAGAGGCAGAGGCCATGGGTCCTCTGTGAGCATATCTTGCAGCTCTGGATACCAAGTCCTTCTTGGTCAATCTGGAACAATTAGTATTGTTCTCACTCCTCTTTATCTTATGATTCTCAGTACCTTGGGTATGAGAGGAAGAAAAACATAAACCGACTGATACACCCACGGTGTCACTAGTGCTATCGCCTGAGGGTCTCTTGACCTGGCACAATACCTCTGTAGTTTTTTGTTGAGGCGGGATGCCATCATGTCCACCTGTGGCAGCTCCCACCGACTGGCAATCTGCGCGAAGACTTCTTGATGAAGTCCCCACTCTCCCGGGTGGAGGTCGTGCCTGCTGAGGAAGTCTGCTTCCCAGTTGTCCACTCCCGGAATGAACACTGCTGACAGTGCTCTCACGTGATTCTCTGCCCAGCGAAGAATTCTGGTGGCTTCCGCCATCGCCACCCTGCTCCTTGTGCCGCGATTGGTCCCGAAGCAGGGTCTCCGCTTGACTTAGAGCGTTGTATATGGCCCTTAGTTCCAGGATATTGATGTGAAGGCAAGTCTCCTGACTTGACCACAGACCCCGGAAATTTCTTCCCAGTGTGACTGCCCCCCACCCTCGGAGGCTTGCATCCGTGGTCACCAGGACCCAGTCCTGAATGCCGAATCTGCGACCCTCGAGAAGGTGAGCACTCTGCAGCCACCACAGAAGAGACACCCTGGCCCTGGGGGACAGGGTGATCAGCCGATGTATCTGTAGATGTGATCCGGACCACTTGTCCAACAGATCCCATTGAAAGGTCCTCGCATGGAACCTGCCGAAGGGAATGGCCTCGTATGATGCCACCATCTTCCCCACGACTCACGTGCAGTGATGCACCGACACCCGTTTTGGCTTTAAGAGGTCTCTGACCAGTGTCATGAGATCCTGAGCCTTCTCCGTCGGGAGAAAAACCTTCTTCTGTTCTGTCTCCAGAATCATGCCCAGGAAGGGCAGACGCGTCGTAGGAATCAGCTGCGACTTTGGAATATTCAGAATCCAGCCGTGCTGTTGTAACACTTCCCGAGAGCGTGCTACGCTGATCAATAACTGCTCTCTGGAGATCGTCCAAGTATGGGATAATTGTGACTCCTTGCTTTCGCAGGAGCACCATCATTTCCGCTATTACCTTGGTAAATATTCTCGGTGCCGTGGAGAGACCAAACGGCAACGTCTGGAATTGGTAATGACAAACCTGTACCACGAATCTGAGGTACTCCTGATGAGGTGGATAAATGGGGACATGCAGGTAAGCATCCTTTATGTCCAGAGACACCATAAAATCCCCCTCTTCCAGGCTTGCAATGACCGCTCTGAGCGATTCCATCTTGAACTTGAACCTTTTCAGGTAAATGTTCAGGGATTTTAAATTCAATATGGGTCTGACCGAACCGTCCGGTTTCGGAACCACAAACATTGTGGAATAGTAACCCCTTCCCTGTTGAGGGAGGGGAACCTGTACCACCACCTGCTGGAGATATAATTTGTGAATTGCCGCTAACACTATTTCCCTCTCCAAGGGGGAAATTGGCAGGGCCGATTTGAGGTAACGGTGAGGGGGCCTCACTTCGAATTCCAGCTTGTATCCCTGAGATACAATCTGTATAGCCCAGGGATCCACCTGTGAGCGAACCCACTGGTGGCTGAAATGTCGGAGATGCGCCCCCACCGATCCTGGCTCCACCTGTGGAGCCCCAGCGTCATGCGGTGGATTTTGTGGAAGCCGGGGAGGACTTCTGTTCCTGGGAACTAGCTGTATTATGCAGCTTCTTTCCTCTACCCCTGCCTCTGGCAAGAGAGGACGCACCTTGGACTTTCTTGCCTCTTTGTGATCGAAAGGACTGCATTTGGTAATACGGTGCTTTCTTAGGCTGTGAGGGAATATATGGCAAAAAATTTGACTTCCCAGCCGTAGCTGTGGAAACTAGGTCCGAGAGACCGTCCCCAAACAATTCCTCACCCCTATAAGGTAAAACCTCCATGTGCCGTTTTGAGTCGGCATCACCTGTCCATTGCAGAGTCCACAGGACCCTTCTGGCCGAAATCGACATTGCATTTATTCTAGAGCCCAGTAGGGTAATATCTCTCTGGGCATCTCTCATATACAGGACAGCGTCTTTTATATGCCCCAAGGTCAGTAATATAGTATCCTTGACCAAGGTATCAAGTTCCTCAGATAAAGTATCTGTCCATGCTGCGACAGCACTACACATCCAGGCCGACGCAATTGCCGGCCTTAGCAGAGTACCTGAATGTGTATAAATGGACTTCAGGATCCCTTCCTGCTTTCTATCCGCAGGATCCTTTAGGGTGGCCGTATCCTGTGACGGCAGGGCTACCTTCTTAGATAAGCGTGTCAAAGCTTTGTCTACCCTAGGGGAGGATTCCCAGCGTAACCTGTCCGTTGGCAGGAAAGGATACGCCATAAGCAACCGTTTGGAAATCTGCACTTTCCTATCTGGAGATTCCCAAGCCTTTTCACATAACTCATTTAATTCATGTGAAGGGGGAAAAGTCACCTCGTGCCTTTTTTCCCCAAACATAAAAAACCCTCTTGTGGGGGCGTGGCCTAGCCTGCAAGCTGAGAGGAAGCCTTCTCTATGAGCTCCTGCTGGCCCCGCTCATAAAACCAACATAAAACCTATTTCACGGGTCTCCAAGCACCTCTTTACTGGACCACCTGCTTCCCTGATCACTAAGCACCAGAGGGGCTCGGTTGCAGAGCCGGGGAGCCCTTATCAGGGCTTCTGCAGGTTGCGGCCTTCCCCTCCTCAAGAAGCCGGGGCCTCGATTTGGGAGTGGAGCCGTCGGTCCGCTGGACCTGGTGCGGCGATTCTGCGGACCCCCTCTCCCACCTGAGCGGCGCTCCCTGACACCCAAGAGCTCACCCATCAAGTACTGACCCTCACAGGAGACCGGCGGCCGGACAATCTGCGGGAGGTAAGAGCCGGGACGAGTGTGACTGGCGGCCGGCGGCCATCTTGTGGTTGGCGCCGCCCGGACTTTGAGCTCTACTTGCCGATCCCCGGCCTCTCCAGGCGCCTGCCCTCCGACCCCCACCTCACACATCCTTGCAAGACAGATCTCCCCCTCACTGGCGGGGATTAACGACCCGGGGACCTCCGGAGGATCCGTGTCTTATTTACAGGTGGCGGCCATCTTGTGACTGGCACAACTCTCTCCTCACTCCATAGCTAGAACTGGCTGTAACTCTAGCTCCCTCTTGTGGCGACTTTTAGATTAGACAACTCACAGCCACTATAAATATATTTCTATACTTCTGCCTATTCTCACACCTGCTCCACCCATAAAACCATGCCGGCTTCTACACCTGTGTGACATTTCTCCTCGCCCATGTGCGCTGTTCACGGACTGATGCCTACCGGTCCTGAGCTACTACTCGTTGGGATGTAACCTGTTATACTTCCCCTTTTTATTTCCTCTCCATGTGACCTCATTATAGCTTGCTCCTTGCGTGAGGCGACTCCTACTGTATAAATCGGTCCTCCGTTGCCCGCTTATTTTTATGGAAAAATTTCTCATACCCACCCCGATGTCAATTGCTGACCCTGCCTCTACAACCCGAGGCGATACTGTGTGGGGACACTCGTCTGATTCAGATTGCTCTGTCACCCGTTCCAGGTCCTTACAAAAACGCAAGTCTGCTCCGGCCAGTAAGCCTCCCAAAATGAAACCTGCGGATATTGCGGCGGTGCTGGGCCCTCTGCTAGATGAAAAGCTGGCGGGCATTAGAGAAGCTATTGACTCTACTCTATCCAAATTAACTCAACACTCTGGCCGCTTAGATGACGTCGAACAGAGGGTGTCTACCCTGGAGGATGATTTGCATGCAGCACAACTCACCATTAATTCACAGCAAAGTGACATTTCGGATCTGACCCAGAAGCTAGATGATTTGGAGAATCGCGGACGCAGAAGTAATCTCCGGGTGGTGGGTATCCCCGAATCGGTCAAAGGCCGTGAGTTACTTGACCTTCTTTCTAACTGGATACCGCAACAACTGGCCATGGATCTCAAAGGTGCCCCTCTGGCTATTGAGCGGGCACACAGAATCGGCCCTGAACGTAAAACAAACTCTGGTCGCCCTCGCCCGGTGATCATGAAAATCCTTAATTATGCCGACAAAGCTCGACTCCTAGACCACTACCGGAAGACGGATAGCTTAACCTACAACGGAGATCGGCTCTTGATATTTCAGGATTTTTCCACCATTGTCGCTGCTAAACGCAAGGAGTTTGCCCCGTTGTGCAAGCAACTGTTTAACGCCAAAATTAAATTCTCTCTCCTGTACCCGGCCCGGCTGCGGATCTTCGAGGACGGCAAGCCGTTGTTCTTCGATGACATAACACTCGCCAAGGCACACTTCTCGAGTTTACCCACTTGACTGTTGCACTGTTATTATTGCTTGCATGCATGTTTTTCTCTCTTTTTCTTCTCCATCTGTAGGTCACGTGGAGAGGAATAATTGCGCAGCTCTGTGTATACAATGAGCTGTAAATTTTCTTGTTTTTCTTGTTTGTTTTTTATGTTACTGTTTAATATTGTTGGTTGCACCTGCCGGATCTGCCGACCCCGATCCTCCATGGGTCAACCCCTTCCCGCTCGCTGGGACGGGCAGGGGCCCTACTTTACCTCTAGTATATTTTTTCTTGCATTCCCATCCATCGGTATAGGCTGATATAGCTGACCCTGCTCCTACTCCCCCCGCCGCCGCGGAGGATACCCCACTCCTTGCCTTCAATATAGTATCATGGAATGTGGAGGGTCTTAACGCTCCAGTGAAGCGCAAGAAAGTGCTCTCCCACCTCCACCGTTTGACCCCTCACATCACCTTCCTACAGGAAACACATTGGCTGGACGATCCCCGTAACACTCTACGTGCCCCCTGGATCGGGGATTGTATCTCGGCCCCTTATTCTAATAAGACCAGGGGAGTTGCCATCCTTTTTCACAAGTCCCTACAATATTCGATACGCAGAAGGTTTCTCGATCCTAATGGGAGATTTATTTTGCTAGATGTGATTATTGATAATGTCTTGTATACTCTCCTTAATCTATATGCCCCAAATGTCTCTCAACAGGATTTTTTTGCAGTTGTCCTACAGAAACTTTCCTCTTGGGGGAGCTCTAATCTAATCCTAGGAGGAGATTTCAACACGGTCATCGATCCGTCCATGGACAGGTCTGGGGTGAGTACTTCATCCTCCAAATCCGGCTGTGATCTTCTTTCCTCCCTCTGTTCACAACTTGCTCTCTCCGACCCTTGGCGTATCCATCACCCTCTTCTTCGTGATTACTCTTTCTACTCTCACCCCCACTCTACGCACTCCCGTATTGATTATATTTTCTTATCCCGACACCTCTTCCCTAAAGTCACTCACACATCGATTAAAAATATTATTATCTCAGACCATGCCCCTATTATGATTTCTCTTAAGCTTGCGTTGCCCCAATGTTTTTCCAAATGCTGGCGATTCCCTGCTTATCTTACTCACTCTGAGGATTTTCTCCTACACCTTAGACACACTTGGCACACCTACGTTGCTGATAATTTGGCCCAGGCGGAGGATGTCTCACTGTTCTGGAGCGCCTCTAAAGCTGTTATCCGGGGCCACATTATCTCATACATAAATTCTAAACGCAAAACATTTAACTCCCGCCTCCATGAACTGAGCTCCCTTCTCACCTCAACTTATAGAACGTATAAGCGTTCCGACACTCCCGCACATAAAGAGGCATACCTGACTGCTAAACAAGTATATGATACCTTCCTAACAGAGCAGGCCCAGACACGATATGATTACCAGCGGAACAAATTTTTTAGATGGGGTAATAAATCGGGCAGACTCTTGGCGAACCTCGCTCGGGGGCCCCGCACTCGCACATGGGTTGAGGTGGTTAAATCTTCAGACACTATTATATCAGATCCGACAGCCATTTGCGCCGAATTTATGCAGTTTTACAAATCCCTATATACAGCAGAGCCAGATAACGTGGAGACAGGTGAATCCTTTTTGCATGACGCTCAGCTTCCTGTCCTCTCTCGAGATGACAGGGACCTTCTCGAGATGTCTATAACTGAGGAAGAGATACTCACAACTATCAAATCTTTACCAAACGGCAAGAGCCCAGGCCCTGATGGCTTTGGGGCTGAATACTATAAATTACTTAATGCTGAACTCACACCCACTCTAGCCAAATTATATAATCATATCCTTACCTCCGGAACTATACCCTTATACTTCAATGAGGCACGGATAATCGTAATACCCAAGCCGGGTAAAGATCCCTCCCTCGTGGGTTCCTATCGCCCTATCTCACTTCTTAACCAAGACTTCAAATTGCTTACCAAACTAATGGCCAACCGTCTACAGTCTTGTCTGCCTCATCTCATTTCCCCGGCCCAGTTAGGCTTTATTAAAGGCAGACAATCTGTACAAGGTATTAGATCGGCGATAGCTGCTATTTCCCATACCCGCCTTCATAATTTGGAAGACAATATTCTTATTAATCTAGACGCCGAAAAGGCCTTCGATAAAATCGCTTGGCCACACCTTTTTAGAGTGCTCTCCCATCAGCAATTTGGCACTAATTTCTGTAGTCTAATGCGGACCCTCTGCACTGCTCCGATGGCCCAGGTGGTAGTTAATAATGTGGCCTCCTCTTCCTTTTTTCTTGAGAGAGGCACCAGACAAGGATGCCCTCTCTCCCCTTTGCTTTTTAATTTGGCCTTGGAACCTTTTATTCGTTATATCCAACTGCTACCTGGGTTTAGAGGCATTGTTGTTGGGGATCGCGAACTCAAAGTTATAGCCTTCGCAGATGACCTACTTATATGTACCTCTGACCCTAAATGCTCCCTTCCTGTATTGGTAGAGGCAATTGACAGATTTTCGTCTTTTGCTGGCTTCTCCATTAACTTTGCCAAGTCTGAAGCCCTGGCCATATTTGGCCAGGCGAGACTGGGTTGGATTAGACCCTTCCCGTTTAGATGGGCCCCCTCACATATCACCTTTTTAGGAGTGGCTCTACCACAACATCTCTCCACCCTCTATGCACGTAATATAACCCCGATCATACATAAAATACGGACTGAACTTAGCCTATGGCAAAACCTTCCCCTTAATATGTTAGGGAGATGCAACCTGTTTAAAATGGCAAGCTTCCCGAAACTCCTGTATATTCTCCAAATGACTCCCATTCTTCTCACTAACTCCGACTTTTCTTTACTTAATACCTTGCTTTCCAAGTTTATATGGAACCGTAAGCGCCCCAGGATAAGTCTAAAAAAAATGTCGCAATCGGTGCGCCAAGGGGGTGTAAACCTACCAAACATTAAACAATACAATCTAGCGTGCTTACTACGTTTCGCTATGGATTGGCTCAGTGGCAACGATGTATTCACAGATACCAAGTTAGAATCTCAGCTTTGTGCTCCTCTCTCTCTTGCTTACCTTCTACATGCCCGGCCCTCTCAAATAAAATCTCCCCAATTTGATAACCCACTATTGTCTTCCACTATTAAGGCGTGGAAAATGGCTAGGAAAGCTCTTGGTCTCAAATATTATTACTCAGTCTCTCTACCTTTGCTTGGAAACCTGGAGTTCCAAAATGGTACTGCCTCTTTGCCTTTTGGTGCTCCTCTGGTTTAAAGACTCTACGTAATCTGATGACACCTACTCACACTCCTTTGCCATTCCAGGAGGCTATTGAGAAATATGCAATTTCACCCCTGCATGGATTTTACTACTCCCAGGCTATACATTATCTTACATCCGTTCTCCCTCACCTCACGGGAAAAGACTTTGTTAACCCCTTAGACTCCCTTTTACGCTCCAACACATACTCCATATCTTCTATCTATGCGCGCATCCGCACTGAACTGGACCCCCACACTGATTTTCCTGATCTGGCTAAATGGATCTCCCAAGTTCCTACATTCACAGTAGACACCCTATTAGATACCTTTTTTATGACCCTTAAACTAATACCGGCTAGTATATATCAGGAAATGGCCTATAAACTGCTACACAGGGCATATATTTCGCCTAAACAAGGTTTTCTAATGGGTATATCAGATAGGGCCGGATGTAATAAATGCTCAACGGTAGAAGCTGACCTTTTCCATTGTCTCTGGGCCTGCCCTGTCATTCAAAAATTCTGGCATACCTTACACCATTATGGCACCTCAACGCTAGGCATCCCCTTTCAATGTACTGCTCCCTGGGCCCTCTTTGGTCATCTGTCGGACCAACCTGGAATTCCACGCACTGATAAAAAATTGATAGTGTTACTTTCAGCAGTGGGGAAAAAAGCTATATTGCAACAGTGGATCCATCCTACCTCTCCTACTCTCCCTATGGCTACCTCTAGGTTACTCTTCTTATTTAATATGGACTGGCTGGAAGCCTCTATTCACAAGGAAACCCTGACTCCTGCACTCTTTAAGTGCTGGGATAAATACATTTGTACCCTCCCTCCCCACACTAAACTAGCAATACATAAATGTTTCCAATCTAACTTTTGGTACTCTCTCCGACAACTTGATAGCCAAGTTTCTCTAACTGACTGAGCTTCCTATCTTCCCCTCTCCCTCTTCTTCATCCGTACTTCCCTCTCCACACACTTCCTCTTTTCTTTCCCCTCTCTTCTTATTTCTGCTGTTTCTTCCCTGGCGGATTGGATGGACACTTCTATGGACGGATCGGTGGCCTGTGGCTCTTGGTAGGTGTTTTTGCTTATTTTTGTTCTAACGTTTTTGTGATGTTCTTTTTTACCTCTTCTTTTTTTTTTTAATTTGAACTGCCGGAATTGAGTGTCAGTTTTTAGTCAGTCATATTTAGTCCCATTCTCAATACATTATAGCCTGACCGCCGCTCTTCTGGTGGTTTACAATTTGTTCTTGTTAATTGTTTTGGAAAATTGGAAAATTTCCTCCACCTACTCATATATGCTGTGTACTTTTACTTTTCTTATCTGCTTACTTTGATGTCGATATGTCTGATATGTATGCGGTTTTTTTTTTCCCTCATTTCTGTACCATGTTTTGGAGGTATTTAATAAACATATTTGGAAAAAAAAAAAAACCCTCTTGTCAGGGACTGGGCTTTCCTCTGAGATGTGTAATACATCCTTCATTGCTATAATTATGTAGCGGATGGCTTTAGCCATTTTAGGCTGCAACTTTGCATCATCGCCATCGACACTGGAGTCAGAATCCGTGTCGATACCTGTGTCAACTATTTGGGATAGTGGACGCTTCTGAGACCCTGACGGCCTCTGCGTTGTAGGGTCAGGCATGGGTTGAGACCCTGACTGTCCCAAGGCTTCAGCTTTATCCAACCTTTTATGCAAGGAATTAACATCATCATTTAAAACCTTCCACATATCCATCCAATCGGGTGTCGGCGCCGTCGGCGGCGATACCACATTCATCTGCACCTGCTCTGCTTCCACATAGCCTTCCTCGTCAAACATGTCGACACAAGCGTACCGACACACCACACACACAGGGGATGCTCTATTTGAGGACAGAACCCCCACAAGGCCCTTTGGAGAGACAGAGAGAGAGTATGCCAGCACACACCCCAGCGCTATATGACCCAGGAATTGCACAGTAACTTAGTGTTTACCCAGTAGCTGCTGTATACACTGATTCTGCGCTAAATTTATGTGCCCCCCCTCTCTTTTTACCCTCTTTTTCTACCGTGATTCTGCAGGGGGGAGCCTGGGGTGCTTCCTCTCAGCGGAGCTGTGGAGAGAAAATGGCGCTGGTGAGTGCTCAGGAAGAAGCCCTGCCCCCTCAGCGGCGGGCTTCTGTCCCGCGATATGTGTAAAATATTGCGGGGGCTCATGCATATATACAGTGCCCAACTGTATATATGCTTTTTTATGCCAAGAGGTACTCAATTGCTGCACAGGGCGCCGCCCCCCCCCCCCCCCCCTGCACCCTACAGTGACCGGAGTGTGCGGGTGTAATGTGGGAGCAATGGCGCACAGCTGCAGTGCTGTGCGCTACCTCATATGAAGACTGGAGTCTTCTGCAGCCGCTTTCGAAGTCTTCTTGCTTCTCACGTCGGCTTCTGGCTCTGCGAGGGGGACGGCGGCGCGGCTCTGGGATCGGACGACCAAGGGTGCGTTCCTGTGTTCGATCCCTCTGGAGCTAATGGTTTCCAGTAGCCTAAGAAGCATGACCTATCCACAGTGAGTAGGTCTGCTTCACTCCCCTCAGTCCCACGTAGCAGAGAGTCTGTTGCCAGCAGATCTCTCTGAAAATAAAAAAACCTAACAAAATACTTTCTATTCAGCAAGCTCAGGAGAGCTCACTAAGTAGCACCCAGCTCGTCCGGGCACAGACTCAAACTTGGGAGAGGGGGGGGGGGACATGGAGGGAGGAGCCAGTGCACACCAGTATTCCTAATTCTTTCTTGAGGTGCCCTGTCTCCTGCGGAGCCCGTATGTTCCCCATGGTCCTTACGGAGTCCCCAGCATCCACTAGGACGTTACAGAAAAGATTTTAAACCTACCAGTAAATCTTTTTCTCCTAGTCCGTAGAGGATGCTGGGGACTCCGTAAGGACCATGGGGGTATAGACGGGCTCCGCAGGAGACATGGGCACTATAAAGAACTTTTATTATGGGTGTGCACTGGCTCCTCCCTCTATGCCCCTCCTCCAGACCTCAGTTAGAGAACTGTGCCCAGAGGAGATGGACAATACGAGGAAAGGATTTTGTTAATCTAAGGGCAAGATTCATACCAGCCCACACCAATCATACCATATAACCTGGAATATATGCAACCAGTTCACAGTATGAACAACAAACAGTATCAAAGACCGATTCCAATTGTAACATAACCCTTATGTAAGCAACAACTATATACAAGTCTTGCAGAGTAAGACCGCACTGGGACGGGCGCCCAGCATCCTCTACGGACTAGGAGAAAAAGATTTACCGGTAGGTTTAAAATCTTATTTTCTCTTACGTCCTAGAGGATGCTGGGAACTCCGTAAGGACCATGGGGTTTATACCAAAGCTCCCAATCGGGCGGGAGAGTTAGATTTGGGTGGATTATTTTGTTTCTGTGCAGGGTAAATACTGGCTGCTTTATTTTTACACTGCAATTTAGATTGCAGATTGAACTCACCACACCCAAATCTAACTCTCTCTGCACATGTTAAATCTGCCTCCCCTGCAGTGCACATGGTTTTGCCCAATTGCTAACAGAATTCCTGCTGCGATCAACTTGGAATTATCCCCCATATCCACTCCTGTCTGTAGAAAGAGGAGAAACCGGCCCAGATGTAAATCTTCCGTAGGAGCATTCTTGGCTTCACACCAAGATACATACTTCCTCCAGATACGGTGATAATGCTTCGCCGTCACCACCTTTATAGTCTTTATCAGAGTAGGGATGACTTCCTCCAGAATACCTTTCCCAGCTAGGATTTGGTGTTCAACCGCCATGCCGTCAAATGCAACCGCGGTAAGTCTTGGAACACGCAGGGCCCCTGCTGCAACAGGTCCTCCCTGAGAGGAAGAGGCCACGGATCTTCTGTGAGCATTTCCTGAAGATCTGAGTACCAGGCCCTTCGAGGCATATCTGGAATAATGAGTATTGTCTGTACTCTTTCGTCTTATGATCCTCAAAATTTTTGTGATGAGAGGAAGGAGGAGGAAACACATAGACCGACTGAAACTACTCTACTGCTACTGCCTGAGGGTCCCGGGACCTGGCACAATACCTCCGAAGCTTATTGTTGAGGCGTGACGCCATCATGTCTATTTGAGGAATTCCCCAGAGACTTGTTATCTCTGCAAAAACTTCTCGATGAAGTCCCCACTCTCCTGGATGGAGATCGTGTCTGCTGAGGAAGTCTGCTTCCCAGTTGTCCACTCCCGGAATGAAGACAGCTGACAGAGCGCTTACGTGATTTTCCGCCAAGCGAAGAATCCTGGTGGCTTCCGCCATAGCGACTCTGCTCCTTGTTCCGCCTTTGCGGTTTACATGAGCCACGGCTGTGACGTTGTACGATTGAATCAGAACCAGTAGGTCGCAAAGAAGATTCTCCGCTTGTCGTAGGCCGTTGTATATGGCCCTCAATTGCTGTATGTTTATGTGTAGACAAGCCTCCTGTCTTGACCATAGTCCCTGAAAATGTCTTCCTTGTGTGACTGCTCCCCATCCTCGGAGGCTCGCGTCCATGGTCCCCAGAACCCAGTCCTGAATGCCGAACCTGCGACCCTCTAGAAGGTGAGCACTCTGCAGCCACCATAGGAGAGACACCCTGGCCCTGGGGGACAGTGTAATTTTCTGATGCATTTGTAAATGGGACCCGGACCACTTGTCCAGAAGGTCCAACTGAAAAGTCCTTGCATGAAACCTGCCGAAGGGGATGGCCTCGTAGGCTCCCACCATTTTTCCCAGAACTCGAGTGCATTGATGAACTGACACTCTTTTTGGTTTTAGCAGGTCTCTGACCATGTTCTGGAGGTCCTGTGCTTTTTCCGATGGGAGAAAAACCTTCTTTTGTTCCGTGTCCAAAATTATGCCTAGGAATGATAGTCGAGTCGTTGGAACCAATTGTGACTTTGGCAGATTGAGAATCCAACCGTGCTGTTGGAGCACTCTCAGTGAGTGCGACACGCTTTTCAGCAATTGATCTCTCGATCTCGCCTTTATCAGGAGATCGTCCAAGTATGGGATAATTGTGACTCCTTGTTTGCGCAGGAGCACCATAATTTCCGCCATCACCTTGGTGAAAATCCTCGGGGCCGTGGAAAGCCCAAACGGCAACGTCTGAGACTGGTAATGACAGTCCTGTACAGCGAATCTCAGGTACTCCTGATGAGAGGTATATATGGGGACATGAAGGTAAGCATCCTTTATGTCTAGTGACACCATAAAATCCCCCCCTTCCAGGCTGGATATTACAGCTCAGAGCGATTCCATCTT
This sequence comes from Pseudophryne corroboree, assembly GCF_028390025.1. Lineage (NCBI taxonomy): Eukaryota > Metazoa > Chordata > Amphibia > Anura > Myobatrachidae > Pseudophryne > Pseudophryne corroboree. The sequence continues at coordinate 63,292,440 of NC_086455.1, forward strand.
GAATTTGAACTTTTTCAAGTACAGGTTTAGGGATTTTAGATTTAAAATGGGTCTGACCGAACCATCCGGCTTCGGGACCACAAACAGGGTTGAATAAATAAGATTTTACTCACCAGTAAATCTATTTCTCGTAGTCCGTAGTGGATGCTGGGAACTCCGTAAGGACCATGGGGATAGCGGCTCCGCAGGAGACTGGGCACAACTAAAGAAAGCTTTAGGACTACCTGGTGTGCACTGGCTCCTCCCTCTATGACCCTCCTCCAGACCTCAGTTAGGATACTGTGCCCGGAAGAGCTGACACAATAAGGAAAGGATTTTGAATCCCGGGTAAGACTCATACCAGCCACACCAATCACACCGTATAACTCGTGATACTATACCCAGTTAACAGTATGAAATATAACTGAGCCTCTCAACAGATGGCTCAACAATAACCCTTTAGTTAAACAATAACTATATACAAGTATTGCAGACAATCCGCACTTGGGACGGGCGCCCAGCATCCACTACGGACTACAAGAAATAGATTTACCGGTGAGTAAATTCTTATTTTCTCTGACGTCCTAGTGGATGCTGGGACTCCGTAAGGACCATGGGGATTATACCAAAGCTCCCAAACGGGCGGGAGAGTGCGGATGACTCTGCAGCACCGAATGAGCGAACTCTAGGTCCTCCTCAGCCAGGGTATCAAACTTGTAGAATTTTGCAAAAGTGTTTGAACCCGACCAAGTAGCTGCTCGGCAAAGTTGTAAAGCCGAGACCCCTCGGGCAGCCGATCAAGAAGAGCCCACCTTCCTCGTGGAATGGGCTTTTACAGATTTAGGATGCGGCAGTCCAGCCGCAGAATGTGCAAGTTGAATCGTGCTACAGATCCAGCGAGCAATAGTCTGCTTTGAAGCAGGCGCACCCAACTTGTTGGGCGCATGCAGGATAAATAGCGAGTCAGTCTTTCTGACTCCAGCTGTCCTGGAAACATAGATTTTTAGGGCCCGGACTACGTCCAGCAACTTGGAGTCCTCCAAGTCACGAGTAGCCGCAGGCACCACAATAGGCTGGTTCAAATGAAACGCTGAAACCACCTTTGGGAGAAATTGGGGACGAGTCCTCAATTCCGCCCTATCCATATGGAAAATCAGATAAGGGCTTTTACAAGACAAAGCCGCCAATTCTGACACACGCCTGGCCGAAGCCAAGGCCAACAGCATGACCACTTTCCACGTGAGATATTTTAGTTCCACGGTTTTAAGTGGTTCAAACCAATGCGACTTTAGGAAATCCAACACCACGTTGAGATCCCAAGGTGCCACTGGGGGCACAAAAGGGGGCTGAATATGCAGCACTCCCTTAACAAATGTCTGAACTTCAGGTAGTGAAGCCAGTTCTTTTTGGAAGAATCGATAGAGCCGAAATCTGGACCTTAATGGAACCCAATTTTAGGCCCATAGTCACCCCTGACTGTAGGAAGTGCAGAAATCGACCTAGCTGAAATTCCTCCGTTGGGGCCTTCCTGGTCTCACACCACGCAACATATTTCCGCCATATGCGGTGATAATGGTTTGCGGTCACTTCTTTCCTAGCTTTAATAAGCGTAGGGATAATTTCCTCCGGAATGCCCTTTTCCTTCAGGATCCGGCGTTCAACCGCCATGCCGTCAAACGCAGCCGCGGTAAGTCTTGAAACAGACAGGGCCCCTGCTGCAGTAGGTCCTGTCTGAGCGGCAGAGGCCATGGGTCCTCTGAGATCATTTCTTGAAGTTCTGGGTACCAAGCTCTTCTTGGCCAATCCGAAACAATAAGTATAGTTCTCACTCCTCTCCTTATTAGTCTCAGTACCTTGGGTATGAGAGGCAGAGGAGGGAACACATACACCGACCGGTACACCCACGGTGTTACCAGAGCGTCCACAGCTATCGCCTGAGGGTTCCTTGACCTGGCGCAATATCTTTTTAGCTTTTTGTTGAGGCGGGACGCCATCATGTCCACCTGTGGCCTTTCCCACCGGTGTACAATCATTTGGAAGACTTCTGGATGAAGTCCCCACTCTCCCGGGTGGAGGTCGTGTCTGCTGAGAAAGTCTGCTTTCCAGTTGTCCACTCCGGGAATGAACACTGCTGACAGTGCTAACACATGATTTTCCGCCCATCGGAGAATCCTTGTGGCTTCTGCCATTGCCATCCTGCTTCTTGTGCCGCCCTGTCGGTTTACATGGGCGACCGCCGTGATGTTGTCTGACTGGATCAGCACAGGCTGGTGTTGAAGCAGGGGTCTTGCCTGACTTAGGGCATTGTAAATGGCCCTTAGTTCCAGAATATTTATGTGTAGGGAAGTCTCCTGACTTGTCCATAGTCCCTGGAAGTTTCTTCCCTGTGTGACTGCCCCCAACCTCGAAGGCTGGCATCCGTGGTCACCAGGACCCAGTCCTGTATGCCGAATCTGCGGCCCTCTAGAAGATGAGCACTCTGCAGCCACCACAACAGCGACACCCTGGTCCTTGGAGACAGGGTTATCAGACGATGCATCTGAAGATGCGATCCGAACCTCTTGTCCAACAGATCCCACTGAAAGATCCTTGCATGGAACCTTCCGAATGGAATTGCTTCGTAAGAAGCCACCATCTTTCCCAGGACTCGCGTGCAGTGGTGCACCGACACCTGTTTTAGTTTTAGGAGGTCTCTGACTAGAGATGACAACTCCTTGGCCTTCTCCTCCGGGAGAAATACTTTTTTCTGTTTTGTGTCCAGAACCAACCCCAGGAACAGTAGACGCGTTGTAGGAACCAGCTGCGACTTTGGAATATTCAGAATCCAGCCGTGCTGTTGTAGCACTTCCCGAGCTAGTGCTACACCGATCAACAACTGTTCCCTGGACCTCGCCTTTATAAGAAGATCGTCCAAGTACGGGATAATTAAAACTCCCTTTCTCCGAAGGAGTATCATCATTTCGGCCATTACCTTGGTAAATACCCTCAGTGTGGACAGACCAAAAGGCAACATCTGGAATTGGTAATGACAGTCCTGTACCACAAATCTGAGGTACTCCTGGTGAGGAGGGTAAATGGGGACATGCAGGTAAGCATCCTTGATGTCCAGTGATACCATGGAATCCCCCTCGTCCAGGCTTGCAATCACCGCCCTGAGCGATTCCATCTTGAACTTGAACCTTCTTATATAAGTGTTCAAGGATTTTAAATTTAAAATGGGTCTCACCGAACCGTCCGGTTTCGGTACCACAAACATTGTGGAATAGTAACCCCGTCCTTGTTGAAGGAGGGGTACCTTGATTATCACCTGCTGAGAATACAGCTTGTGAATCGCCTCCAGCACTGCCTCCCTGTCCGGGGGAGCTGTCGGCAAGGCAGATTTGAGGAAACGGCGAGGGGGAGACGTCTCGAATTCCAGCTTGTACCCCTGAGATACTACTTGTAGAATCCAGGGATCCACCCGTGAGCGAGCACACTGGTCGCTGAAGTTCTTGAGACGGGCCCCCACCGTACCTGGCTCCGCCTGTGGAGCCCCAGCGTCATGCGGTGGACTTAGAGGAAGCGGGGGAGGACTTTTGTTCCTGGGAACTGGCTGTATGTTGCAGCTTTTTCCCTCTACCTCTGCCTCTGGGCAGAAAGGACGCACCTCTAACCCGCTTGCCTTTCTGGGGCCGAAAGGACTGTACCTGATAATACGGTGCTTTCTTTGGCTGTGAGGGAACATGGGGTAAAAATGCCGACTTCCCAGCTGTCGCTGTGGAAACTAGGTCCGAGAGACCATCCCCAAACAACTCCTCACCCTTGTAAGGCAATACTTCCATGTGCCTTTTAGAATCTGCATCTCCTGTCCACTGTCGAGTCCACAATCCTCTCCTGGCAGAAATGGACATTGCGTTTATTTTAGATGCCAGCCGGCAAATATCCCTCTGTGCATCTCTCATGTACAAGACAGCGTCTTTAATATGCTCTACGGTTAGCAATATAGTGTCCCTGTCTAGGGTATCAATGTTTTCCGACAGGGAATCTGACCACGCAGCTGCAGCACTGCACATCCATGCAGAAACAATAGCCGGTCTCAGTATAATACCCGAGTGTGTATATACAGACTTCAGGATAGCCTCCTGCTTTCTATCTGCAGGCTCTTTTAGGGCGGCCGTGTCCGGAGACGGTGACAGACGTGTGAGCGCTTTATCCACCCTAGGGGATGTCTCCCAACGTGACCTGTCCTCTGGCGGGAAAGGGTACGCCATTAGTAACTTTTTAGAAATTACCAGTTTCTTATCGGGGGAAGCCCACGCTTCTTCACACACTTCATTTAATTCATCAGATGGGGGAAAAACCACTGGTAGTTTTTTCTCCCCAAACATAATACCCTTTTTTGTGGTACCTGGGGTAATATCAGAAATATGCAACACATTTTTCATTGCCGTAATCATGTAACGGGTGGCTCTATTGGAATGTACACTAGTCTCATCATCGTCGACACTGGAGTCAGTATCCGTGTCGACATCTGTGTCTGCCATCTGAGGTAGCGGGCGTTTTAGAGCCCCTGATGGCTTTAGAGACGTCTGGGCAGGCACAGGCTGAGAAGCCGGCTGTCCCACATCTGCTATGTCGTCAAACCTTTTATGTAAGGAGTCGACACTGTCGCGTAATTCCTTCCACATAACCATCCACTCAGGTGTCGACCCCGCAGGGGGTGACATCACATTTATCGGCACCTGCTCCGCCTCCACATAAGCCTCCTCATCAAACATGTCGACACAGCCGTACCGACACACCGCACACACACAGGGAATGCTCTGACTGAGGACAGGACCCCACAAAGCCCTTTGGGGAGACAGAGAGAGAGTATGCCAGCACACACCAACAGCGCTATATAACACAGGGATTAACACTATAACTGAGTGATTTTTCCTAATAGCTGCTTGTATACACAATATAGCGCCTAAATTTAGTGCCCCCCCTCTCTTTTTTACCCTATGTAGTCTGGAAACTGCAGGGGAGAGCCTGGGAGCGATCCTTCCAGCGGAGCTGTGAGGGAAAATGGCGCCAGTGTGCTGAGGGAGATAGCCCCGCCCCTTTTTCGGCGGACTTCTCCCGCTTTTTTCTATGTATATCTGGCAGGGGTATTTTACACATATATAGTCTCTATGACTATATTATGTGTTATTTGCCAGCCAAGGTACTCAATATTGCAGCCCAGGGCGCCCCCTCCCCCCCCCCCCGGCGCCCTGCACCCATCAGTGACCGGAGTGTGAGGTGTGCATGGGAAGCAATGGCGCACAGCTGCAGTGCTGTGCGCTACCTTGATGAAGACCGGACGACCGAGGCTGGGTCTGTGTTCGATCCCTCTGGAGCTAATGGTGTCCAGTAGCCTAGAAGCCCAAGCTAGCTGCAAGCAGGTAGGTTCGCTTCTCTCCCCTTAGTCCCTCGTAGCAGTGAGTCTGTTGCCAGCAGATCTCACTGAAAATAAAAAACCTAAAATAAACTTTCTTTTTCTAAGAGCTCAGGAGAGCCCCTAGTGTGCATCCAGCTCAGCCGGGCACAAAATTCTAACTGGGGTCTGGAGGAGGGTCATAGAGGGAGGAGCCAGTGCACACCAGGTAGTCCTAAAGCTTTCTTTAGTTGTGCCCAGTCTCCTGCGGAGCCGCTATCCCCATGGTCCTTACGGAGTTCCCAGCATCCACTAGGACGTCAGAGAAATACCCTTTTCCCTGTTGGACCAGGGGAACCTTGACAACCACTTGCTGTTGACACAGCTTTTGAATTACAGCTAACACTACTTCCCTCTCTGGGGGTGTAGCTGGTAAGGCTGACTTGAAAAATCGGCGAGGGGGCACCTCTTCGAATTCCAGCTTGTAGCCTTGGGAAACAATTTCCATCGCCCAAGAATCCACGTCTGAAAGACCCCAGATCTGGCTGAAAAGTCGAAGGCGTGCCCCCACTGTTGCAGACTCCCTTAGGGGAGCCCCAGCGTCATGCGGTGGATTTTGTAGAAGCCGGGGAGGACTTCTGTTCCTGGGTACTAGCCGAAGCAGGTGTTCTTTTTCCTCTACCCTTACCTATGGCAAGGAAGGAGGAACCCAGACCTCTTCTGGACTTGTGCGACCGAAAGGACTGCATCTGATACTGTGGAGTTTTCTTTTGCTGTTGGGGAACAAAAGGTAAAAAATAAGAATTTACTTACCGATAATTCTATTTCTCGTAGTCCGTAGTGGATGCTGGGGACTCCGTCAGGACCATGGGGATTAGCGGCTCCGCAGGAGACAGGGCACAAAAATAAAGCTTTAGGATCAGGTGGTGTGCACTGGCTCCTCCCCCTATGACCCTCCTCCAAGCCTCAGTTAGGATACTGTGCCCAGACGAGCATACACAATAAGGAAGGATCTTGAATCCCGGGTAAGACTCATACCAGCCACACCAATCACACCGTACAACTTGTGATCTGAACCCAGTTAACAGTATGACAAAACGTAGGAGCCTCTGAACAGACGGCTCACAACAATAACAACCCGATTTTTTTGTAACAATAACTATGTACAAGTATTGCAGACAATCCGCACTTGGGATGGGCGCCCAGCATCCACTACGGACTACGAGAAATAGAATTATCGGTAAGTAAATTCTTATTTTCTCTAACGTCCTAAGTGGATGCTGGGGACTCCGTCAGGACCATGGGGATTATACCAAAGCTCCCAAACGGGCGGGAGAGTGCGGATGACCCTGCAGCACCGAATGAGAGACTCCATGTCCTCCTCAGCCAGGGTATCAAATTTGTAGAATTTAGCAAACGTGTTTGCCCCTGACCAAGTAAATGCTCAGCAAAGTTGTAAAGCCGAGACCCCTCAGGCAGTCGCCCAAGATGAGCCCACTTCCTTGTGGAATGGGCTTTTTCTGATTTTGTCTGTGGCAAGCCTGCCACAGAATGAGCAAGCTGAATTGTACTACAAATCCAGCGAGCAATCGTCTGTTTAGAAGCAGGAGCACCCAGGCTAAACAGCGAGTCAGATTTTCTGACTCCAGTCGTCCTGGAAACATATATTTTCAGGGCCCTGACAAAGGCAAGTAACTTGGAGTCCTCCAAGTCCCTAGTAGCCGCAGATACCACAATAGGTTGGTTCATGTGAAAAACAGAATACACCTTAAGGAGAAATTGAGGACGAGTCCTCAATTCTGCCCTGTCAGAATGAAAAATTAAGTAAGGGCTTTTATATGATAAAGCCGGCCATTCTGACACACGCCTGGCTGAAGCCAGGGCTAATAAATTATTTCACATGGAAGGTGAAGATTCTAAGTCCACAGTGGTGAGTGGATCAAACCAATGTGACTTTAGGAAACTCAAAACAACATTGAGATCCCAAGGTGCCACTGGGGGCACAAAAGGAGGCTGTATATGCAGTACCCCTTTTTACAAACGTCTGAACTTCAGGCACTGAAGCCAGTTCTTTCTGGAATAAATTTGACAGGGTCGAAATTTGAACCTTAATGGACCCTAATTTTAGGCCCATAGACAGTCCTGTTTTCAGGAAATGTAGGAAACGACCCAGTTGGAATTCCTCTGTAGGGACCTTCTTGGCCTCACACCACGCAACATATTTTCGCCAATTGCGGTGAAAATGTTTTTCGGTTAGATCCTTCCTGGCTTCGACCAGGGTAGGGATGACTTCATCTGGAATGCCCTTTCAGGATCCGGCGTTCAACTGCCATGCCGTCAAACGCAGCCGCGGTAAGTCTTGGAACAGACAAGGCCCCTGCTGGAGCAGGTCCTTTCTTAAAGGTAGAGGCCACGGTTCTTCCGTGAGAATCTCTTGAAATTCCGGGTACCAAGTCCTTCTTGACCCATCCGGAACCACGAGTATCGTTCTTACTCATCTCCTTGATTCTCAGTACTTTTGGTATGAGATGCATAGGAGGGAACACATACCCTGACTGGTACACCCACAGTGTTACCAGAGCGTCCACCGCTATTGCCTGAGGGTCCCTTGACCTGGCGCAATATCTGTCTAGTTTTTTGTTCAGGCGGGACGCCATCATGTCCACCTTTGGTTTTTCCCAACGGTTTACAATCATGTGGAAGACTTCCCGCTGAAGTCCCCACTCTCCCGGGTGGAGGTTATGCTGAGGAAGTCTGCTTCCCAGTTTTCCACTCCCGGAATTAACACTGCTGAGAGTGTTATCACATGATTTTTCGCCCAGCGAAGAATCCTTGCAGTTTCTGCCATTTCCCTCCTGCTTCTTGTGCCGCCCTGTTTTCGTGGGCGACTGCCGTGATGTTGTCCCACTGGATCAATACCGGCTGACCTTGAAGCAGAGGTCTTGCTAAGCTTAGAGCCTTGTAAATTGGCCTTAGCTCCAGTATATTTATGTGGAGAGAAGTCTCCAGACTTGATCACACTCCCTGGAAATTTTTTCCTTGTGTGACTGCTCCCCAGCCACTCAGGCTGGCATCCGTGGTCACCAGGACCCAGTCCTGAATGCCGAATCTGCGGCCCTTTCATAGATGAGCACTCTGCAGCCACCGCAGAAGAAACACCCTTGTCCTTGGAGACAGGGTTATCCGCTGATGCATCTGAAGTTGCGATCCGGACCATTTTCCCAGCAGATCCCACTGAAAGGTGAAATCTACCGAATGGGATCGCTTTGTAAGAAACCACCATTTTTCACAGGACCCTTTGTGCAATGATGCACTGATACTTTTCCTGGTTTTAGGAGGTTCCTGACTAGCTCGGATAACTCCCTGGCTTTCTTCTCCGGGAGAAAACATCCTTTTCTGGACTGTGTCCAGAATCATCCCTAGGAACATTAGACGTGTCGTCGGAAAAAGCTGCGATTTTGGAATATTTAGAATCCACTCGTGCTGTCGTAGAACTACTTGAGATAGTGCTACTCCGACCGCCAACTGTTCTCTGGACCTTGCCCTTATCAGGAAAGCGTCCATATTTCTTTTAGGAAGAATCATCATTTCGGCCATTACCTTGGTAAAGACCCGGGGTGCCGTGGACAATCCAAACGGCAGCGTCTGAACTGATAGTGACAGTTCTGTACCACGAACCTGAGATACCCTTGGTGAGAAAGGCAAAATTTGGACTTGTAGGTAAGCGTCCCTGATATCCAGTGACACCATATCGTCCTAGTTCGCTATCACTGCTCTGAGTGACTCCATCTTGATTTGAACCCTTGTATGTAATTGTTCAAATCTTTTTTATCTCACCGAGCCGTTTGGCTTCAGTACCACAATATATTGTGGAATAATACCCCTTCCCTTGTTGTAGGAGGGGTACTTTGATTATCACGTGCTGGGAATACAGCCTGTGAATTTTTTTCCAATACTGCCTCCCTGTCGGAGGGAGACGTTGGTAAAGCAGACTTCAGGAACTTGTGAGGGGAAGACGTCTCGAATTTCCAATGTACACCTGGGATACTACGTGTAGGATCCAGGAGTCCACTTGCGAGTGAGCCCACTGCGTGCTGAAACTCTTGAGATGACCCCCCACCGCACCTGAGTCCGCTTGTATGGCCCCAGCGTCATGCTGCGGACTTGGCAGAAGCTGTGAAGGACTTCTGTTCCTGGGAATGGGCTGCCTGCTGCAGTCTTCTTCCCTTTCCTCTAACCCTGGGCAGATATGACTGGCCTTTTGCCCGCCTGCCTTTATGGGTACGAAAGGACTGAGACTGAAAAGACTGTGTCCTTTTCTGCTGAGATGTGACTTGGGGTAACAAAAGTGGATTTTCCAGCTGTTGCCATGGCCACCAGGTCCGATGGACCGCCCCTTTATACGGCAATACTTCCATGTGCCGTCTGGAATCTGCATCACCTGACCACTGTCGTGTCTATAAACATCGTCTGGCAGATATGGACATCACATCTACTCTTGATGCCAAAATGCAAATATCCCTCTGCGCATCTCGCATATATAGAAATGCATCCTTAAAATGCTCTATAGTCAATAAAATATTGTTCCTGTCAAGGGTATCAATATTTTCAGTCAGGAAATCCGACCAAGCCCCCCCAGCGCTGCACATCCAGGCTGAGGCGATTGCTGGTCGTAGTATAACACCAGTATGTGTGTATATACTTCTTAGGATATTTTTCAGCTTCCTATCAGCTGGCTCCTTGAGGGCGGCCGTATCTGGAGACGGTAACGCCACTTGTTTTTATAAGCGTGTGAGCGCCTTATCCACCCTAAGGTGTGTTTCCCAACTCGCCCTCACTTCTGGCGGGAAAAGGTATACCTCCAATAATTTTCTATCGGAGGAAACCCACGTATCATCACACACTTTAATTTATCTGATTCAGGAAAAACTACAAGTAGATTATTCCCACCCTACATAATACCCTTATTTGTGGTACTTGTAGTATCAGAAGTATGTAACACCTCCTTCATTGCCCTTAACATGTAACGTGTGGCCCTAAAGGAAAATACGTTTGTTTCTTCACCGTCGACACTGAAGTCAGTGTCCGTGTCGACCAACTGAGGTAAATGGGCGTTTTTACAAGCCCCTGACGGTGTCTGAGACGCCTGGACAGGTACTAATTTGTTTGCCGGCCGTCTCATGTCGTCAACCGACCTTGCATCGTGTTGACATTATCACGTAATTCCTAAATAAGCCATCCATTCCGGTGTCGACTCCCTAGAGAGTGACATCACCCATACAGGCAATTTGCTCCGCCTCCTCACCAACATCGTCCTCCTACATGTCGACACACACGTACCGACACACAGCACACACACAGGGAATGCTCTGATAGAGGACAGGACCCCACTAGCCCTTTGGGGAGACAGAGGGAGAGTTTGCCAGCACACACCAAAAACGCTATAATTATACAGGGACAACCCCTTATACAAGTGTTTTCCCTTATAGCATTTTCACATATGTAATCATATCGCCAAATAAGTGCCCCCCCTCTTTGTTTTAACCCTGTTTCTGTAGTGCAGTGCAGGGGAGAGCCTGGGAGCCTTCCTCTCAGCAGAGCTGAGCAGGAAAATGGCGCCGTGTGCTGAGGAGAATAGGCCCCGCCCCCTAAAACGGCGGGCTCTTCTCCCGGAGATTGTGAGATCTGGCAGGGGTTAAATACATCCATATAGCCTCAAGGGCTATATGTGATGTATTTTAGCCATAAAAAAGGTATAATACATTGCTGCCCAGAGCGCCCCCCCTAGCGCCCTGCACCCTCAGTGACCGCTGGTATGAAGTGTGCCGACAACAATGGCGCACAGCTGCAGTGCTGTGCGCTACCTTATGAAGACTGAAAGTCTTCTGCCGCCTGTTTCTGGACCTCTGGACCTCTTCAACTTCGGCATCTACAAGGGGGGTCGGCGGCGCGGCTCCAGGACGAACCCCAGGGTGAGACCTGTGTTCCGACTCCCTCTGGAGCTAATGGTGTCCAGTAGCCTAAGAATCCAATCCATCCTGCACGCAGGTGAGTTGAAATTCTCTCCCCTAAGTCCCTCGATGCAGTGAGCCTGTTGCCAGCAGGACTCACTGAAAATAAAAAACCTAAAAAACTTTTTCTAAGCAGCTCTTTAGGAGAGCCACCTAGATTGCACCCTGCTCGGACGGACACAAAAACCTAACTGAGGCTTGGAGGAGGGTCATAGGGGGAGGAGCCAGTGCACACCACCTGATCCTAAAGCTTTATTTTTGTGCCCTGTCTCCTGCGGAGCCGCTAATCCCCATGGTCCTGACGGAGTCCCCAGCATCCACTTAGGACGTTAGAGAAAGGTAGATTTACCCGCGGTAGCTGTGGAAACCAGGTCCGCGAGCCCCTCCCCAAACAACACTTCACCCTTGTAAGATAAAACCTCCATATGCTTTTTTGAGTCTGCATCACCCGTCCATTGGCGGGTCCATAGAGCTCGTCTCGCAGAAATAGCCATGGCATTGGCTCTGGAACCCAGCAGTCCAACGTCTCTTTGAGCGTCCCTCATATATAAGACTGCGTCCTTAATGTTGGCTAAAGTTAATAAAATGGTATCCCTGTCTAGGGTATCAAGGTCAGCTGACAAGGTATCTGTCCATGCTGCAACTGCGCTACATACCCATGCTGATGCTATTGCCAGTCTGAGCAAAGCACCTGTATGCGCATAAATAGACTTTAAAGTAGTCCCCTGCCTGCGGTCCGCAGTATCTTTGAGGGCTGCCGTGTCCGGAGACGGTAGCGCCACCTTCTTGGACAGGCGTGTTAAAGCCTTGTCCACCCTGGGAGAGGATTCCCAACGTACCCTGTCCTGTGTAGGGAAAGGATACGCCATAAGAACCCTTTTGGGAATCTGCAGTTTCTTATCTGGAGTTTCTCAAGCTTTTTCAAATAACTCGTTAAGCTCATGAGATGGGGGAAAGGTTACCTCAGGTTTCTTTTCCTTAAACATGTGTACCCTCTTGTCGGGGATAGAGGGGTCATCTGTGATATACAAAATATCTTTTATTGCAATAATCATACACTGAATACTTTTTGCCAGCCTTGGGTGTAATCTTGCATTATCGTAGTCGACACTGAAGTCAGAATCTGTGTCGGTACCAGTAACTACTATTTGGGATAAGGGACGTTTTTGAGACCCAGAAGGGCCCTGTGACTCGGTCCAATCCGTGGATTGACTCCGTTTTCTCCCTGGACTCTGCTTTGTCCAGTCTCTTATGTAATGAGGCCACACTTGCATTCATGAGTCGGCGTTGCCGACGGAGACACACCACTCATCTGCTCCACCTCCTCCTTGGACGAGCCTTCCGCTTCAGACATGCCGACACACACGTACCGACACCCCCACACACACAGGGATATAACTATTAGGGGACAAATCCCCAACAAGGCCCTTTGGAGAGACAGAGTATGCCAGCACACACCCAGCGCCAACTGACACTGGAATAAAACCAGATAGCGCGCATGTATATGTATGTATATATATATATATATATATATATATATATATATCCCTATCTCTCTATATATATATATATATATATATATATATATATATATATATATATATATATATATATATATATATATATATATCTCTCTCAATGTTATACACTCACTGCGCCAATAATTGTGCCCCTCCCCCCCTCTTTTCCAGCCCTCCGTCACTGAGTTCAGCAGGGGAGAGTCCGGGGAGCCAGCTTCTCTGCAGCGTTCTGTGGAGAAAATGGCGCTGTTAGTGCTGAGGGATCAAGCTCCGCCCCCACCAGCGGCAGGCTTCGGTCCCGCTTCAATATTCAAAAAATGGCGGGGGATCTCTGTATTTACTGCCTCCGTAGCCTAATATGCCCATAAATGCCAGTCCAGAGGTTTATTGCTGCCCAGGACGCCCCCCCCTGCACCCATCAGTGCCTGTTCTGTGTGTGTAATGTGTGGGAGCAATGGCGCGCAGTGTTACCACTGCGCGCTTACCTCAGTGAAGATCTGAAGTCTTCTGCCGCCTTGAAGTCTTTCTTTTCTTCTTATACTCACCCGTCTTCTATCTTCCGGCTCTGCGAGGAGGACGGCGGCGCGGTTCCGGGACGAACGGCAGGGTGAGACCTGCGTTCCGACTCCCTCTGGAGCGAATGGTGTCCAGTAGCCTAAGAAGCAGAGCCTATCAGTTAAGTAGGTCTGCTTCTCTCTCCTCAGTCCCACGATGCAGGGAGCCTGTTGCCAGCAGTGCTCCCTGAACATAAAAAAATAAGAATTTACTTACCGATAATTCTATTTCTCGTAGTCCGTAGTGGATGCTGGGGACTCAGTCAGGACCATGGGGAATAGCGGCTCCGCAGGAGACAGGGCACAAAAGTAAAAAGCTTTAGGATCAGGTGGTGTGCACTGGCTCCTCCCCCTATGACCCTCCTCCAAGCCTCAGTTAGGATACTGTGCCCGGACGAGCATACACAATAAGGAAGGATTTTGAATCCCGGGTAAGACTCATACCAGCCACACCAATCACACTGTACAACCTGTGATCTGAACCCAGTTAACAGCATGATAACAGCGGAGCCTCTGAAAAAGATGGCTCACAACAATAATAACCCGATTTTTCTAACAATAACTATGTACAAGTATTGCAGACAATCCGCACTTGGGATGGGCACCCAGCATCCACTACGGACTACGAGAAATAGAATTATCGGTAAGTAAATTCTTATTTTCTCTGACGTCCTAAGTGGATGCTGGGGACTCCGTCAGGACCATGGTGATTATACCAAAGCTCCCAAACGGGCGGGAGAGTGCGGATGACTCTGCAGCACAGAGTGAGAGAACTCCAGGTCCTCCTCAGCCAGGGTGTGCCCCTGACCAAGTAGCAGCTCGGCAAAGTTGTAAAGCCGAGACCCCTCGGGCAGCCGCCCAAGATGAGCCCACCTTCCTTGTGGAATGGGCATTTACATATTTTGGCTGTGGCAGGCCTGCCACAGAATGTGCAAGCTGAATTGTACTACACATCCAACTAGCAATCGTCTGCTTAGAAGCAAGAGCACCCAGTTTTTTGGGTGCATACAGGATAACAGCAAGTCAGTTTTCCTGACTCCAGCCGTCCTGGAAACCTACATTTTCAGGGCCCTGACAACATCTAGCAACTTGGAGTCCTCCAAGTCCCTAGTAGCCACAGGTACCACAATAAGCTGGTTCAGGTGAAACGCTGACACCACCTTAGGGAGAAACTGGGGACGAGTCCGCAGCTCTGCCCTGTCCGAATGGACAATCAGATATGGGCTTTTGTGAGACAAAGCCGCCAATTCTGACACTCGCCTGGCCGAGGCCAGGGCCAACATCATGGTCACTTTCCATGTGAGATATTTCAAAACCACAGATTTGAGCGGTTTAAACCAATGTGATTTGAGGAATCCCAGAACTACGTTGAGATCCCACAGTGCCACTGGAGGCACAAAAGGGGGTTGTATATGCAGTACTCCCTTGACAAACTTCTGGACTTCAGGAACTGAAGCCAATTCTTTCTGGAAGAAAATCGACAGGGCCGAAATTTGAACCTTAATGGACCCCAATTTGAGGCCCATAGACACTCCTGTTTGCAGGAAATGCAGGAATCGACCGAGTTGAAATTTCTTCGTGGGGCCTTCCTGGCCTCACACCACGCAACATATTTTCGCCACCTGTGGTGATAATGTTGTGCGGTCACCTCCTTCCTGGCTTTGACCAGGGTAGGAATGACCTCTTCCGGAATGCCTTTTTCCCTTAGGATCCGGCGTTAAACCGCCATGCCGTCAAACGCAGCCGCGGTAAGTCTTGGAACAGACATGGTACTTGCTGAAGCAAGTCCCTTCTTAGCGGCAGAGGCCATGAGTCCTCTGTGAGCATCTCTTGAAGTTCCGGGTACCAAGTCCTTCTTGGCCAATCCGGAGCCACGAGTATAGTTCTTACTCCTCTACGTCTTATAATTCTCAGTACCTTAGGTATGAGAAGCAGAGGAGGGAACACATACACCGACTGGTACACCCACGGTGTTACCAGAACGTCCACAGCTATTGCCTGAGGGTCTCTTGACCTGGCGCAATACCTGTCCAGTTTTTTGTTCAGGCGGGACGCCATCATGTCCACCTTTGGTCTTTCCCAACGGTTCACAATCATGTGGAAGACTTCCCGATGAAGTCCCCACTCTCCCGGGTGGAGGTCGTGCTGAGGAAGTCTGCTTCCCAGTTGTCCACTCCTGGAATGAACACTGCTGACAGTGCTATCACATGATTTTCCGCCCAGCGAAGAATCCTTGCGGTTTCTGCCATTGTCCTCCTGCTTCTTGTGCCGCCCTGTCTGTTTACGTGGGCGACTGCCGTGATGTTGTCCCACTGGATCAATACCGGCTGACCTTGAAGCAGAGGTCTTGCTAAGCTTAGAGCATTGTAAATTGCTCTTAGCTCCAGTATATTTATGTGGAGAGAAGTCTCCAGACTTGATCACACTCCCTGGAAATTTTTTCCTTGTGTGACTGCTACCCAGCCTTTCAGGCTGGCATCCGTGGTCACCAGGACCCAGTCCTGAATGCCGAATCTGTGGCCCTTTAGTAGATGAGCACTCTGCAGCCACCACAGAAGAGACACCCTTGTCCTTGGAGACAGGGTTATCCGCTGATGCATCTGAAGATGCGATCCGGACCATTTTTCCAGCAGATCCCACTGAAAAGTTCTTGCGTGAAATCTGTCGAATGGAATCGCTTCGTAAGAAGCCACCATTTTTCCCAGGACCCTTGTGCAATGATGCACTGACACTTTTCCTGGTTTTAGGAGGTTCCTGACTAGCTCGGATAACTCCCTGGCTTTCTCCTCCGGGAGAAACACCTTTTTCTGGACTGTGTCCAGAATCATCCCTAGGAACAGCAGACGTGTCGTCGGAGACAGCTGCGATTTTGGAATATTTAGAATCCACCCGTGCTGTCGTAGAACTACTTGAGATAGTGCTACTCCGACCTCCAACTGTTCTCTGGACCTTGCCCTTATCAGGAGATCGTCCAAGTAATGGATAATTAAGACACCTTTTCTTTGAAGAAGAATCATCATTTCGGCCATTACCTTGGTAAAGACCCGGGGTGCCGTGGACAATCCAAACGGCAGCGTCTGAAACTGATAGTGACAGTTTTGTACCACGAACCTGAGGTACCCTTGGTGAGAAGGGCAAATTGGGACATGGAGGTAAGCATCCTTGATGTCCAGGGACACCATATAGTCCCCTTCTTCCTGGTTCGCTATCACTGCTCTGAGTGACTCCATCTTGATTTGAACCTTTGTATGCAAGTGTTCAAATATTTCAGATTTAGAATAGGTCTCACCGAGCCGTCTGGCTTCAGTACCACAATATAGTGTGGAATAATACCCCTTTCCTTGTTGTAGGAGGGGTACTTTGATTATCACCTGCTGGGAATACAGCTTGTGAATTGTTTCCAATACTGCCTCCCTGTCGGAGGGAGACGTTGGTAAAGCAAACTTCAGGAACCTGCGAGGGGGAGACGTCTCGAATTTCCAATCTGTACCCCTGGGATACTACTTGTAGGATCCAGGGGTCCACTTGCGAGTGAGCCCACTGCGTGCTGAAACTCTTGAGACGACCCCCCACCGCACCTGTTTGTACGGCCCCAGCGTCATGCTGAGGACTTGGCAGAAGCGATGGAAGGCTTCTGTTCCTGGGAATGGGCTGCCTGCTGCAGTCTTCTTCCCTTACCTCTATCCCTGGGCAGATATGACTGGCCTTTTGCCCGCTTGCCCTTATGGGGACGAAAGGACTGAGGCTGAAAAGACGATGTCTTTTTCTGCTGAGATGTGACTTGGGGTAAAAAAGGTGGATTTTCCAGCTGTTGCCGTGGCCACCAGGTCCGATGGACCGACCCCAAATAACTCCTCCCCTTTATACGGCAATACTTCCATGTGCCGTTTGGAATCTGCATCACCTGACCACTGTCGTGTCCATAAACATCTTCTGGCAGATATGGACATCGCACTTACTCTTGATGCCAGAGTGCAAATATCCCTCTGTGCATCTCGCATATATAGAAATGCATCCTTTAAATGCTCTATAGTCAATAAAATACTGTCCCTGTCAAGGGTATCAATATTTCCAGTCAGGGAATCCGACCAAGCCACCCCAGCGCTGCCCATCCAGGCTGAGGCGATCGCTGGTCGCAGTATAACACCAGTATGTGTGTATATACTTTTTAGGATATTTTCCAGCCTCCTATCAGTTGGCTCCTTGAGGGCGGCCGTATCTGGAGACGGTAACGCCACTTGTTTTGATAAGCGTGTGAGCGCCTTATCCACCCTAAGGGGTGTTTCCCAACGCGCCATAACTTCTGGCGGGAAAGGGTATACCGCCAATAATTTTCTATCGGGGGAAACCCACGCATCATCACACACTTCATTTAATTTATATGATTCAGGAAAAACCACATGTAGTTTTTTCACACTCCACATAATACCCTTTTTTGTGGTACTTGTAGTATCAGAAATATGTAACATCTCCTTCATTGCCCTTAACAAGTAACGTGTGGCCCTAAAGGAAAATACGTTTGTTTCTTCACCGTCGACACTGGAGTCAGTGTCCGTGTCTGTGTCGACCGACTGAGGTAAAAGGACGGTTTAACGCCCCTGACGGTGTTTGAGACGCCTGGACAGGTACTAATTGGTTTGCCGGCCGTCTCATGTCGTCAACCGACCTTGCAGCGTGTTGACATTATCACGTAATTCCTTAAATAAGCCATCCATTCCGGTGTCGACTCCCTAGAGAGTGACATCACCATTACAGGCAATTGCTCCGCCTCCTCACCAACATCGTCCTCATACATGTCGACACACACGTACCGACACACAGCACACACACAGGGAATGCTCTGATAGAGGACAGGACCCCACTAGCCCCTTGGGGAGACAGAGGGAGAGTTTGCCAGCACACACCAAAAACACTATAATTATACAGGGACAACCTTTATATAAGTGTTTTTCCCTTATAGCATTTTAATATATATAGTCATATCGCCAAATAAGTGCCCCCCCTCTGTTTTAACCCTGTTTCTGTAGTGCAGTGCAGGGGAGAGCCTGGGAGCCTTCCCACCAGCATTTCTGTGAGGGAAAATGGCGCTGTGTGCTGAGGAGAATAGGCCCCGCCCCCTTTTTGGCGGGCTTCTTCTCCCGTTTTTCTGAGACCTGGCAGGGGTTAAATACATCCATATAGCCCCCAGGGGCTATATGTGATGTATTTTTAGCCAGAATAAGGTACTATCATTGCTGCCCAGGGCGCCCCCCCCCCAGCGCCCTGCACCCTCAGTGACCGCTGCTATGAAGTGTGCTGACAACAATGGCGCACAGCTGCAGTGCTGTGCGCTACCTTATGAAGACTGAAAAGTCTTCTGCCGCCGGTTTCTGGACCTCTTCACTTTTCGGCATCTGCAAGGGGGTCGGCGGCGCGGCTCCGGGACGAACCCCAGGGTGAGACCTGTGTTCCGACTCCCTCTGGAGCTAATGGTGTCCAGTAGCCTAAGAAGCCAATCCATCCTGCACGCAGGTGAGTTCACTTCTCTCCCCTAAGTCCCTCGTTGAGCCTGTTGCCAGCAGGACTCACTGAAAATAAAAAAACCTAACAAAACTTTTACTCTAAGCAGCTCTTTAGGAGAGCCACCTAGATTGCACCCTTCTCGGCCGGGCACAAAAATCTAACTGAGGCTTGGAGGAGGGTCATAGGGGGAGGAGCCAGTGCACACCACCTGATCCTAAAGCTTTTACTTTTGTGCCCTGTCTCCTGCGGAGCCGCTATTCCCCATGGTCCTGACGGAGTCCCCAGCATCCACTTAGGACGTCAGAGAAACCTAACAAAATTCTTTAATCAGAGAAACTCAGGAGAGCTCCCCTGTAATGCACCCTATCTCCTCTGGGCACAAAATCTAACTGAGGTCTGTAGGAGGGGCATAGAGGGAGGAGCCAGTGCACACCCATACTAAAAGTTCTTTATAGTGCCCATGTCTCCTGCTGAGCCCGTCTATACCCCATGGTCCTTACGGAGTCACCAGCATCCTCTAGGACGTAAGAGAAAAAATAAATAAAATAAACACAGCTGCAATGCTGGTTATAAGGCATAATAGCTAGCAACATGGCAAATAACTAGTTCAAAATTCTAGCAATATTATAATTGTTATTTTGAAGTTGGAACACTTCCACATCCCTGCTAAAAACCACCAAGCAGGAAGGATGTTAGGCCTCTATCTTATAAACACAGCATATATTCTGCAGACATTACAAGTTTACTGAAACATGGGTCGGAATTGACAAACGGACCAAATATATCTGCTAAGTGCAGGAAGTAGAAAGTCATTCACATGTCAGAGCACCAGAGAATAGCACATACATTGGCAAATCTCTTCTTTCCACCACATCATATGCTGCCTTGGATACTCCATACTCTGGGAATACCTTAGTTTACCAAATGAATGTAAGAATAACTGAACCACAGCAGCGTCCACCCGGCTCCAGCAAGCGAGACCTCGCTTGCTGGAGCCGAGTGGACGCTGCCGTGAGCAGCGGCTGTGAGAGAGGGGGAGATGGGGAGCGGCGGCTGTGAGAGAGGGGGACGGAGCGGCGGCTGTGAGACAGGAGGGACGAAGGAGAGCAGCGCTACTATATAGCCGCTGCTGTAGCGCTGCTCCCCCCCCCCCCCCCAAATGAATGTCGGAATGGATCCGACTTCAATTGAATATACCCCTAAATGTAATTATAGTTAAGATGTGGTCACATGTATTTTAAAGGGAAAAAAAGCACTTACTATATAGGACTGAATAAGGAAAGGATCCCCTACCTTCTGTGACTAGGAAATGGGATGCTAATTGCCCTCCCCTAGCAGATCTGTTGCATGACAAAACCTTCTGATGTTGGACAGGGCACAGATAGTGGCTGGGAGTGTGAGTTCTTTAGACAGAGGCGTTAATCATGGGGAAGGGGGGTCATTATTCCATATGTAAAGTGGTATGGACTGGTATGGGTTTGGAACCTATATTTATTTATGTAGCTGGTTTGATTGATATATGAATCCTGCATAGTACGTATATGCAGGAAGGATGAGAACATTTGTTTGAGAGATCAAATACAAACCGTATTTTGAAGCTAAGCATAGAAACATAGAATTTGACGGCAGATAAGAACCACTTGGCCCATCTAGTCTGCCCATTTTTTTTTATCCTTTAGGTAATCGCAACCCTTTTTGAACCTTAATTCTTTGTAAGGATATTCATATGCCTATCCCAAGCATGATTAAATTGCTCTACAGTCTTAGCCTCTACCACCTCTGATGGGAGGCTATTCCACTTATCCACTACCCTTTCTGTGAAGTAATTTTTCCTTAAATTTCCCCTGAACCTCCCCCCCTCCAGTTTCAGTGTATGTCCTCGAGTTCTAATACTTCTCTTCCTTTGAAGAATGTTTCCCTCCTGAACTTTGTTAAAACCTTTGGTATATTTGAAAGTTTCTATCATGTCTCCCCTTTCCCTTCTCTCCTCCATACTATACATGTTAAGATCTTTTAGCCTTTCCGGGTAAGTTTTGTGATGTAGGCCATGCACCATTTTAGTTGCCCTTCTTTGTACACTCTCTAATGTATTTATATCCTTCTGGAGATATGGTCTCCAGAACTGGACACAGTATTCCAGATGAGGCCGCACCAATGACCTATACAGTGGCATTATTACTTCTCTTTTCCTGCTACTGATTCCTCTCCCTATGCAACCAAGCATCTGACTTGCCTTTCTCATTGCTTTGTTGCATTGCTTTCCTGCCTTTAAGTCACTTGAAATAGTGACTCCTAAATCCCTTTCCTCCTCAGTAGTTTCCATTATAGTACCGTTGATACTATATTTAGCCTTTGGGTATTTGAGACCCAAGTGCATGATTTTGCATTTTTTAGCATTAAACTGTAGTTGCCATGTTCTTGACCATTTTTCAAGCCTAGCTAGGTCATCAATCATTTGTTTTACCCCTCCTGGTGTGTTTACCCTGTTGCATATCTTTGTATCATCTGCAAAAAGGCATACTTTCCCTTCAATACCATTTGCAATGTAACCAACAAAGATATTAAAGAGAACTGGTCCGAGTACAGATCCCTGGGGTACTCCACTGGTAACATTTCCCTCCATAGATTGCAATCCATTTACTACAACTGTCTGTTTCCTATCCTGCAACCAGGTTCTTATCCATTTAACTATTTTATAATCCACCCCCACACTTTCAAGTTTATTTAGCAGTCTGCGATGTGGGACAGTGTCAAATGCCTTACTAAAGTCTAGATATGCTACATCTACAGCTCCCCCTTGATCTATTATTTCCATCACAGAGTCAAAAAAGTCAATAAGATTTGTTTGGCATGATCTCCCACCAGTAAATCCATGCTGTTTTGGATCCTGTAAGTTGTTTGATTTAAGATATTCCACAACACTTTCTTTTAATAGTTTTTCCATTACTTTCCCTACTACTGATGTAAGGCTTACTGGTCTGTAGTTACTTGCTTCTTCCTTGCTTCCACTTTTGTACAATGGAACTACATTTGCTCTTTTCCAGTCCTCTGGAATGGCACCTGTATTTAGTGACTGGTTAAATAATTCTGTTAATGGTGTCACCAGCACATCTTTTAGCTCTTTTAGTATCCTTGGGTGTATCCCATCTGGCCCCATTGATTTATCCACTTTTTGAAAGTCCAGTTAGGACCTTCTCTTCTGTAAATGTACTTTCATCTACCTTATTTTTATGAATGTCCTTGCAACATAACTGGGGCCCCTTCCCTTCTCCTTCTGTAGTAAATACTGGGCAAAAATAATTATTTAGGTGATCTGCTATTGCCTTGCCTCCCTCCACCAAATTCTCACTCTCTGTCTTAAGTCTTATTATTCCTCCATTTGATTTTCTCCTTTCATTTATATACTTAAAAAGTTTTTATCTTTATCTACTGACTGGGCCATTTTCTCCTCAGCTTCTGCCTTTACACGTCTGATCACTTTCTTAGCATCCTTCCGTCTGTCAAGATACACCTCTTTGTCATTATTATTTTGAGTCTGTATTTCCTAAAAGCCAACTTTTTTGCTTTCACACTAGTGGATACTTCTTTTGTGAACCACACTGGCTTCCTTTTCCTGGTGCTTTTACTAACCCTTTTGATACAAAGGTCTGTTGCCCTTAGTATTGCACTTTTCAGTTTTTCCCATCTCTCCTGCACCCCTTCCAAGTTCCTCCAGTCCACCAATAAATCACTTAAACATCTCCCCATTTTTGCAAAGTCAGCATTTCTAAAATCCAACACCTTTGTTTTTGTGTGACAGGAGTTGGATCCTGTCTTTATACTAAACCATACTGCTTGATGGTCACTGGATCCCAGGTGCTCGCCCACATATATGTCTGATATCCTGTCACCATTTGTAAGAATTAAATCTAATATTGAGACTTTGCGAGTGGGCTCCCTCACCAATTGCTTGAAAGATGCTCCCTGTAAGGAATTTTGAAATTTGCCACTTGTAGCTGAACTTGCATAGGACCCCTCCCAATTTACATCAGGTAAATTAAAGTCTCCCATGATTGTGACTTCTCCCTTTAAAGCCATTTTAGAGATGTCCAACAATAGGTTCCTGTCCAAATCCTGCCCCTGGCCTGGTGGTCTATAGATCACCCCAATGCGAATAATGTCCTTCTCCCCAGTTTCCGTGGTGACCCAAAGGGCCTCAGTTTTGTCCTCAACATTTTGTATTAAAGTAGCATTTATGCTTTTTTTCACATACATTGCTACCCCTCCTCCTATTCTTCCCATTCTATCCTTCCTAAATTAATTGTATCCTGGTATAGCTATGTCTCAGTCATGATTCTCATTGCACCATGACTCAGTAATTGCAACAATATCCAGGTTATCCCTGGTCATTATCGCAATTAGCTCTGGAATTTTGTCTCCTAAGCGCCTAGCATTTGCACACACATAGCTTTAAGAATTTGGTCTGTGCATCTGTTATTAGTAGCCATGTCCAGACAGTACATAAAATAACAAGTTTAAAGTTGAAATTACCTGTTTGGTGATGTTTGTTTGTTTGTTTGTTCCCCCCCCCCCCTCCCAATCAGGAATCACACTCTGTCCTTTACACCACGACTACACCTCACTAAATGAAAATATATAGTACACCTGTTCACAAATGGCCAAATGGTCAAAGGAGGTAAACACCAGACAGCATGCAGTAATAAAACGGTTTCACTGAACAACTTCCCCACACATGCAATGCCAATTACAAGCAATTCATTACATCAAGAACATACAAGCTATGTGATAAATGTATCAAAGTCGAATTGTAAACTACCAGGGGGTAAGGAATGAAGTTTAAATGACACCAAACTTTGTGTGCGACAGGAAGGAGAAAATTGCTTCAAGCACTTATATCCTTTTAAAATGTCATTTATTTATTTATATTTTGTAAGATATCCTGATTGGATGGAAAGGACTCAGTGAGGACTACCCCCTGAGATGCACTGTGGTTTTACTGTATAAAAAGAGGAGGCCTGTGAGCTTCAGGGTGGTATTATACCATTTTCACTCTGATGTAAACATCTTGCTGTATTGTCGAGTTATTTTCAGAACTATTTTGGGCAAACAAACATAAGTTGCCTCAAGACAACCGCTTCATCTTGTGACCTGCAGGGCTAGGCGAAACCTAGCTCCGTTTTCCGGCTGTCCAGGGTGCACCCAGAGTCTACAAGCTCCGCCTCCAACCAGCTACCGGGTGGAGGCCTAGTCAAGCGATTAGTGGGGATTCGTCAACACCACAGAGGTGTGGCAAGACAGTATGTCGACGCATACAGAGCAGAACCGTGGTTCCAGATGCCACGGCTACAAGGAGTCTGGTGGTGGCAGCGTACTACCCGCCACTGCGCAATGGGTGGAGTCAGTAACAGGCAGTTACTGATGGTAAGCAGAAATCCCCTAATTGGCCAGGTTCCTTGTGACCTAAATCTCCATTTTGTGTACTGGGCGGGACGCAAAGCGGTGCAGGCTCTCGTACGGGACCGTCTGGTCACAATAACTCCCTGCTCACACATCTTCCTTGGTAGCCCAGCTCTGACTATGGTATGCGGGTATAACTCCAGATAACATCAGCTTACATGAGCGGGTAACGCATGGTGACACGCTCCCCTGACAGCACCAGGACAGAGGAGCCCTCTCTAGTCCATGCTCCGCTGTCTGTGACAATGCACCAGAAGCCATCTAGCTGAACACCTCCTACTACCCAAGGCATAATCATACAGCAGGTAGATACTTCATCATTTCTTTAAAAGAGACATGGTGGCATCACATCAAGCACATATTCAGAGGGGGTCTATGTGTAGCTTCTTTAAACATCAAGAACAGCAAACTGCGTCTATTGGTATTAAAATCTTATTGAAAAAAACAATATTCCCTTTAAAGAATAAGGTGTGCTTTGGTGAAGAATAATCACATTCAAAAAGGTTTAAATAATATGCAATGGTCAAACGGATACATTATAAAATGACATAAATTTCAGCTTTGGCAACGAGCAGTGCCGAGAATTTTGCCAGGTTGCTTGATTTGGGTTATTTATTTGAGACCCTTTCAGACTAAGGGGTATATTCAATTCAAGTCGGAAACTACTGTCTTGTCGGAAAGACGTCAGTTTCAGACTTTTTTAGGTCAGAAGAGGTTCCGACCTATTCAATGGATCAGCCTTATTTCTGACAAGTCGGGAATTCCGACTTGTCGTAAAGCACGTGGATCGGCAGAATAGCGGATCCGCATGCTTTTATCCGAAAAGCGGCCAAATCAGACAGGTTTTGACCCCGTTTCCGACAACGTCATTCAGACTGTAAAATGTCAGAATGACATTGTTGAGAACGGGCAAATCCTGTCGGATTTGCCCGTTCATTGAATACTATGAATACTGCTTTGTCGGATCCTTTCCGACAACGCTTGTTGGAAAGGATCCGACAAGCATTGAACATACCCCTAAGATGTGACCCGGGTGGACCCAGCAATAACCCAGTGACCGGTTTCTCTCGGAAGTGTCTCCCAGTGTCTGTAAAACACAGCCAATATCTTCTCTCTACAGCAGCTGGTAGAGACATTCATTTTTGGAACATAAATATAAAAAAAAAAAATCCAAACCTTCCAAAACATAATAACGGAGAAAGCTCGCTCTTGTTTATAGGATTTCCAGCCACTTACCTTGTGCCAACATGTTGAACTCTAAGAACAGTGCTATGTGGTAGAGTTCCATTGCTTCCTCAGCCCGAGTCATATTTGGCTTTCCTGCTACCAGAGCCTGCACTTCACTCAGGCTCCCTATCGATGGGCTACAGTGCAAGACATAGGACAGGTCCACTACGTCTGTGTACATGCAATGCAAAATGACTTTTGCATATTTTTTTGGTATTATGGATTCATCGAGGATGATTCTGGTTGGAGTCCTTAATGTCCGGTCGGTGATCTCCTCCCCAGTCCGTATTCGCCTTTGCAGCAAGTTGCGGAAGAACGGAGACCGGGCTGAGAGGATCGCTTTGTGAGCTCGGAGCTCCTCATCTAAGCAGCTCTGAGCGCCGTAGGTTTCCACCAGCTCGGAGTCGGAGGAAAAGCTAAGCACCGCATCATAGTAGCACATGTAGTCAAACAGCCCACGCATATCAATGTCCAATGAGTTTGGCGTACCGAATTCCTCGCTCAGCTGCACCAGTATATCCACATTCTGGAATCTGGAATCCTCAATGCCAAACTCCCCGGTGTACAGGTAGTGTAACAAGGCAGAAAACATTGGCATGTCAATGCCGGCGGTATTGATATCCATGATGATTTCTGCTCCGTACTCTGGGGACGAGGAGAGCAACTTCTTGAAAAACGGACACCTTGCTGCCAATATGGCACGGTGCACGGGAAAGCAGGTCTCCTGGAATATGAGATCCACATCAGTACAGTATTTGTATTCGTAAAGGTCGCCCATATCTTTCGGCAAAGTCCTGGTTTCTGGCCGTGCCACATTGGCCTGCAGAGACAGCTCTTTTAAGGCTGCTGTTCCCTCGTATTCCTCCACCAGTGCGTTGACATCTCGAACATCCCACCCAGAGAGCAGCTCTCTCATCTGCTTGGCGTGATCCGCTGACCTGCTCGATTTCCGACGCTTAATGAATTTCTTTTTGAGCGTGGCAAGGCCAGATGTTTTCTTTTTCTTGTCTTGGGGTTTCTCATGCCCGTGTTCAAGGCTGTACAACTTGGACTCGTAGCCATAACCTTGATGTGAGTAAGAGGATGTCCCTATAAAGGATGACAAACATCAATGACTTACAAGATTTGTAATACTCTTACATATGGCTCTCATGTGCAATATTGTGTGCCCCAAAAACAAGACATCAGATGCTCAAACCAAAGACTCAACAAGTGGTCTCACACAAAATAAAGTTACCCGTAAAAGGAACTTGGTCACTGAAGGGTCCGTGCATTTTCAAATGTATAAAGGAACCCATGCATTGCTTTAGTTTTACAAACACCCACCAGACCAAACACACAGTCTGCACTGAGCCCATATTCCAAATCTATTCACCAATACTTCAGACCCATTCTCCAACAAAACACACAATGCACCACAGGTGGATATAAACAGATACATTAGCATCAGATGGAGACTAGAACTGGTCAAAAGCTTACAGGGAGGTAGACAATACTGTGATATGCAATGTCAAACATCTTATCTCTTCTCATGAGATTTGAATTTCCCTGAAGAAGTTACAATACACCAGCTAGGACTGGATTGTGTTGGCAGTGCACTAAAAGACTAAGTGGGCCGAACCTGGGCACACAGAGAAGTCAGCCCAATCCCATCAGTAAATATCTGCCCAATGAGATATGTATTGCAGATAAGTAGGAAAAGAAAGTGAAGGATCAAAGGCGACAACAGCAACTTCACCAGGGAATGTACAATCCAGATTATACAATAAATCATATAATTAAAATTATACAACCCATGCGGTCCTTAACGTCTGTACTGGAGCCAAAATTCTTCCTCACAGTTTGTTTGGATTATCTAAAAGGCACCCTATATGGCACTATAGATACAGGTGGTGTTCAATTCAGAAGGATATTTATGCTCAAGATCAGATCATAACCCCGCTGGCCAGATCCATAATCTAAATGTTCGCAGGAGACTAAGTGATGACTATAAACTGCTGGATCCGTGGGGTATAGGAATATTATTATTAAACTGAATTAAGGAAAGAAAAGAAGCGACCAGAAAAGTAATAGTGTGGATGGAGGGGGTGGGGGCGCTTAGAAAACTGAAAGGTGGTAAACATGTCATGTTACTAGCATTTTTTTCTTTTTTTTATAAATTATTATATTGATCTTTAAGCTATTTGTCCTGGAAGAGTGAACATTATGCTTTTGACATTTTTAGTCCGTACCATTGGATCCTACCAGATTGCTCAGAAGAAAAAAAGAGAGAAAAGATGTAGGGTTGTAGCTGTGTTTTCATTATCAGGCCACAGGTTCCCAATCTCTGTCCTCAGAAGCACAAACAGTTGATGTTTTCCAGGTCTCCTCATAGAATCACAAGTGAAATAATTACTGCAGCTCCACTTGTGGATCTTTTAAAATGTGTCCGTAATGACTACACCTGTGCATCTGCTAGGTGACCTGGGAAATGTGTCAGCGAGTAATCAATACACCTGTGCATCTGCTAGGAGACCTGGGAAATGTGTCAGCGAGTAATGACTACACCTGTGCATCTGCTAGGAGACCTGGGAAATGTGTCAGCGAGTAATGACTACACCTGTGCACCTGCTAGGTGACCTGGGAAATGTGTCGGCGAGTAATCAATACACCTGTGCATCTGCTAGGAGACCTGGGAAATGTGTCAGCGAGTAATGACTACACCTGTGCACCTGCTAGGTGACCTGGGAAAGGTGTCTGCGAGTAATCAATACACCTGTGCATCTGCTAGATGACCTGGGAAAAGTGTCAGCGAGTAATGACTACACCTGTGCCTCTGCTAGATGAACTGGGAAATGTGTCAGCAAGTAATGACTACACCTGTGCATCTGCTAGATGACCTGGGAAATGTGAGCTGTTTGGGGTCCTGAGGACAGAGTTTAAGAACCACTACATTAGGCTGTAAATGCTGCAGTGCTGGTTAATTCTAGAAGAGTATGTTACTTTAGCAAAATCGGGGATATAAGCAGCCTACCAAGTAATTAACGAGAGGATCTTCATACACCCGTGTAATCCACTCAAACCTATGAGTGTTGGCATTACAATGGCATGCAGTACACTATTCTTTACACTTTTCTCACACACAAAAATAGTTGAGTTGAAACATTCAGAAAAGTGAGACCCCGTACCTATGAATGTCTGCTGCGTCTGCGCGTTTCCCCCTACTCTCGGGGAACACGAGTGGGGGTAGCTTGAAGCATTCACACCCATGTCGTCAGTCACTCAGACACTCTGCCTGACCGCTATCCAAAGCATAATCCCGCATTGTCGTGTAATCCCGAATTCCAGGTTCTCCTACACGATGCTCATCCATGTCTGAAAAATACAAATGAAAACAGTCTAATGAAAGAAACGTTATGTAAAGTTTACCGATCCATTTACGAATAACTAATATAAAAACTCAAACACATAAAAACCACTATTCACTATAGAAAAAAGGCAAAAGGAATAAAGTGAAAATAGACTTGTTATTTTCTCCACATTTATTTTCCAAAAATATTCACCAAATTACACAAGATATAAATGATATCTATTACCCTAATCTCTGCATTAGGAGAACGCAAACTACCCAACACGATTATTCCGCACCCTGAGGACAGTTCGGCAGGGTAGAACCTTTTAGTAAAGCATAGGAGACACGGCTATGTGTTACATGAGGAACATAGACAGGTTATGGAACCCTCTATTTCCTCATTTATGTTAATTAATAAGCCCCACTGACTGACGCCATGAATCCTCTCTCCAAAGCTGCTGTGACTTCTAATTCTCGCACCTTAGCAGAACTTGAGAAGTTTGACACTGTCTGTACTGACATTTGTTCTGGTGTTCCTGCAAACGTTCTCGCTTTGTTATCAGCCAACTAAAAAGACATTGGCTCACACTATCTGTCCTTACATCACCTGTAAAGATATTGGACGTACATAGGAGAGGATTAACCTCTACCTCAAAGATATTCAGTTATGAGAAGCTCCAGACACTTTTACATTAATCTTGTGTTTTTATTAAAATGGTTCTCTCTTCTAGGAAACATCACACCGTATCGTTTGCTGCCCTCACTACACTACGTAGACTTAACGGTCATTAGTGCTGGTTGGGCAAGCTCTCTAATAATCGCACACCACTGGGATCAGTTTAGGGTGGCTTGCTTGGCATCATCAATATGGAAGTGGAATGGTTGCAGGTATTGGGCAACCTGCTTTAGCCATGTTTTCTTTGGAACATCACGTGCCATTTTCCATCCATCCGGGCATGTGTTATTTAGGCACCGGTATGGTATTCTTTTAGGCTTTATTCTGCAGACATGTCCGAACCACTTTAAACGCTGTAATTTAATATAGGATTCAGTTGTGGGTTGATCTTGGCATAGTCTTCGGATGTTTTCATTTCTCCAGCGGTCTGTTAGTTTTACTTGTAGTATGTTTCGTAATCACCTCATTTGGAAATGTTCCAGCCTTGTTAGGTCATTCTTAAGGATTGTCCATGAGTCTGACCCAGGGCTGGCCAAACCGGTCCTCGAGATCTACCAACAGTTCACATTTTCCAGACTACCTAGCTGGTGCACAGGTGTAGTCATTACTAATTAAGATGTGCTGCATTCATTCCTAACTGACAATTCTACAGATCTCCAGGAGGCCTGGAAAACATGCACTGTTGGTAGATCTCGAGGACCGGTTTGGCCAGCCCTGGTCTGACCCATAAAATAATATTGTTCTAACCGATGCATGGAATACCTTAATTTTTGTGGCAAATGGAAATGTCCTGTTGGTTCCAGAGATGCAAAGGCAGCTGTGGCACAACCTATACGACCTGTGATGTCGCTTGTAGCTGCTATCTGCTGATCATTGATAGCTGAACCCAGGTAAGTATCCACTTGTTCAATAATGTTTCCATCTAGGCGTAGTTCCAGTAGTTCACTACTAGTTAGGGGATGAGTTCATAGCTGGTGTCATAGTACATCACTATAGAACTAAGTAATGATGGTTTTATAGTTTACCGTTTAGCTACATCTAGGCTGCAACTGGGTGTGGTACCTTTCATTGACATTCAGAAATGGGTATTCAATTAGCTGCAGACAACTAATTGCCAGCCAAAATCCCTGCAGCATGGGGAAAGGCTATTCAGTTAAACAGTCTTTTTCCCCGCAACAGGGTTGGAGGGGAGAGAGAAACAGGATTCAGGAGCGGAAACCCACTGCTTCTGCGTAAATGGCAGAATTGGGGGGGTTTCCCCCCCCCCGTGCGCAACCTTCCCCCCCCCATGCGCAACCCGGTTTTGTCTTTTTCCCCCAAAGAACTTGCAGCTCCGACTGCGGGGACTTGTGCGTGTTGTGTTCCCCGCTAATTGAATACCGCCAGCCCGGCAATTATCTAACTGAATTGCCCCTATAATGTTGATAAGGACGTAATGTTGACACTGACAAAACAACAAAATCGTCCCTGGTGGTCTAGTGGCAACTGACCTGGTACGATGGGCCTGGCAGCTCTAGTGGTGATGTCTTGAGTATGGCTAACCCTAACCCTTCCCCTAGTGCAGGTGTGGAGAAACCTTTTGCCCTCCAGCTGTTGAACTACGCATACCATCATGACTTGCTACAGTTTTGCTATTTGACCATGCTAAAATTGTTTCAGGGCATGCTGGGATGTGTAGTTCTACCACAGCTGGGGGGCCGCAGGTTCCCCACTCCTGCCCTATGCCTAACCCTCAGGTCCCTGCAGAATGTCGACATTGTGGTGTCAACATTACTAGTACATCCCACTGCAACCATTTTTGGTTTTGTAAAGCTGTGTCAAGATGGTTAAAAAGGTACAAGGGGTCTATTTACTTATCCTTGGCGAGTGATAAAGTGGAGAGATAAAGTACCAGCCAATCAGCTCCTGTCATGTTACAGGCTGTGTTTGAAAAATGAGTTAAAAATGAGTTAAGAGCTGATTGGTTGGTATCTTATCTCTGCCCACTTTCTCTCTCTTCAAGGCTTAGTACATAGACCAGCAGTATTTCTAGAGAGGAGGGGACCCGTGTGTGGGCCCCCTCTTCTCTCGTAGCCGTCACCGCCACCGCTAGCGCTCTCAGCGTTGAGACTCTGGCACAGTGCCAGAGTCTACAGCGCATGTGCAGGACTCCGAAAAATGGCCGCCGCGCCTTTTTTCCGGAGTCCTGCGCATGCGCTGTAGAGTCTGGCACTGTGCCAGAGTCTCAGCGCTGAGAGCGCTAGCGGCGGCGGTGACGGCTACGGGAGAGGAGGGGGCCCACACACAGTCACTGATGGATGCCGGAAAGGTACGTATAGGAGAAATGGGTGCAGTGTGTGCAGTGTGGGCCCCCTCTGGACCCAGGGGCCCGTGTGCACAGCACACACTGCACCCATTATAGATACGCCAGTGACATAGACCCGTTTGTGGCATGAAATATGAGCAGTTTTCAGCAATTATGTTCTTTAGTTAATAATGTAAGTATTAACAGGCTACAGTAACTGAACTGTGCAAGAAAGACTTCCAGAGAGGCAGATCCACAAAGCTAAAAGCTGGAACCCAAAATTAAGTATATTGGTTCTGTGTACCAAACAATTGCCTCCTCTGAGCGTAGGCAAGAAATAAACTTTACACAACATGACATGAAAACGACTCACCCTGCATGTATAAAGTACAAGTATACACAAGTCATGTGCACAATGTCAGCCAGAATAGGCTGAAAACGAACACAATAAGTAAAGCATGAGCCGTCTGCATGCAGCAGTAAGGTCTTATGGGCCGCTGAGAGCTCAGGTGCTATGTCGTTCAACTGGAACATGGATAAAAGGAAGAGAGCAGAGGACTTCCAAGAAACACACACTTCTGTTTTAAGATGTGTTTTTTGGGAAGAGCAGCTTTACCCCCACACAGCCTATAATTAGAGTGTAAACTTGTAACATTAGAACAAGCTCAGTCCAGCTGAACGCTGTATCCAGACACCTACATCACATAACACGCTGTAGCCTTACATTGACTAATGTTCCTTAGAATCAACTTCTTTCTATTATATTTTCTAAAGAATGGAGAGCCCGTATATTTATATCTGAACAAAACTTTACAAGTATACAGAACGCACAATTGAAAACTATGAGGACATTTACAAAAACTGATGCACATTAAAATACAGCTGTAACTCATAGCAACTGGATTTGCCCACTTTGAAACGGTGGTCGCTGTGGGAAGCGGCCCTATTACTATTTTTATTATTTTATTTGCTGTGTAGTAAAATAGATTTAAAGCAAACTTAGCATACATTTATAGCATGCCACATCTTCAGTAGGTGTCACGCTGTATACGGTCCTATGGGGGGAGGGGTGGACTCAAAGCAATGTGCAACCGGACATAGCTGCGATGTCCAGCTGCACACGCAACGGCCATTTATGGCAGTGCCAACACTGCACCTCTACGGGGTGAAAGGAAAGACTTGCGATCCTGGTGGGCGCGATGTGGAGTTCCAGAATGTCATATCGTGCATAGCTTTAAATTGTATTCCCACCAATGTGTATACGTTATGCCGGGTGTAGTACGGGTGACTCACCTTACCGACGCCGGGATCCCGGCGGGGAGGGGCGAGTGCAGCAAGCCCCTTGCGGGCTCGCTGCGCTCGCCACGCTGCAGGCTCGGTGGCGACCTGCGGTCGCCACGGGTTCTATTCCCACTCTATGGGTGTCGTGGACACCCACGAGTGGAAATAGTCCCTGTTGGTCGGCATGCCGACCATCGGGATAGTGAGCCGTCGGGCTCACGGAGGAGGTTATGCGACTGTCGGTCAGCCGACCGGCTGTCACATGACTACCACCCGTTATGCCATGTATACCATCACTGTCCACAACAATGCATGTAATAACTGGTATCCGGTCTCTAGGTCGACAAGACTTAGGTTGACCACTATTGGTCAACAGTAACTAGGTTGACAGGGTTTCTAGGTCGACAGGTCAAAAGGTCAACATGAGGTTTTTAAAAATGTTTTTCTTTCTTTTTTAACTTTTTCATACTTTACGATCCACGTGGGCTACGATTGGGAACGGTAACCCCGAAGTATGGCAAGCGAAGCGAGCCATGCGAGGGGACACGGTGCACTAATTGGGGTTCCCGGTCACTGTACGGAGAAAACGACACCAAAAAAAGATTTAAAAAACTCATGTCGACCTAGAGACCATGTTGACCTAGAATCCCTGGCGACCAATAGTGGTCGACCTAGACACTGTCGACCTTCAGTACTACACCCGTAATAACTACTGGCTATCCACAAGTGATTGATTTAGTCCATGGTGAAAATCATGCTGAAAGCATACTAAGAAAAAACGGAGGGGAATTTTTTTTTTTTAAACCGTAAAACACAACAACCCCCTTCAGAAAAACAAAACAAAACAAAAAACCCAGAAACCCAGATTTCAACATTCTGTTTGCATTAGCCAATCTTTGGATGTGACATTATTAGAAGTAAACATGACAGCAGAACAGCCAAACTTCATTAGCCAAGCTGAATAAAAGAGAACGGTCAAAACTCCAGCACGCTATTAGGGCTTTTATTTTCCAAACTCAATTAGCACACTAAAAAAGTCTGCTTCGTGTCTGGGAGGCCCTGTGTTCATTTGCATTTCACAAGAAACTGCACGTACAGACCGGCAAGGATCTAATGGAGCCCTCAGACAGTAACAGTAGCGTCTGCTGAAAGGATACTAGTCCTGGCCCATGTGCGACTCAAACGCCACACGTGGTGCGAGAATAAGGTTATAAGCGGCGGCAGGTCCCATGGGTAGTAAGTAGGCCAAAGTGTGCTTTTCTGTCAGAAGTACTGAAGAGAAGAATACTGAAATAAGAACGTAAAAATAAAGCAGACTAGCTGCCTAAACACAGTGCTGACAACACAGTAAATAAGATAGATAGATAGATAGATAGATAGATAGATAGATAGATAGATAGATAGATAGATAGATAGATAGATAAACCAGAACAATTCTGCAGTCACTAAATTATAAATAATGGGACAAATTTTTGAAGCACAACATCAGACACTGCCGAGAGTGTAATGCTAGGCGTTTACATAACGAGGTTCTAACAAGAGAATCAGACCGGTCTGCTGGCATACCAGGGATATCCACACAAACCCCTACACACGTTATCACTCAAGCTCCGACTCGAGTGCAACACAGAACCTGCTCCGATTGGATAAGAGTAGTTTAAAGACTAAATAAACATAATTACTTGTGGGTCAAGCTAAATTAGACACTTTATAAAAAAAAGATTCTTCACTGGACTGGTATTTATTCGCTTAATCTGGAATACAGCTAGTATTGGATAATACTAGTTTTGGATAATTTCAGAGGTCAAGAGGGGAATTCAATTGAATGCAATAAACTTCAGGAAAGAGTGGCCTGAGATGTTCAATTGTCCGCATCGTGCCGGGCACTTAAGTCAGCACATGCCATTTATAGTGCTCAACACCCGTATTTAGTTGCAGTTTACGGCATTTTCCGGGTTAAGTGCCAGGCGCAATGCTGTTCGTGTACGCAGTTAGCATGCAACTAGCATCACAGCACTAGTCAGATTTTTGCTTGCATTTAGAAATTGACGGCAGATAAGAACCACTTGGCCCATCTAGTCTGGCCTTTTTTTTTTTACCATATTTTTATCTCAAAACTTTTTTGATCCTTATTTCTTTGTAAGGATATCCTTATGTCTATCCCATGCATGTTTAAATTGCTCTACTGGTTTAGGGGTATATTCAATGAAAGTTGGATCCATTCCGACATGTATTTGTCGGAATGGATCCGACAACCCCTATTCAATCCCATCTAAAACTCGACTTTTTCAAGTCGGATTTAGATGGGACCCAGAGGAGGAGAGGGGGGAGGGGGGGGGGGGGGGGGGGGGAGCCGGCGGCGGTGATAACGTGTGGAGCTGGGTGAGTGACATCCAGCCGCAGCGCTACTGTAGCGCTGATCTCCCTTTATGCCCTCCGGCTGTCCCCCCGTCTACCTGCGGCTCTCCCCCCCCCCCCCCTCGCCTCCTCTGGGTCCATCTCATTCCGACATCATTTTGATCTCGGATTGAGATGGTCGAAAAGGGGGCAAAAACCTGTCGGATTTGGCCCCGTTTTTGTCATCAACACGTGGAACGGCAGCTATTCCGCCGATCCACGTGCTTTTCGACAAGTCGAATGCCTCGATTTGTCGAAAAGCTTTGAATAGGTTGAAACAGGATTCTACCTTAAAAAGTCGAAAATTGCCGTCTTTTCGACAGACGGCAGTTTTCAACTGCAATTGAATATACCCCTGGAATAGCCTCTACCACCTCTGACGAGAGGCTATTCCACTTGTCCACTACCCTTTCTGTGAAGTAATTTTTCCTCATATTTCTACTGACCCCCCCCCCCCCCCTTCTCCAGTCTCAGTGCATGTCCTCGTATCCTATTGCTTCTCTTCATTTGGAAAATGTTTCCCTCCTGCACCTTGTTGAAACTCTTGATACATTTGAAAGTATCTATCATGTCCCCCCTTTCCCTTCTCTGCTCCAAACTATACATATTGAGATTTCTTAGTCTTTCTGGGTATGTTTTGTGATGTAGGCCATGCACCATTTTAGTTGCCATTCTTTGTACAGTCTCTAATGTATTAATATCCTTTTGAAGATATAGCCTCCAGAATTGAACACAGTATTCTAGACGAGGCCGTACCAATGACCTATACAGTGGCATTATTACTTCTTTCTTTCTGCTGCTGATTCCTCTCCCAATGCAGTCAAGCATCTGACTAGCCTTCCTCATTGCTTTCTTACATTGCTTACCTGCCTTCAAGTCACCTGAAACAGTGACTCCTAGATCCCGTTCCTCCTCAGTAGTTTCCAGTATGGTGCCATTAATACTATATTTAGCCTTTAGATTTTTGAGACCCAAGTGCATGATCTTTGCATTTTTTGGCATTAAACTGTAATTGCCACACTCTTGTCCATTCCTCTAGTCCACAGGTTCTCAAACTCGGTCCTCAGGACCCCACACAGTGCATGTTTTGCAGGTAACCCAGCAGGTGCACAGGTGTATTAATTACTCACTGACATTTTAAAAGGTCCACAGGTGGAGCTAATTATTTCACTTGCGATTCTGTGAGGAGACCTGCAAAACATGCACTGTGTGGGGTCCTCAGGACCGAGTTTGAGAACCTATGCTCTAGTCTACCTAGATAATCATTTGTTTTACCCCACCTGGTGTGTCTATCCTGTTGCATACCTTTGTGTCATTGGCAAAAAGGCATACTTTCCCTTTAATGCCATTTGCAATGTCACCATAAAGATATTAACAAGCACTGGTTTCAGGAAGGTGCGAGTAGAAATCCTGTAATTGCGGCTTTCCAGCACAGCCAATTGAATAGCGCCAGGCAGATATTCCCAGAGCTAAACATTGCATTCCACTGAATTCCCCAAATGTTCTTGAAGCAGCAATCCCATACAGGTGAATAAGCAAGTTAAGTATTGTTTAAGTGTGGTGATTTGCATCATCGCTATTCATAATGTTGACAACTAGGAGATCGGCAGCAGAATGACAGTGACACAATGCAAAGTTAACACTAAGAATGTCTATCACAAAATTAAGGATGCCGCCAAAAAAACATCCTTGTATTTAATGCAAGTGGTGGCAGTGGAACACTCATCTGACGGGCTGGGAAATAGGTATTGATGTTGGTTGGGGGTTAGTAGGCTGAAGTTATGCCTAGGAGGCAGAGAAACTTTGCACCGGCCCTGATGATAACCCTGTATATATATTGGGAGGATATTGGAATAGCACTGAATACTTTGCAAAACAATTCCCCAAGTTCATTATCTATGTTTGCGTAAAAGAAGTTACTTTGTGGGTGATCACAGTGGCGCACGCGGGGGGGGGGGGGGGGGGGGGAGTACCCAGAAACACCCCCTGACTAACCCACTCGGAAGCTGTGGGAGCCGTAGGCACTCTGCACTGTAAGGGAGCACTCGGCAGTAGCAGAGGAGGGGAGGCAGGTACCGCGGGAACTGAGAGATCACGGCAGCAGGTGAGGCAGGCACCGGAGGGAGCTGCGGGACCACGGCGGTAGTGGCGGCATCTGTGGGAGTCAGGACCATAGCGGCAGGTGAGGTAGGCAGCGGCGAGGGCTTCTGTACCCCAGCAGCAGTGAGAAGCAGGGGCTTGTGTGACTGTGCATGTATTTGTATACATGTTAGCATAGTTTACACATTATATATATATGGAATAAGATGTAACAAATATCTCTCTCTCTCAGATAGATAGAGAGATATATATATATATCTTGTCAAAGTCGAAAAATATTCCAGAACACACAGCACGTATAAAATACACACACATGCCCACTGCGCGTGCACTTGTTCCGCCGTGCGTGCACATATCCGCAATTTGCGTATGATCGCTCCCGCGGTCCTGCGCGTGGTGTGGGTATTTACGGCGGAGTTTGTGAGCGCATGGAGGGCTATCAAAACATTACATATTTAATCCAAATAGTGCACATTGTACACATAGCCCCCCTGCACCACATCAGCAAGTATCAACAGTTTAAATGGTTTCAGAACAAAGGGATTCACCTTTGCATGATAGGAGGGGACAGACTAAGGTTATAAGGTGGTATTTGGTATCCAGCTGTGGGGTATTTTAAGGGTAACATTCCGGTGGTGGTTTGCGGAAGATCGCATGTTCCTATGGATAGTTATGTGCAGAAGCAGAATATAGATATAAACTGTATTTACTGTATATTATGTATGCGGCGGGGATCCAGAGAAGACCACCCACAAGAGCAGTTGAGAAAGACATCGCCTACCTATTCAAATCAACCTATGACCTCTCCTGTACTGTAAAGATGCATCTCTGTGTCCAATGGACAAAGGGATTACAGTATCCATTCTATTGCTTTTGGAAGTAGTGTATAAAAAGCCTGTTGCTGCTTGGCCGGTCAGAAGACTCTTAACGCTATCTACCTGATTAGCGGAGGACTGGACCAGGAAGCGCATGCGAATATTCTCACGTATGTACATTGACTGTAGCCATTTACTCTGTTGTATTGTAGTGTATAAATTGTATTGTTAACCCCCTTTCAGATATATTACTCTGTGGTGTCGGAACCCAGTGATTAACTACAAATCGGTGTTGTGTCCTCTTTTCCCTGCTAGGGTTTAAAGTGTATTACATTACCTAACTGTATAAGGTTCAAAAGTGTATTAATAAGGTGTGTACGCGCTGCGGGTACTTTGTACCGTCAGCGCTGCATAAGGTGTAAAGTATATCATCATTGCATTGCTATGAAGGTTTAAGGTGTATCAATTGAGTGTGTACGCGTTGCGTGTACTTTGTACCCTCAGCGCGGCATTTGTACGCAGAGTCCGTACACGGTACGGGACTCATTACGCAAATAGCGTAAAAGGTATATAGAGTGAATATTAAGTTTAGCGGCCGTAGCGGCTCCATGGTAAAAGTGTGTTTAAAGGTATAGCTTTATGGTTTAAGATAATATCGACATTATCAATCTCTATCGGTCAATACACTGCAAAGTCGGTGCGGCACTCCAATGATTTTCACACAGGGAATAGTTTGAAAGAACAACGTTTCAATGCCCTTTAACCATATGGCATTTTAGTAAGGTATTTAATACCTGACGAAAATGCCATATGATTAAAGGGCATTGAAACGTTGTTCCTTGAAACTATTTCCTGTGTGAAATTATTTATTTATAATAAGATTTTACTCACCGGTAAATCTATTTCTCGTAGTCCGTAGTGGATGCTGGGGACTCCGTAAGGACCATGGGGAATAGACGGGCTCCGCAGGAGACTGGGCATTCTAAAGAAAGATTTAGTACTACCTGGTGTGCACTGGCTCCTCCCTCTATGCCCCTCCTCCAGACCTCAGTTAAGGAAACTGTGCCCGGAAGAGCTGACATTACAAGGAAAGGATTTTGGAATCCAGGGTAAGACTCATACCAGCCACACCAATCACACCGTATAACTCGTGATAAACTTACCCAGTTAACAGTATGAACAACAACAAGCATCACTCAACTGATGCCACATAACATAACCATTTAGTAAGCAATAACTATATACACGTATTGCAGAAAGTCCGCACTTGGGACGGGCGCCCAGCATCCACTACGGACTACGAGAAATAGATTTACCGGTAAGTAAAATCTTATTTTCTCTAACGTCCTAGTGGATGCTGGGGACTCCGTAAGGACCATGGGGATTATACCAAAGCTCCCAAATGGGCGGGAGAGTGCGGATGACTCTGCAGCACCGAATGGGCAAACTCAAGGTCCTCCTCAGCCAGGGTATCAAACTTGTAGAACTTTGCAAATGTGTTTGAACCCGACCAAGTAGCAGCTCGGCAAAGCTGTAATGCCGAGACCCCTCGGGCAGCCGCCCAAGAAGAGCCCACCTTTCTCGTGGAATGGGCTTTCACTGATTTTGGATGCGGCAACCCAGCCGCAGAATGAGCCTGCTGAATCGTGCCACAGATCCAGCGAGCAATAGTTTGCTTTGAAGCAGGAGCACCCAGCTTGTTGGATGCATACAGGACAAACAGCGAGTCAGGTCTTCCTGACTCCAACCGTTCTGGTCACATAAATCTTCAAAGCCCGGACTACATCAAGCAACTTGGAATCCTCCAAGTCACCAGTAGCCGCAGGCACCACAATAGGTTGGTTCAAATGAAAGGATGACACCACCTTTGGCAGAAATTGCGGACGAGTCCGCAATTCTGCCCTATCCATATGGAAAACCAGATAGGGGCTTTTACATGACAAAGCCGCCAATTCTGACACACGCCTAGCCGAAGCTAAGGCCAACAGCATGACCACTTTCCACGTGAGATACTTTAGCTCCACGGTCTTAAGTGGCTCACACCAGTGGGATTTCAGGAAACTCAACACCACATTAAGATCCCAAGGTGACACTGGTGGCACAAAAGGGGGCTGAATATGCAGCACTCCCTTAACAAACGTCTGAACCTCAGGCAGTGAAGCCAGTTCTTTTTGGAAGAAAATGGATAGGGCCGAAATCTGGACCTTTATGGACCCTAATTTCAGGCCCATAGTCACTTCTGACTGTAGGAAGTGCAGGAATCGACCCAGCTGGAATTCCTCTGTAGGGGCCTTCCTGGCCTCACACCAAGCAACATATTTTCGCCATATACGGTGATAATGCTTTTCTGTCACATCCTTCCTAGCCTTTATCAGCGTAGGAATAACTTCATCCGAAATGCCTTTTTCCGCTAGGATCCGGCGTTCAACCACCATGCCGTCAAAGGCAGCCGCGGTAAGTCTTGGAACAGACAGGGCCCTTGTTGTAACAGGTCCTGTCTGAGAGGCAGAGGCCACGGGTCCTCTGTGAGCATTTCTTGCAATTCCGGGTACCAAGTCCTTCTTGGCCAATCCGGAACAATGAGTATTGTTCTCACTCCTCTTTTTCTTACAATTCTCAGAACCTTTGGTATGAGAGGAAGAGGAGGAAACACATAGACCGACTGGAACACCCACGGTGTTACTAGTGCGTCCACAGCTATCGCCTGAGGGTCCCTTGACCTGGCGCAATATCTTTTTAGCTTTTTGTTGAGACGGGACGCCATCATGTCCACCTATGGCAGTTCCCATCGATTTGCAATCTGCGTGAAGACTTCTTGATGAAGTCCCCACTCTCCCGGGTGGAGGTCGTGCCTGCTGAGGAAGTCTGCTTCCCAGTTGTCCACTCCCAGAATGAACACTGCTGACAGTGCTAGTACATGATTCTCCGCCCAACGAAGAATCCTGGTGGCTTCTGCCATTGCCACCCTGCTTCTTGTGCCGCCCTGGCGGTTTACATGGGCCACTGCCGTGATGTTGTCTGACTGAATCAGCACTGGTTGGTTTCGAAGCAGAGGCTCCGCTTGACTCAGGGCGTTGTATACGGCCCTTAGTTCCAGGATATTGATGTGCAGACAAGTCTCCTGACTTGACCACAGCCCCTGGAAGTTTCATTATTTATTTATTTATTTATTAACAGTTTCTTATATAGCGCAGCATATTCCGTTGCGCTTTACAATTAGAACAACAGTAATAGAACAAAAACTGGGTAAAAACAGACAGAGGTAGGAAGGCCCTGCTCGCAAGCTTACAATCTATAGGGAAATAGGCATAGATATACAAGGATAGATGCTACCTATTGCATAATGGTCCACCAGATTGCTAGGTTCTTAATGGGTTGTATGATGATACCCCACAAAGTTATCCAAGTGTCAGGAGGGTGTGAGACTAAAGAAAGACAAGATATGCGATGTTATGAATACTCTACAGAGGATGTAATTAGATAGGGAAGCACTGAAGGTTATGTGGGTGGGTCTGGTATTTGATAGGCTTGTCTGAAGAGGTGAGTTTTCAGAGAACATTTAAAGGTTTGGAGACTAGAGGCGAGTCTTACTGTGCGTGGTAGGGCATTCCACAGAGTGGGTGAAGCCAGGATAAAGTCCTGTAATTTTGAGTGTGAACAAGTAATGCGTGTGGATGAGAGACGTAGATCTTGTGCAGAGCGGTCGGGTAGGGAGATATTTTGAGATGAGTGAAGAGATGTATGTTGGTGCAGTTTGGTTAATAGCCTTGTATGTGAATAAAATTATTTTATATTTAATACGGTAGAATACCGGTAACCAATGGAGGGACTGACAGAGCGGATCTGCAGACGATGAACGTCTGGCAAGGAAGATTAGCCTCGCAGCTGCATTCAAAATGGATTGTAGTGGTGAGAGCCTATGTTTGGGAAGACCGGTCAGGAGACTATTACAATAATCAATGCGGGAGATAATGAGAGCATGGATTAGAGTTTTTGCTGTGTCTTGTGTAAGATAAGGGCGTATTTTGGATATGTTTCTTAGATGTATGTAACATGATCTTGAGACAGATTGAATGTGGGTAACAAAGGACAGTTCAGAGTCAAGAATGACACCTAGGCAGCGAGCTTGTGGGGTAGGGGTGATTGCAGAGTTCTCAACAGTGATAGAGATATCAGGTTGGAAACTACTATTGGCCGGTGGAAATATAATTAATTCTGTTTTGGAAATATTAAGTTTGAGGTGGCGAGATGTCATCCAAGATGAAATGGCAGAAAGGCATTCAGTGACACGGCCCAATACAGATGGTGACAAATCAGGGGAGGATAGGTAGATTTGAGTATCATCCGCATACAGATGGTACTGAAATCCGAAAGAGTTGATTAGTTTGCCAAGAGATGTGGTATAGATAGAGAAAAGCAGAGGACCTAGGACTGAGCCTTGCGGTACTCCAACTGAGAG
The DNA here is from genome assembly GCF_028390025.1 of Pseudophryne corroboree. Classification (NCBI taxonomy): domain Eukaryota; kingdom Metazoa; phylum Chordata; class Amphibia; order Anura; family Myobatrachidae; genus Pseudophryne; species Pseudophryne corroboree. The sequence goes on from NC_086455.1 coordinate 63,335,410, forward strand.
AGGTAGCGAAGGAGAGGTGGAATCAGAGAAACGAACACTGAAGGAGCGATTAGATAGGTAGGATGAGAACCAAGAAAGGGCTGTGTCCTGAATACCTAAGGATTGTAGTGTTTGTATGAGAAGAGAGTGGTCAACAGTGTCAAAAGCAGCAGAGAGATCAAGGAGAATAAGTAGAGAGTAATGTCCTTTAGATTTAGCAGTGACTAAATCATTCACTACCTTAGTCAGTGCTGTCTCTGTGGAGTGTTGGGCACGAAATCCTGACTGAAGTGGGTCCAGTAGGCTGTGTGAGTTAAGACAGTGTGTGTGTGAGGCGAGTGTAGGCAAGTCTCTCCAGTAGCTTGGAGGGGCATGGGAGCTGAGAGATGGGACGGTAGTTAGAGAGAGAGTTCCCGTCAGAGTTTTGTTTTTTCAGAATGGGAGTAATCACTGCATGCTTGTATAGAGAAGGAAAGATACCAGTAGACAGGGAGAGATTACAGATTTTCGTTAAGGTTGGGATGAGCACAGTAGACAGAGCTTTACTAATTTGTGAGGGTATAGAGTCAAGGGGAGAGGTATTAGAGTAGGCAGATGAAAAGAGTGCAGATACTTCATCTACATTTGTAGGATCAAAGGAAGAGAAGGTGTTAGAGGGTTCAGGCAGGGAATTGAGCAGGTCACTTGCTGTGGAAGAGCATACCATTTCATTTCGGATCTTATCAATCTTGTCCTTGAAATAGGAAGCAAGATCTTGCGCACTGACAGTGGCTGGTGGGTTAGGTGAGGGAGGGACAAGAAGTGATTTAAATGTATTAAAAAGTCGCTTGGGGTTAGAGGCTTGAGCAGAGATGAGAGATTGAAAATATGTTTGTTTGGCAGTGTCCAGAGCATTACGATAAGAGTGGTAGGTGGTCTTATATGTGAGAAAGTCACTTGAACTACGAGATTTACGCCACTGGCGTTCAACTTTTCGTGAGAGTTTTTGTAAGTGTCTAGTGTATTTAGAGTGCCACGGTTGACATCTAAGTCTACGTGGAGTGTGATGGGTAGCTGGAGCCACTTCATCAAGTGCTGTTACTAGAGTTTGGTTAAGGTGTGACACAGCAGTCTCTGGAGAGGTGAATGTAGAAATTGGTGAAAGCAGTGGTTGCAGAGGTAGATAGTTGTTGAAAATTAATAGCGTTAATATTTCTGCGGGTAAGAGGTGTCCTTGTAGACTTTAGGGACATGGAGTTTGAAGTAATGGAGGAGAGCATGCATGTGATAAGGTTGTGATCTGAGAGAGGGAAAGGAGTGTTAGTGAGTTCAGAAACAGAGCATAGTCTGGTGAATACAAGATCAAGGCAGTGGCCCTCCTGATGAGTAGGGGAGTCAGTCCATTGGGAGAGGCCAAGAGAGGAGGTTAGAGAGAGTAGTTTAGAGGCATGGGGAGATTGTGGACTGTCAATAGAGAGATTGAAATCACCCATAATGATGGTGGAGATGTCAGAGGATAGAAAGTGAGGGAGCCAAGCAGAAAAATCTTCCAGAAACTTTTTGGGTTGCCCAGGTGGGCGATAGATAGCTGCAACACGCAGAGAGAAAGGGGTGAAAATCCTAATAGAGTGTACTTCAAAGGATGTAAATGTGAGTGAGGGAACAGGTGGTAAAACAATGTGCGTGTAACATTTGGACAGTAATATTCTGCCTTGAGTGACTGCCCCCCATCCTCGGAGGCTTGCATCCGTGGTCACCAGGACCCAGTCCTGTATGCCGAACCTGCGGCCCTCGAGGAGGTGAGCACTTTGCAGCCACCACAGAAGAGACACCCTGGCCCTGGGGGACAGGGTGATCAGCCGATGCATCTGAAGATGTGATCCGGACCACCTGTCCAACAGATCCCACTGAAAGATCCTCGCATGGAACCTGCCGAAGGGAATGGCTTCGTATGACGCCACCATCTTTCCCAGGACACGCGTGCAGTGATGCACCGATACCTGTTTTGGTTTTAGGAGGCCTCTGACCAGAGTCACGAGCTCCTGAGTCTTCTCCTCCGGGAGAAACACCCTTTTCTGGTTTGTGTCCAGAATCATGCCAAGGAAAGGCAGACGCGTCGTAGGAATCAGCTGCGACTTTGGAATATTCAGAATCCAGCCGTGCTGTTGCAACACTTCCTGAGAGAGTGCTACGCTGATCAGTAACCGCTCCCTGGACCTCGCCTTTATGAGGAGATCGTCCAAGTATGGTATAATCGTAACCCCTTGCTTCCGAAGGAGCACCATCATTTCCGCCATCACCTTGGTAAATATTCTCGGTGCCGTGGACATGCCAAACGGCAACGTCTGGAATTGGTAATGACAGTCCTGTACCACAAACCTGAGGTACTCCTGATGAGGTGGATAAATGGGGACATGCAAGTACGCATCCTTGATGTCCAGAGACACCATAAAATCCTCCTCTTCCAGGCTTGCAATGACCGCTCTGAGCGATTCCATTTTGAACTTGAATCTTTTCAGATAAATGTTCAGGGATTTTAAATTCAATATGGGTCTGACCGAACGGTCCGGTTTCGGTACCACAAACATTGTGGAATGGTATCCTCTTCCTTGTTGAAAGAGGGGAACCATTACCACCACCTGCTGGAGATATAACTTGTGAATTGCCGCTAACACTACTTCCCTTTCTATGGGGGAAGCTAGCAGGGCCGATTTGAGGTAACGGTGAGGGGGCATCACTTCGAATTCCAGCTTGTATCCCTGAGACACAATCTGTATAGCCCAGGGATCCACCTGTGAGCGAACCCACTGGTGGCTGAAATTTCGGAGACGCGCCCCCACCGCTCCTGGCTCCTGTGGAGCCCCAGCGTCATGCGGTGGATTTAGTGGAAGCCGGGGAGGACTTCTGTTCCTGGGGACTAGCTGTGTTGTGCAGCTTCTTTCCTCTACCCCTGCCTCTGGCCAGAAAGGACGCACCTCTGACCTTCTTGCTTCTCTGTGATCGAAAGGACTGCATTTGGTAATACGGTGCTTTCTTAGGCTGTGAGGGAATATATGGCAAAAAGTTTGACTTCCCAGCCGTAGCTGTGGAAACTAGGTCCGAGAGACCGTCCCCAAACAATTCCTCACCCTTGTAAGGTAACACCTCCATGTGCTTTTTGGAGTCGGCATCACCTGTCCATTGCCGAGTCCACAGGACCCTTCTGGCAGAAAGTGACATTGCATTTATTCTAGAGCCCAGTAGGCAAATGTCCCTCTGGGCATCCCTCATATATTGGACAGCGTCTTTTATATGCCCCAGGGTCAGTAAAATGGTATCCTTGTCGAAGATATCCATTTCCTCAGACAGATTATCTGTCCATGCTGCTACAGCACTACACATCCAGGCCGACGCAATAGCCGGCCTCAGTATAGTACCCGAGTGTGCATAAACAGACTTCAGGATACTTTCCTGCTTCCTATCTGCAGGATCCTTTAGGGCGGCCGTATCCTGTGACGGTAGGGCCACCTTTTTAGATAAGCGTGTCAGAGCTTTATCTACCCTAGGGGAGGATTCCCAGCGCATCCTGTCCGTTGGCGGGAAAGGGTACGCCATAAGTAAGCTTTTGGAAATCAGCACTCGGGGGAATCCCATGCTTTTTCACATAATTCATTTAACTCATGTGAAGGGGGAAAAGTCACCTCTTGCTTTTTCTCCCCATACATATACAGGTTGAGTATCCCTTATCCAAAATGCTTGGGACCAGAGGCATTTTGGATATCTGATTTTTCCGTATTTTGGAATAATTGCATACCATAATGAGATATTATGGTGATGGGACCTAAATCTAAGCATAGAATGCATTTATGTTACAAATACACCTTATACACACAGCCTGAAGGTCATTTTAGCCAATATATTTTATAACTTTGTGCATTAAACAAAGTGTGTCTACATTCACACAATTCATTTATGTTTCATATACACCTTATACACACAGCCTGAAGGTCATTTAATACAATATTTTTAATAACTTTGAGTATTAAACAAAGTTTGTGTACATTGAGCCACTAAAAAACAAAGGTTTCACTATCTCAGTCTCACTCAAAAAAGTCTGTATTTCGGAATATTTGGATATGGGATACTCAACCTGTATACCCTTTTGTCAGGGACAGGGTTTTCCTCTGGTATGTGCAATACATCCTTCATTGCTATAATCATGTATCGGATGGCTTTAGTCATTTTAGCCTGCAACTTTGCCTCATCGTCACTGGAGTCAGAATCCGTGTCAACCAACTGGGATAGTGGGCGCTTTTGAGACCCTGACGGCCTCTGAGCTGCAGAACCAGACACGGGTTGAGACCCTGACTGATTATCCAACCTTTTATGCAAGGAGCTTACATTATCATTTAACACCTTCCACATATCCATCCAATCAGGTGTCGGCGGCGACACCACAGTCACTTGCACTTGTTCTGCCTCCACGTAACCGTCCTCGTCAAACATGTCGACACAAACGTACCGACACACCGCACACACACAGGGAATGCTCTAATTGAGGACAGGACCCCACAAGGCCTTTTGGGGAGACAGAGAGAGAGTATGCCAGCACACACCCCAGCGCTATATAACCCAGGGATTACACAGTAACTTAGTGTTTACCCAGTAGCTGCTGTTTATGATAATTTTGCGCCTAAAGTTATGTGCCCCCCCCTCTCTTTTTACCCTTTTTCTACCTTGATACTGCAGGGGAGAGCCTGGGGAGCTTCCTCTCAGCGGAGCTGTGAAGAGAAAATGGCGCTGGTTAGTGCTGAGGAAGAAGGCCCCGCCCCCTCAGCGGCGGGCTTCAGTCCCGGGTCTGTGTAATAAAATGGCGGGGGCTCGTACATATATACAGTGCCCAGCTGTATATATATGTGTCTTTTTGCCAAGAGGTATCCTAATTGCTGCCCAGGGCGCCCCCCACCCTACAGTAACCGGAATGTGTGGGTAGTGTGGACGCAATGGCGCACAGCTGCAGTGCTGTGCGCTACCTCATGTGAAGACAGGAGTCTTCTGCCGCCGATTTCGATGTCTTCTTGCTTCTGCCGGCTTCTGACTTCTGGCTCTGCGAGGGGGACGGCGGCGCGGCTCCAGGAACGGACGACAAGGTCAGGTCCTGTGTTCGATCCCTCTGGAGCTAATGGTGTCCAGTAGCCTAAGAAGCGCAACCTAGCTGCAGTTAGTAGGTTTGCTTCTCTCCCCTCAGTCCCACGTAGCAGAGTCTGTTGCCAGCAGAAGCTCTCTGAAAATAAAAAAACCTAACTAAAATACTTTCTTATTAGCAAGCTCAGGAGAGCTCACTAAAAGCACCCAGCTCTGGCCGGGCACAGATTCTAACTGAGGTCTGGAGGAGGGGCATAGAGGGAGGAGCCAGTGCACACCAGGTAGTACTAAATTTTTCTTTAGAGTGCCCAGTCTCCTGCGGAGCCCATCTATTCCCCATGGTCCTTACGGAGTCCCCAGCATCCACTAGGACGTGAGATAGATAGATAGATAGATAGATAGATAGATAGATAGATAGATAGATAGATAGATAGATAGATAGATAGATAGATAGATAGATAGATATCTCCTTTGTGTGGGCGGCACTCAGACTTTCATCAGACAAGTAAAGTGCAAAAAAGACCCCACTGGGCCAATTTAATGGTTACGTTTCGGGTGATTATCCCCTTCCTCAGACAATTTAAATAAGCAAACAACAGTGATATTTATAGGAAAACAAACCTGTGACCCTCCAGTGCAATCCAGTGTGTCACCCACGCTCCCGGCCGGCGTCCCGCAGTGGCACTTCCGGTAGCGGGTTTTATTTAATGAAGGCCCAACAGTCTCACTGTGGGGGGGTACTGTGCACTCATAATATGAGCAGCCATTCTGATCAAGCTGCAATTGGGAAGGGCTGTGATTAGTTTGGGAATGTAGACAGCGCCAGTCAGGTGATAAACCTTTACCTGTGTGTTCTATCATTTACCAGATGGATTAAATTTGGACTTAAACTAGGTACACACTATATGATATATTGGATGATTTTGCAATCTGCGACGGCTCGCATTGACCATAATATAGGGCGTACTCCCAAATCCACCCAGGGGTCGCATCGTCCCAACGTGACGTGCTGCTGGTCAGGTGTGTACCCAGCTTTATAGTATGTCATCATTTTGGTTGATCACCGAACCACCAGATCCATCCAAAACTACCCATGCATAAGACTACTAGCAGGGAATTTAACGTGATGAACCGTTCTAGAACGGCACAATGCAACCCGCCAGCATCGCATGTTTTCCCTTGCATCCCACAGAGGTATGAGGGAAAACTTAAAGTGTTGGCACTACAGTACGTGGCTGATGTGTGCAGTCAGGCATTGCGGCGACACACTGTGCTGAAATTAATTGCCCAAGAGAGCCTTCTTATTGTCTCAGAACTATTAGACCATATACAGGAACACCAAATAGAACTACTTTGTAACTGTCTATTGCTAGTTTACTTTGTTTTACTTTGCATGACACTTTGGATAGTCATAGTCATGTCTTTAGTACATGGATAGGGTGGTCTTCAGTATGCCGCCTGACGGGATCCCGGCGCACAGTATACCGGCGCCGGGATCCCGACAGCCGGCATACCGACACTTATTCTCCCTCGTGGGGGTCCACGACCCCCCTGGAGGGAGAATAAAATAGCGTGGCGCGCCACCGTGCCCGTAGCGTGGCGAGCGCAGCGAGCCCGCAAGGGGCTCATTTGCGATCGCCACACTGTCGGTAAGCCGGCGGTCGGGCTCCCGGCGCCGGTATGCTGGTCGCCGGGAGCCGGCATACCGTAGTAAACCCCATGGATATTACACATACCTCTGATTGCTTCAAAAGTTTCAAATTGTGGTGGGAGGTTTGCTTGTCGCTATTAAAGAACTATTTCACCCTCCCTTGAAAATATGATTTAACCTCCTCATACCATTACATAAAAGGCATCTGTAAAGGTGGGTAAAACACGGATACAATCATTATGCCAATCCTTCGATTTTCACCCGATATTGAGGGATCGCCAAATTATTGTATTGGTGTGTACAGTGCCCGCAGGAGCTGAAAGGGGGTCATGCTGGGAAGGTTTATCAGGATAACCCACCTTAAGACTGCAGCACCTCCTGCCCTTGTGCAATATTTACTAATATTGTCCAGTTTCAGGAGGATTTAGCATTGCTCTAGTGACGCCATATTGTTGTGGCTACAGCCTTTAAGTGGAAGACAAGTCCAAAATAAAACAAAAACAGGAAACAGACAAGGAAAAAAAACTACACAGGAAGTAAACATTGTGTATTCTGACCTTTTTGCAGGATCTCTCTAGTATAATGTCCATAAAATAAATCATGGGGGGTAAAAATTAGCTCATTACGGATTTATTTTTTTGCGGTAAAAAGGTAAGCTTTGCCCGTTTTCACCATTTGTACCAACTGTAGATACACACTGGATAGGACACTTTTGAAAGAACTAGACTAAAAAGTTTTTTGTCCCCAAGTGTAAACTTTGTGAGCGCTGATTACACTTGGTAAATGCAATTTCTACATAATGATTCAATAATATTCCATAACAAATAAAGCCGGAAAAAATCCTGCCAAGCCTAAAATGTCCCATGATTTTAACACTTCTGGCTACTGATATCATATAGGCTTTGGGAACGCTAGAGCCAGATAAAAATTGCATGAATAAATAAAGTTTATATGCCATTTTGGCTTCAGTTACACTGCACATTCAGAGAATAGTTCATCTACGCAAGTAGATAGATTAACAAAGTAGAAGGATGTTAAACCGTAACTACAGCTCAGGACCCTGGTTGGATGACAGGGACACGTAATACCGGCCCCACTAACGTGCTGCCAACAGGAACAGACTAGCACCCATATTATACTCAGACAGCCTGTCGTCTTAGAAACAATACAGGTAATATTATAGTACGCCTTATTCCTTCCATAAATACATGCTCGTGATAATAAATAATTCTAATCTAGAACAAAGACACTAACCTGCAACACTAAGAAATGCTTGTTTGCTGCTAGCGAAAAAGTAATACAAAAAGATAAAAGGTGTCTTGTAGCATCCAAGCAAGATCCTAGCTAATTTCTGAATCCGGAGATACTCATGAAGGGGATGATATAACCTGCAATCAGTTAAGAGATGGGACTGGGAGTATACCTTGCAGCCCAACCCAAGGAGTCACCTCCATCGCAAAACACCATACACATCCAGACCATAAATCACCCAACAGGATATCACCTGTTCCTTCCAATGAAACGATTTAAATACATTTATTCACCTATACATAAGGGAAAACTTAAAGCACAGTTTCAAAACTGGGTTCTCCAGGCACCCACAATACAATTATTGATCAGATTTGCCAATAATCGAGTGATCAGCCTGTTATAGTGGGGTGTAGTATGGTATGCCGGCGCTCGGGCTCCCGGCGACCAGCATACCGGCGCCGGGAGCCCGACCGCCGGCATACCGACAGCGTGGCGAGCGCAAAGGAGCCCCTTGCGGGCTCGCTGCGCTCGCCACTCTACGGGCACGGTGGCGCGCTACGCGCACCACACTATTTTATTCTCCCTCCAGGGGGGTCGTGGACCCCCACGAGGGAGAATAGTTGTCGGTATGCCGGGTGTCGGGATTCCGGCGCCAGTATACTGTGCGCTGGGATCCCGACATTCGGCATACAGAAGACCACCCGTTATAGTGTGTAGGCATAAGCGTTCAGCCGATAAAAAGGACAAAGTTTCCAGAAACGTTCAGCTTCGATTATCTTATCTTTCAGACTTGCAATAAGATATCGGTAAAACCGTTATCACGCAGTGTGTGCATTCTCGATCAGCTAATGGGTTGGTTTATCGCTGGCGCTTGGAAACATTAAGTATGTGCGTGTTTTAAGTCTATAAGAAAGGTTAGCTGTTACTTGCTAAAAATGCCCCCAAAAATTATTTTTATAAAATGTATTTTTATATTCTCAATAATCTGTCCATATTTCCTATGGTTTAGGTGGACATAAGCAAATTCAGTGTGGTGGAAAATCGGTAACTGAAATTAGAATAATAATAATAATAATAATAATAATAATAATAATAATAAATTGCTTTGTGTTTTCTGACGATTTCGGCCATTTCCACTTGCTAAAGAAAATTGTGCTGATCGCTGGTTCAATCAAAATATCACAGTGTGTAGGCAGCTTATCAGTCTAGGCTTTAAGGATATCTGTGCTTGAGCACAGTCTGTGGTGGTCAGTCACCTGTATATAAAGCAAGGATATCATTAAAACCTGGACTGGATGCCTTGAGGACTGAGTTTGGGATGGGAAACACTGTCCTAAAAGGTCAAATCTGCTTGCTGCAAGTCCCTGTCTCATTACACCAATACACGCACACACCATGTATTTACCCTACACATGGGGCTGATTAAATTGTTTGGTGGGCGCCCAAACATATTGGGTGCCCACAGAGGCCATTCAATTGTTGCCCCCGTTGAGTGCGCATTCCCCGTATCCACGCCCATTAATAGTGGGGGATTTACCCGTGCAAAGTGGCGCGGCTAAACACGCCTAAAGTGCAGGTTAGGGCAAACCATGGAGTTCACACACATTTCAGCTAACACCTCCAGAGGCTTAGTCCGGTCAAAATTGGTTTTCACCTAAAAATAATTCCAACAGTTTTGAAACTTGGCACACACTTACTTAGAGGTGTCTAGTGATGAATTACACAAAAGTCCTGATGAATCGGAGGGGAGATCTAGCGGCAGTGACGTAAAACATGTCACTTTTTGCAGTTTTTCGTTTTTATCTCGGAAACTGTTGGTCTTAGCAAATATGTAGTCATATACAACAATAAAGCTTATCAGTCATAATAGGTTTTCACCTAAAAATAATCGATAATACAAATTTTTTTATTTCACAGCTTTGAAATGAAATACTTAAACAAATACCAACCACTGAAACTCTAATGGGCCCTACACACTGCGCGATCCGCCGCCGAGCTGCCCGACAGCGGATACGGCCAACCCGGCGGAGGGGGGGGGGGGGCAGTGAAGGGGGGAGTGAAGTTGCTTCACTCCCCCCGTCACTCGGCTCCATAGCAGTGCAGGCAAATATGGACGAGATCGTCCGTATTGGCCTGCATGCACAAGCGACGGGGCAGCAGCAATAAACGAGCGCAGGGCCGCGCATCGTTCATCGCTGGTGCCTCCACACTGAAAGATATGAACAGTATCTCGTTCATATCTTTCACTCATATCGCCCAGTGTTTATGGCCTATAAGTCCCCAGTTGGGATTTGTTTAAGTATTTCATTTCAAAGTTGTGAAATAAAAAAAATTGTATTATCGATTATGTTTTAGGTGAAAACCGATTATGACTGACAAGCTTTATTGTTGTATATGACTACATATTTTCTACGACCAACAGTTTACGAGATAAAAACGAAAAAAAACAAAAAAAGTGGCATGTTTCACGTCACTGCCGCTAGATCTCACCTTCGATTCATCAGGACTTTTGTGTAATTCCTCACTAGACACCTCTAAGTAAGTGTGCCAAGTTTCAAAACTGTTGGAATTATTTTTAGGTGAGAGCCTTTTTTGCCCTTCATTGACTGGACTAGCTGTGAGCTGAAAGGTGTCTACCTGGCTGCATGCGGGCCCAAACAGAGCAACAATTGAATTGCTCCTGTGGGCCCCATCTAGTGGTGACCGGGGAGAACCAACAACTGAATCAGCACCTGTGTGTACATATAGTTGTGAACAAACAGAAATTTTATAGTTTTATTCTCTAAGTTATTATAATGGAAATACTTTAGTGCAAGTGAAGGACAATCAGAAATAGATAGTATTTGTACGCAACCAACACATCGGGATTCTGCAACAATTTGCAGAAGAAAAACCAGACACAACTGCCAGGTTCTAGATTTCAAATGCAGAAATGTATTTCTTTTGTATACTGCCTGAGAAGCAATTGGTTTTATAAACCGATGCTAAATCTATCACTTAAGCTGGCCATACTCTACACCAACTTTCCGCTAACCATCCAAGTAGTTGGTTGGAATGAAAATCTGGTAATGTATAGGTTCAAATGACAATCAGCAAATTTGCTCCTGATGCTGGAAAACAGATGGAAATGGTCGTTAGGACAAATTCATTAAGTCTGCGTTTGGAAGCAAACTGCTGATTGTCATTTGCTCTTATAAATTACCAGATTTGGTCTAGTTTATGGCCAGTGTTAGGCAATATATGAGACTGTAGAGAAACACAAATAGTATAAAATTAGCAGCATCTGTCTCACACCCTCAATAAATAATAATTAATAAGAAACAATACACTATCATCTCCTAACTGCATGCTCCAGGTTGCAAATACATTAAGATAAATATTGCTTAAAATAAAAATTGTGCTCATCAGGTTGATCACACAGTGGGTGGAATTCAAATGTCGGTTGGGTGTCTGTTTTTTCCTGTCTATCAGATAGGAAATAACAGACCTGCAACTGACTTTTTAAACATTTGAATCTCCCCCAGTGATTACTTAGAACATGACTAAACTCAACACTTAATTCTTCAACCATAACAATTCAAACTATGTATAATAAACCACATCTTCAACACCGATTGAAAACTCTAATTTATCTCCCTGGCACACGCTGCTGCTCTATAAATAAATGATAATACTATTACTCTGTATTTATGTTGATAAAGAGGAATAGGTAAAGCACAAGGGGCCATTAGATACTAGTGTGTGGTGGATGTGGATATAAAAGGTGATTGATGCAAAGGGAAAGCAGGACCACTAGAGTATACCAGTTGGTAGGGCTTGATACTGGGAGGTAAAGGGCAGCATATGGGGATTGCTGGAGGGCAGCAGAGCGGGGGCTCTGCTGGGTGGTGGGAGGGCAGCAGAGCGGGGGCTCTGCTGGGTGGTGGGACGGCAGCAGAGCGGGGGCTCTGCTGGGTGGTGGGCTCTGCTGGGTGGTGGGACGGCAGCAGAGCGGGGGCTCTGCTGGGTGGTGGGACGGCAGCAGAGCGGGGGCTCTGCTGGGTGGTGGGACGGCAGCAGAGCGGGCGCTCTGCTGGGTGGTGGGAGGGCAGCAGAGCGGGGGCTCTGCCGGGCGGTGGGAGGGCAGCCCAGCGCGGGTTGACGGGCGGTGGGAGGGCAGCCCCGCGCGGGTTGCCGGGCGGTGGGAGGGCAGCCCAGCGCGGTGTGGTGGGAGGGCAGCCCAGCGCGGTGTGGTGGGGGGGCAGCCCAGCTGTGGGTGGTGGGAGGGCAGCATAGCGCGGGTTGACGGGTGGTGGGAGGGCAGCATAGCGCGGGTTGACGGGTGGTGGGAGGGCAGCATTGCGCGGGTTGACGGGTGGTGGGAGGGCAGCATTGCGCGGGTTGACGGGTGGTGGGAGGGCAGCATTGCGCGGGTTGACGGGCGGTGGGAGGGCAGCATTGCGCGGGTTGACGGGGGCGGTGGGAGGGCAGCATTGCGCGGGTTGACGGGAGCGGTGGGAGGGCAGCATTGCGCGGGTTGACGGGAGCGGTGGGAAGGCAGCATTGCGCGGGTTGACGGGCGGTGGGAGGGCAGCATTGCGCGGGTTGACGGGCGGTGGGAGGGCAGCATTGCGCGGGTTGACGGGCGGTGGGAGGGCAGCATAGCGCGGGTTGACGGGCGGTGGGAGGGCAGCATAGCGCGGGTTGACGGGCGGTGGGAGGGCAGCATAGCGCGGGTTGACGGGCGGTGGGAGGGCAGCATAGCGCGGGTTGACGGGCGGTGGGAGGGCAGCATAGCGCGGGTTGACGGGCGGTGGGAGGGCAGCATAGCGCGGGTTGACGGGCGGTGGGAGGGCAGCATAGCGCGGGTTGACGGGCGGTGGGAGGGCAGCATAGCGCGGGTTGACGGGCGGTGGGAGGGCAGCATTGCGCGGGTTGACGGGCGGTGGGAGGGCAGCATTGCGCGGGTTGACGGGCGGTGGGAGGGCAGCATAGCGCGGGTTGACGGGCGGTGGGAGGGCAGCATAGCGCGGGTTGACGGGCGGTGGGAGGGCAGCATAGCGCGGGTTGACGGGCGGTGGGAGGGCAGCATAGCGCGGGTTGACGGGCGGTGGGAGGGCAGCATAGCGCGGGTTGACGGGCGGTGGGAGGGCAGCATAGCGCGGGTTGACGGGCGGTGGGAGGGCAGCATAGCGCGGGTTGACGGGCGGTGGGAGGGCAGCATTGCGCGGGTTGACGGGCGGTGGGAGGGCAGCATTGCGCGGGTTGACGGGCGGTGGGAGGGCAGCATTGCGCGGGTTGACGGGCGGTGGGAGGGCAGCATTGCGCGGGTTGACGGGCGGTGGGAGGGCAGCATTGCGCGGGTTGACGGGCGGTGGGAGGGCAGCATAGCGCGGGTTGACGGGCGGTGGGAGGGCAGCATAGCGCGGGTTGACGGGTGGTGGGAGGGCAGCATAGCGCGGGTTGGCGGGTGGTGGAGGGCAGCATAGCGCGGGTTGGCGGGTGGTGGAGGGCAGCATAGCGCGGGTTGGCGGGCAGCATAGCAGGGGTTGCTGGGTGGTGGAGGGCAGTACAGTGCGGGTTGCTGGGTGGTGGAGGGCAGTATAGTGCAGGTTGCTGGGTGGTGGGAGGGCTGCATAACGCTGGTTGCTGGGTGGTGGAGGGCAGCATAGCTCAGGTTGCCGGGTGGTGGAGGGCAGCAGAGCAGGGGTTGCCGGGTTGTGGGGGTTGCTGGGTGGTGGAGGGCGGTGTAGTGGGGGTTGCCGGGTGGTGGAGGGCTGTGTAGTGGGGGTTGCCGGGTGGTGGAGGGCTGTGTAGTGGGGGTTGCCGGGTGATGTAGGGCTGTGTAGTGGGGGTTGCTGGAGGGTACTACAGTGCGGGTTGCTGGATGGTGGAGGGCAGTATACTAGGAGTTGCAGGGTGACAGGGGCTGGGACTGCGGCAGGGGGGTGCTATGAGAAGGCAGGTGACCCCACAGATGTAGCCACGGTGAGTATCAGGGCTACCCCTACTCCTGATGCACCCCACATAGGAAACCTCCATAGGAGGAGGGCCTGTCACCCTGCGGGTCACCATCTCCGTCCTATCAGAGTGGCACTCACTTCCAGGCGGGTCACCACGTCCGCTCTCCTCCCGCCGCTCCTGTCTGATCAACCGCGGCCATGCTCCAGGTGATGGGCGGCCCTGTATTTCCCCCCTCCGATCAGTTCCCCGTCGCCGCCATCTTGTCTCTTCCCCCTCCCTCAGCATACGTCACCAGGCAGGGGGCACGTGATACGGCGTGACGTCGGCGGCGGATTCCGCCCGCTCTGGGTGTCTCCCTCCTCAGTCATCACTGTCAGTAGCAGCGGCGATGCTGATACGGGTACTAGTGCGTTTACACAGTACACTGCACAGAGCGGCGTCCCTCAGTCCCTAACTGAACCTGTGCCTGGCTGGGACCACTCTTACCAGCACTACCCCTGTACATCTATACAATAATCAGTTTCCACCAGGAGAACTTGTATAGATCATAAGGGATTTTGTTCATTTGCATAATTTTGAATAAGAAGTTATAGTTCTGCAAGCTTCTTATTCAGTGCTTGATAATTATGACTCCTAAAATTATCAAATCAAGCGCTCTGATATAAGGCACAAAATAAAGCTGTTGGTCACCCAATTTATATAATAGAATTGATATACTGATATCTATATACTTATAGCTGCTCCCACATGAGTATTCTGCGATACTCAAATAGATACAAAGTAATTGTGAAACATGCAATATCACAAGAGAGCGCTAGATACCGATCATTACTATATGAACATTTTATTCAATCACATAAAATAAAAGCATAAAAAATGCAATGCATATTTTCATAAAAGAATTATTCTCACTGCTGATATTATTTACACGCTGCCATATACTGTATCCCAATTGTATATTGCACAGATGTCCACATCCAAAAGATCAGTGTGGCTGGTTCGCTCCAAAGCAAATTATAAAGTCCCAATTTGTTTTAGGAAATGTGAATGGTGTTCACTAGATGGTGAATGTTCAGCTGTATAAACGATGGGCGCTATGCTACTACCTCCCCCGACCGCCAAACAATTTTGTGCTCACCACTTATTCCTTAGAGTCTCATGTGAGGCTGGCTGTCAGCATGCGGAATCCGTTGTGGTTGGTGGGAATCCGTTGTGGTTGGGTTCTGATGAAACCGTGGTTTGATTTTCCCGGAGAAACATGTTAAGGACATCTCACGCTGCTGTTTTTCCCTGAGATCTACACAAGCACAGCACCACAGTCCGGGCTCCAGCACACGGCAAACTGCCTGAATTCTGCAGCTACGAACGGCGCCCTCCCTCCCCGGTGAACTGAATAGAACACCGCCGCTCCCACCAACCACAACGGATTCCGCATGCTGACAGCCAGCCTCACATGAGACTCTAAGGAATAAGTGGTGAGCACAAAATTGTTTGGCGGTCGGGGGAGGTAGTAGCATAGCGCCCATCGTTAATACAGCTGAACATTCACCATCTAGTGAACACCATTCACATTCCCTAAAACAAATTGGGACTTTATAATTTGCTTTGGAGCGAACCAGCCACACTGGTCTTTTGGATGTGGACATCTGTGCAATATACAATTGGGATACAGTATATGTCAGCGTGTAAATAATATCAGCAGTGAGAATAATTATTTTATGAAAATATGCATTGCATTTTTTATGCTTTTATTTTATGTGATTGAATAAAATGTTTATATAGTAATGATCGGTATCTAGCGCTCTCTTGTGATATTGCATGTTTCACAATTACTTTGTAGCTTCTTATTCAAACTGATGCTGTGCCCACTTAACCACCCATTTTCATGCCCAAATCATTTTTGTTTAATGCAAAATGTAATGGAAATTGGTGTAAGGGACACTATTTAAAGTTTTAACTTACCGATCTATCCTTATTTAATTTATTTTAATATATTTTCTGAATAAGAAGTTGGAGCCGAATAAGAAGCTAACTTCAGCCTCGTTATTTATTATCAGTTATTTATATAGCGCACACATAGTCTGCAGCACCTTACAGTGACTATTTCAGTTATTCATATCAGTCCCTGCTCCAGCGGAGCTTACAATCTATGGGGGGAATTCAGTTAAGGGCGAATCCGTTCTCCTAGCCGGATCTGCTGCGCTAAATGACAGCGGGATCTCACAAAAGTGTTCACTACCCCATAGGGTAACAAGCACTTTCGTGCAAATTGGGCATTCGGCCAGCAGGGTAATGGGTGCAAGATGGGCTGTCGTTGCCGGTTTTTAAACACTGTGGCAACAGCAATTTGCACCCTGTGTCAAACATAGTAACATAGTATCTAAGGTTGAAAAAAGACAATTGTCCATCGAGTTCAACCTATTTGTGGTCTCCTATGCACGATTATTTTGTAGAAAATTTTGACTGAAGTTGATGACTGCCGTTACGTTTTACCCCTCTTTTTTATAATAACCATAGTGCGTGACTATGCCCCGTAACCCTGGATATCCGTATCCATTAGGAATTTATCTAACCCATTCTTACAGGTGTTGACTGAATCCGCCATTACAACTCCCTCAGGCAGGGGATTCCAAACACGTATCGTCCTTACCGTAAAAAAAGCCTTTACGCCGTATTGTGCGGAATCTCCTCTCTTCTAACCTGAGCGAGTGTCCACGAGTTCTCTGTGTTGATCTAACCAAAAACAGTGCCTGCGCAAGATCTGTATAATGTCCCCTTATATATTTGTAAATGTTGATCATGTCCCCTCTTAATCTCCTCTTTTCCAGTGTAAACATGCCTAGTCTTGCAAGCCTTTCCTCGTATTCCAGCGTCTCCATACCCTTAATTAGTTTGGTCGCCCGCCTTTGAACCTTTTCTAGCTCCAGGATATCCTTTTTGTAGTAAGGTGCCCAGAATTGTACACAGTATTCAAGGTGTGGCCTCACAAGTGATTTATATAATGGGAGTATAATACTCTCGTCCCTAGCATCAATTCCCCGTTTTATGCATGCTAATATCTTATTAGCCTTCTTTGCTGCAGTCCTACTTTGGGTACTACTGCTTAGTTTGCTATCTATGAGGACACCTAAGTCCTTTTCCAGTACAGAATCCCCTAATTTTACCCCATTTAGTAGGTAGGTGTTATTTTTGTTCTTGTTACCACAGTGCATTACCTTACACTTGTCTGTATTGGAGCGCATTCTCAATTTCGCTGCCCAAGCTTCTAATTTAACTAAGTCGTTCTGAAGCGACTCAGCATCCCTCTCCGCATTTATAACTTTACACAATTTGGTATCATCTGCAAAAATTGACACCATGCTCTCTAGACCTTCTGTTAGGTCGTTAATGAAAATATTGAACAATAGCGGTCCTATTACTGAGCCTTGCGGCACACCACTTAGCACTTCAGTCCGAGTTGAAAAAGATCCATTAACCACAACGCGCTGCTCCCTATTATCTAACCAGTTTTTGACCCTAGTGCATATTGTGATTCCTAGCCCTGATTCTTGTAGCTTGTAGATAAGTCTCATGTGTGGTACAGTGTCGAATGCTTTGGCAAAATCTAAAAAGATTACATCCACCTCTTTACCCTGATCTAAGTTTGCGCTTACTGTTTCATAAAAGCCAAGTAAATTGGTTTGACAGGATCTGTCCTTCATAAACCCATGTTGATTCCTTTTAATGACCTTATTGACTTCAAGGAACTTCTGAATACTATCTCTTAGAATACCTTCCAATACTTTCCCCACTATAGATGTAAGACTAACTGGTCTATAATTACCTGGTTCAGCTTTACTTTGCTTTTTTTGAATATAGGCACTACTTCCGCTATACGCCAGTCTTTGGGAACCATACCTGATATTACTGAATCCTTAAAGATCAAAAATAGCGGTTTTGCAAGTTCAGAGTGAAGCTCCATTAGAACCCTTGGGTGAATACCATCGGTACCTGGTGACTTATTAATCTTTAAATGTTTTAATCGGTCAAAGACTACTTCCTCGCATAAATAAGTACCTATCAGTGGGATATTCTCATTATTGAGATTATGTGTTAGTCCCTGAATTGGGTCCTCTCTAGTAAATACTGTTGAAAAAAACTCATTTAGTGTGTCCGCTATGTCATTATCATTTTTGCTTAAGACTCCCAACTTGTCTTTTAAAGGGCCTATACTCTCCTTCTTTAATCTCTTGCTATTAATGTATTTAAATAATTTTTTGGGATTCGCTTTGCTTTCCTTTGCTACTAGTTTTTCAGTTTCTACTTTAGCCGATCTTATTTCCTTTTTGCATATTTTGTTACATTCCTTATAGTGCTGAAATGACTCTGCTTCCCCGTCAGATTTGTATTTTTTAAATGCTCTCCTTTTCTTGCCCATAAGTTCCTTTATCTTTTTGTTAAGCCACATCGGTTTATGATTTTTATTCCTTTTTTTGCTGCTCGTAGGAATAAATTTGAGTGTATTTTTAGCTAGCAGGAATTTTAGTACCTCCCATTTAACTGTAGTATTTTTTTCTTAAAAACAAACCTTCCCATTCAATATCCCTGAAAAATACCCTCATCTTTTCAAAATTCGCTTTGCTAAAGTTTAGAGTCCTAGTTGAGCCAGTTTAGGGCTGTTTATGAAAACTGATATTGAATGTGACCATATTGTGGTCACTGTTTCCTATGGGTTCCCCTACTATAATACCTGATACCAAATCCCCATTGTTTGTTAATACCAGGTCTAAGATTGCATTGTACCTAGTTGGTTCCTCAATTAGTTGAACTAAGTAGTTATCATTAAGTGTGTTTAAAAACATATTGCCCCTAGCAGTATCACATGAATCGTTTTTCCAGTTTATCTCAGGATAGTTAAAATTTCCCATCACTACTATGTCTCCTACTCCTGCTGCTCTTTCAATTTGCTTTAGTAACAATTCCTCATCAGATACGTTGATACCAGGCGGCCTATAGCATACACCCAATACTAACTTTTTTATTCCTTTTTCCCCGCATGCAATTTCTACCCATAATGTCTCGACAGTGTCTACAGTCCCCTCCTGAATATCTTCCCGTATATCAGGTTTTAATAACGGCTTTACGTAAAGACATACCCCCTCCACCCTTTTTATTTAGTCTGTCTCTCCTAAACAGTGTATAGCCCTCTAGATTGACTGTCCAAACATGAGATTCGTCCCACCAAGTTTCAGTAATGCCTATAATATCATACTGTTTGCTTGCTGCAAGTATTTCTAGTTCGCCCTTTTTACCAGTAATGCTTCTAGCGTTTACATACATACAACTAAGATAAGTATTTTCCCTTGCGTTAGGGACATCTTTCACCTTATGTAGCAATGATGACCTGTAATCGTCATTGGTTAGTGCTTTGGTAAAATCTCTTTTAGTACCCATGTTAGTAACCTTACCGCCTGCTCTTACCCTCCCCCCAACTTCACCCCTATTTCGTTTACTACCGCCATCCCCACTATTCTCACTGCATGACCCGTAGTTTCTAGCTAAACCCTCCCCCCAGGCTCCTAGTTTAAAATCTCCTCCAACCTTCTAACCATCCTTCCCCCCAGCACCGCTGCCCCCTCCTCAGTCAGCTGCAATCCGTCACGACAAAAGAGATGGCGCCTGACTGAGAAGTCCGCCCAGTGTTCCAGGAACACAAACCCCTCTTTCCTGCACCAATCCCTAAGCCACACATTTACCTCCCTAATCTCCCTCTGCCTCCCTGGACTAGCGCGTGGCACAGGTAATATTTCGGAGAATATTACCTTAGATGTTCTTGCCTTAAGTTTCTTTCCTAAGTCCCTATAGTCTTTCTTAAGGACATCTCACCTTCCGCTAACTTTGTCATTGGTGCCAATGTGAACCAAGACCGCCGGGTCTTTCCCAGCCCCTCCCAACAATCTATCTACCCGGTCCGCGATGTGCCATACCTGAGCACCCGGGAGACAACAGACTGTACGGCGATCACAGTCCCGGTAGCAGATTGCCCTATCTGGCTTCCTGATGATAGAATCCCCTACCACCACCATCTGACTAGGTACCTCACTATCTTTTATTCCAACTGCGCCAGAGACACCGCTCCTCTGGATGCTAGAGGTAGCAGTCTCCCCCGGCACCATTATTTCTTCACTATCATCCTCCGATTCCTCGTCCAGTCGGGCAAATTTGTTCGGGTTTGATAGTTCGGAGATGTCGAGCCTCCCCCTCTTTTTCTTCCTTCTAACTGTGACCCAGCTGGCTACCTGATCATCATCCTCTTCTACCAGTGACCCCTCCCACAACTCCTCCATCATTCTGTCTAAACTTCGCTCAAGATTGTGAATCTCCCTCAGTCGCGTATCGGTTTGCTCTAGATCAGTTACCTGGGCTTCCAGGGCAACCGTTCGCATACACCTCGTGCAGATGTAATCACACTGGGCCGGTAGCTCCAGGTGTGCATACATCTTGCATGACATGCACTGAGTGAGGTCCCTAATCACAGCCCCTCCCATATTGTTTGTAAGGTCTAACTCCCTGTTACTCTCAAAGAAAAGAAGCAAAAAGAAAAAGTAGAAGACAATCAATCTCACTTATACAATAATTAAGCTGGCTTATACTTATCTATCTTTGTGCGGTTCTTGGTCCTTCACTTTTATGCAGCCGTAGTACTCTCTCCTGCGGCACCGATACTCCACTTAGCAGTTGCAGTTGTTCCAGCTCACTGCACCTCCTTTTCACTCGGCTTACAGCTCCTGCTGTAAAAAAAAATGCCCCTCACCCACGCACAATCACAGCCCCTCTTCTACTCCAAGTAAGAGACCCTCTCACTCACTCACAAGGTCAGCCCCTTGCAGCCTCACCAGAAGTTTAATGGTTCTGCAAATATGTGTGTTCCTGATTGTGTATTATATAACTCACCTTTTTCTGTATTCTAACTCACCTTTTGCTGTTACCAACTCACACTTACAAATCCAAGCAGCACTTTAAAATACAAGCCCTTACAATGAGCAACCTAGCCCTTACAATGAGCAACTGTCGGCAATTGAATTCCCCCTATATCCGGTATCCCATGCACGCACACATACAGTATACACTAGAGTTATATTTCTTCTTAGAAGCCAGTTAACCTACCTGTATGTTTTTGAAGTGTGGGAGGAAACATGGGGGAGACACACACACGGGGAGAGAGTACAAATTTCAGAGGTTGGCAATGACTGGATAATGAGCTTAAAACCTCAGTGATATGAGGCAGTAATGCTTACCACTACACCGACCATGCTGCCAAACCTATTGTAGGGGGTAATTCAGACTGGATCGCTGCAGTGGCAGCAATCGCAGTCTGTATTCCTTTGTGGAGTGCGCACATGCACCCCAGGAGCCCAGTGAGATGCTAACAGCATCTCTGGGTTGCGATCACCTCTTCCTGATTGACAGGCAGAGGCGGTCGCGGGTCAGGAGGCGTTGGCGGGGCATGGTCCGGACAACGTAGGCGTGTCCAGAATGTTGCAGGCAGCGGGGGCTAGCCACGGCGGCTGCATGACATCACATGCAGCCGCTGCGACCCGAGATGCGGTGAGTAGCGGCCTGGCAGCGCACAGGAGCTGCAGGGAGCTACTCAGCGGGTGCAGGGGGGGTAGGGCCAGACATGCGGGGTGGACTAGCCCTGTGCTGGACAACCCCCCGTCCCCCCGCATGTCTGAGAAACTGATCAGAGATGTGCTAAATTTAGCAAATCTACGATTAGATCTGAATTACCCCCATAGTGCACATGTGGTAATCTCTGATTAATCACAAGTTATAAACAGAGATGAGCAGTCTGGTTTTACTGAAAACCGAACAAATCGGAACGTTGGGGTTCCAAGTGGAACAGTGTCCCAGCTCAGGTCATTCTGCAAACTTGGATCTCAAAAATGGATCTTGCGTGTTATTATGACATGTAAGTCACTTTTTTTTTTGTCTCACATTAACATTTTTATTGAAAGTTTAACAAAGAGGGTGGGGTGGGGGGTGGTACACAAATAAAGAATGGAAGGGAAGGAAGGGAATTGGGAAGTACACTCAATACTATACATGGTCATACAATAGATTACAAAAATCAGAGTAAGGTTCCGATACAAGTCATTATATTCATATAATACAGAAATGTGTCAAGATACTGGCTTGGGATAGAGAAACCCTAGACAAAATGATCACAACAAAATATTAAGGACATTGATAGTAAGCAAAAAGTGAAAAGTGAAACTTCTACGAGTTTGAGGCAGCAGGAGACATCTGACAGTTGTCTCATGGGATTTTAAGTACATATAGTTGCTCCAGGGAAACCAACGTAGCCATGGGCAGGATGCTGAGGGGTATAAACAGCACCTGCAGTTTCGAATTCGTAATGAGTGTGGACCATATTTTCAATATCAGCAATAGTAGGGACCACCGGGGTGCGCCACTGACGTCCTATCAGAATTTTGGTAGCTATAAGAATGTGGCCCGGTATATAACAGTCATTTTGTGAAAGGGTCGCCAAAATACACATGAAGGATGGCTAATTTTGGGTGAAGAGTCACAGAAAGACCGAGGACCCTAGTAATAAGTGTGAATACTGATGTCCAGATACTACAGAGAGCAGGACAGGATCAGAAAATGTGAAGTAAGGCCCCCACATACCACAATTTCGCCAGCATAAATTAGACGTGGTAGATTTCATAACATGCAAACGAGTCAGGGTTAAACATAGACGGTGAAGGAGTTTGTAGAATAGCTCAGTATGGAATATACATCTAGAGAGGTGGAATCCGGATTGGAAAATAACTCTCCAATCCTCTTCCGAGAGCGTGTAATTCAAATCAACTTTCCATTTGGTTTGGGATATGTGTTTCAAAGGGGATTGGGCTTCAATAACTGGGTAGTACCATTTCGTTATGCCTCCCCTGCTGATTATTTTAGAAATTAATTCTAGTATGTGTTTAGGAATGGGCGATATTCCGCGGGGCGGCTGTATGGATCCATGCAGCCAGTGCCTTAATTGAAGGAATTTATAAAATTCCTTATGAGACAGGGAAAATTGAGATTGGAGGAGGTGAAATGGTAAGAGGGAGCCCGTGACCGAAACTTCCCTAAGAGAAGTAACCTCTTTGAACAACCAGGTATCAAACCTTATGTGGGATGAGGGTAGCCAAGCCCTTCAGGGAGAGGTTCATAGAGAGAAGGGAAATGTCGCTTTGTTTAGATACTAGTTCCAGCCATGCTTTCCGTGTATGCAGAACTGCACTGGAATTATTGACCGTCGCTTTCCCTTCACTTGGCGGGAGCCACAATACATAGGTGAGGGGAAAGGGTGATATCAAACCTTGTTCTAGTTGGACCAAAGATCTGAGGTCATCTTGAGCAAACCATGCCTCTGTCTGGGAGAGGATACATGCTAGTTGGTAGGAGTGCAAGTCGGGGTAGGCAAGGCCACCCTTCGCTTTGGGCTTAGACATCGTTTTACGGGCGAGTCTCTGTGTTTTGCCCCGCCAGATGCAATTAATACATATAGAGTTAAATTTGGTCAAGAGATAATTGGGAAGCATTAAAGGGATAGTTCTAAACAAATAGAGTAATTGGGGAGAATCGACATTTTCAATGCGGCAATGCGCCCCATCCATGACACATGGTGCATCATCCAGTCCGATGTTAGTTGTGATATGTTACGCAGGGGTGGATAATTAGCCACTATAAGGTGATTTACTTTTGCTGTTAACTGTACTCCTAGGTATTTGAGGCTCCTATCCTGCCAGGAATAAGTATAACGGGATTTCAACAATTGCAACACATCAGGGGGAAATTTAACCGGAAGCACCTCTGTTTTAGTGCTATTTAACTTATAAAAGGAGACTCTGGAGTAATCTTCCAGGATATCATGCAGAGCCAGTAACGATTGGGTCGGTGTAACCAGTGTGAGCAGGCAGGGCCGGTTCCACACCTTGTGGCGCCCAGTGCAAAAGTTTCCACTGGCGCCCCCCCCCCCCCCCCAGTGGTAAAACAGTGCGCGGCAAAGGCGCGCAGCAAAAATAGAGGTGTGGCTTCATAGGGGAGGGGCATGGCCACAGTTATGCCCCCAGTAACTGTGCCCCCAGTAGATTTGCCCCAAGTAGTTGTGCCCCCAGTTGATTTGCCCCCAGTAGATTTGCCCCCTGTAGCTATGCCCCCAGTAGATTTGCCCCAGTAGTTGTGCCCCCTGTTGCTGTGCCCCTTAGTAGCCGCTTACAAACACACACACACAAAAAAACAATACTTACCAGCTCCTGCTTCCCGACCGCTACTGCTGCTCCATCTGGCCGCCGCGGCTCCTCTCTATGGGAGAGACGTCATGACGTCTCTCCCATAGCAGCACCACACAGACACTAGAGGTCAATAATGACCTTTAGCGTCTGACAGGTGCACCGGCTGCAGTGGATGCCCACACAGCCCACGGCGTCTGCTGCAGCCGGGGTGCGGGTAGGCGGCGGGTGCCTGCGGGGTGACTGCGACCACACCCCCAGGCCGCAGCGCCCCGGGTGCAGGCACTGCTTGCCCGCACCAAGAACCACTCCTGTGAGCAGTACATCGTCTGCGAATAGACAGACCTTGTATTTTCTGCCAAAAAGAACCGGGCCCTTAATAGAGTCCATGGATCTGATTTTTTCAGCCAGAGGCTCTATGGCGAGGGCGAAAACTAAGGGGGAAAGAGGACAACCTTGGTGGGTTCCATTTGTGTTCTGAAAGGTCGAACATAGCATCCCATTCACAAACACTCGGGCATGTAAGTCACTTGTTGATGATTTCAGGTGCCAAAATTGTCTGGAAATGAATGCTATTGATGTTAATAATACAATAGGAATACAGATCGGCCCAAGTTATGTGATTTTAGCTGTTTTTATAAATTTGTTAAGTAATCAAAAACCAAAACACTTGAGGGTGGTTTTATCAAAACTAAAACACGCTGATGATTTAGAACCAGAATTAAAACACACGGGTCTGTGCACATCTCTAGTTATATAATGTGATACAGGACATCTGTGGTGTCCTATGATAATTCATTGATTAAAATACAATACAGTGCATATATGGTGTCATCTGATAATCATAGCCGGCGCTACCATTAGGCGGCTGCCTATGGGCGCCGGCCACAAGGAGGCGCCACTGAGGTCAGCAGCCACATGAATGAAGGAGACATCCTTCATCTACAACTTTATGATGCTGGTAATGGCCGCGGGACTTATCAGCCGCAGCAGGGTTGGACTGGCCCACAGGGGTACCAGGGAAACGACCGGTAGGCCCCACTGCCTGAGGGCCCACTCCTTCCTCTAGGGATCAGGTTCCAGACTGTGCACTTGGATTATACATGGTAGATATGTTGCATTACACTGCACTAGATTGTTGTGTATTTCAAGCCTCTGTGGAGGCTGGCCACACCCCCTTTGTAGGCTGGCCACATCTCTAAGTATGGACCCCTATAACTGCATTTTCCCGGTGGGCCCTTCATGCCCCAGTCCGACACTGAGCCGCAGCCACTACTCTCTCTTTAGTCAGATGCTGCTGTCACTGTGAGAGGGAGATGTACTAAGATGAAAAGTAATACATTTCACAGTGATAAAGTGCCAGCCAATCAGCTCTTAACTGCCATATCACTGGCTGTGTTTGAAAAATGACAGTTAAGAGCAGAGGTGCCGATTTATGGTTTTGCTGGTGGGTGCTCAAGCCTGTTGAAGGCCCCACACCCATGATAAACGGGCGGCGCGGGGAGGGGGAGGTGACGGGGGGAGTGAAGTTTCTTCACCCGACTCCATAGCACTGCATGCTAATATGGACGAGATTGTCAATATTGGCTTGCATGCATAAGTGACTCGGCACCAACGATGAACGAGCACGGGGCCGCGCATCGTTCATTGTTGGTGCCTCCACACTGAACAATATGAACGATACGAGAACGTTCATATCGTTTAGTGCTATCGGCAAGTACGTAGGACCCTTAACTTTCATACAATCCACACTCGGTTTAATTTTAACACATTAACAAATAGGATGAGCTTGAGGATCTGTGTTGTAATTGCCAAATAATCTCCGATATAATAGCCCAGATCTGTGACTCTGTGCCTGTGTGTGTATAACGCTGGGCGTGGCTAGCAGCTCTCATTGGGTTAGCAGCAGGTCTATCACACCCAGTCCACAGCTGATTGGGCGAGAAATGGCCTCCCACACAGGTTACATCCAATGGGAGGCACTGCCCTTTAGCTGCTGTGTGTACTATGTTCCCAGAACAGGATTAACAATGGGGCTGCAGCTCCAGGTCCACACAAAATAGGCCCACTGCATCTGCAGCAACATACCCTCCAACAATTAACACATAAAAAAATCGCTACAAATTCGAAAATGGGGCATGGCCACGGGTAAAGTGGTGTGGCCACGCCCCTTTTCCTATACTTTCAATGGAAGTTTGGAGAGCCAAAAATCAGCACAGACCATATAAAAAAGGTACTGTACCTGCCAAAAAGGTCCAGATGGAGGGTATGCCACTGCATCTGAGCAAGTCTCTGCGCTGTAGATAGGGGAAAAAAAAAGCTTTTACTGTAGCGTCCTATGGGGGTCATTCCGAGTCGATCGTAGCTGTGCTAAATTTAGCACAGCTACGATCAGGCACTCAGACATGGGGGGGGGGACGCCCAGCACAGGGCTAGTCCGCCCTGCATGTCAGTGCCCCCCCCCCCCCCCCAGAAGTGCAAAAGCATCGCACTGCGGCAATGCTTTTGCATTTCAGAAGTACCTCCTAGCCAGCTAAGCTCCTGCAGCTGGCTGGGAGAACCTCTTCGCTGCCCGGATCATAGCGGCTGCGTGTGACGTCACGCAGCCGCTGCGGTCCGCCCCCCCAACAGTCCGGCCACATCTGCGTTGGCCGGATCGCGCCCCCTAAACAGCGGCTTAACGCCGCCGTCCAGCCCCCTCCCGCCCATCGACCGTCTCTGCCTGTCAATCAGGCAGAGGTGATCGCTAGGCAACGACAGCCTTCGGCCTTTGCACTGCGGCACTGCGGCAATGCCCAAATTACTGGCATTGCAAAGCGGGGGGCGGGGCTACAATGACGCGATTTAATACGAATTGCGTCATTGCCCCGGCCCCTTCTTTGTGATGGGATGCCGCTGTGACCGTGTCATGCGGGCGAACGGTGGAGTGCAGCGGGGGGTGAGCGCCATGGGGGAGACTTGCCCACTTCCCCGAGGGGCCGGGAGAGCCTCCCAGACTTTCCGGGAGAGTAGGCAAGTATGAGCGGAAGGCTTTCATAGCGTTCCCTGCGCTGCATACTCTGAGCCCCGGTGACTCCTCTGCACATGATGTCACAGAAGTGCCTCCCCGCCACAGCCGCGCCCAGATCCCCAGAGGTCCTGACTCCGCAACACAGCACCTGGGCTGCCGGCCTGGAAGCCCCGAGATGGCTAATGTAACGGATAGAGTGGGTGATATCACGGATGGTAATGTCTGGACGCTGAACTAATGTAAAAGGTGACAGTGCTGTGCAGTGCAGTGGGTGTGCAGTGTCACTGACGCAGTGTCTCTCACCTTTTACATTGATTCAGCCAGTCAGTCAGCTCTGCCACCCAGTCACTATTGTTAGCGCCGTTGTCCCAACGCGCCGCATTACAGGGAAGTAGATGCACTAAATAAATTACAGCTGCCGGCAGCCCTTAGTGCTAAAGCATTCCGGCGCTAAGGGCTGCTGGGAGCTGTAGTTAATTGAGTGCATCTTCTTCCCTGTAATGCGTCGAGTTGGGACACCGGCGCTAACAATAGTGACTGGCTGCTTGGCTGCTGTGTGAGTCTCCGGGAGATCCATTGCCAAAGGGAGGACAGCAGCTTAGCTGCTTCCAGGAGGAGAAGCAGAAGAAGCATTACCTACTCCTCCCCCACTCGCAGTATCTCCGGGCCCCATCCGCGGCACCCCCCCCTTCCTCCACCACCCTCGGTGGCTTCGGACACCCTCCCCACCCACAGAACCCCTGCACCCTCCACCCGTGGCACCGCCGCACCCGCCCCTCCCCCACCCGCGGAACCCCCCGCAACTGCTCCTCCCCCACCCGCGGTTGCTTCGGACCCCCATCTGCGGCACCCACGCACCCGCCCCTCCCCCACCCGCAGCACCACCACACCAGCCCCTCCCCCAACCACAGCACCTACTAGTTGATTCATCAGGCCCTGTGTGCGCTGTTCACGCTGTTGCAAGGGGCTACGACCCCTTAACCATCGCACGCCCTATGTCCGTGCAATATGTAACCACTCACACAATTATTATTGGAGGTAATACTCCATATAATAAAAATATTGCATGCCCGAAGGGTGTGCAAGGGTTAAGGGGGTGTAGCCCCTTACGACGGTGTAGGGTGCGATGAATCACCTAGTACTGTATAAAAGTTGATTGCACATGGTTTTGCCCATTAGCTAACAAATTTGCTGCTGTAATCAGAACTGAGGGGGTCAGTCCGAGTTGTTCGCTCGTTGCCGATTTTCGCTATATTGCGATTAGTCGCTTACTGCGCATGCGCAAGGTTCGCAGAGCGCATGCGCTTAGTTATTTTACACAAAAGTTAGGTATTTTACTCACGGCATAACAAGGATTTTTCATCGTTCTGATGATCGTACTGTGATTGACAGGAAGTGGGTGTTTCTGGGCGGAAACTGGCCGTTTTCTGGGCGTGTGCGAAAAAACGCTGGCGTTTCTGGGAAAAACGCAGGAGTGTCTGAAGAAACGGGGGAGTGTCTGGGCGAACGCTGGGTGTGTTTGTGACGTCAAACCAGGAACGAAACTGACTGAACTGATCGCAGTGTAGGAGTAAGTCTGGAGCTACTCAGAAACTGCTAAGAAATTTCTATTCGCAATTCTGCTAATCTTTTGTTCGCAATTCTGCTAAGCTAAGATACACTCCCAGAGGGCGGCGGCGTAGCGTGTGCAATGCTGCTAAAAGCAGCTAGCGAGCGAACAACTCGGAATGAGGGCCTGAATTAGGCCCCATGGCAGCTTGATGGCTATTCTGCATGGATGCTGTGTATGGATGCATAGAGGAGAACCAGTACCAACCCATAATCACAGTAGCTTTTGTTATAAGTATCCGGCTTTTTAGCTTGTATTTCCCTTCTCCGATAACAACTAAATTGGTAGGATGGAAACACTGATTAAAATGTCAGTTCTTAGCCCTTATACACAGACCTGATCCAGTATCACTGTTACTGGTTCTCTTTGTGGGCCAGTCAGCAAATCCATGCTGTATATAAACAGCTCTCAAGTCACACTGGCCCAGCCAGAAAAACAAAGCATTGTGCACAACGTGGATTCCTTTAGGAACCAGAAATATGCAGAACGGTTTTAACTGACCAAAAAAAAAAAAACAATGCTAATCCCGATGGTAATTTTTAAGTCATGGAAAACATCCTCTGCCAAACAGCTGTTTTCATTTCAGTAAATAATCATATTTAGAAAGCTAACACCCAACAACTTCACCATTCACAGTGGAGGACAGACAGCAATGCACAATAGGAATCTTTTGTAGAAATTAAAAACCTTAATGTAAACATAGGATATATACAACTTTTGACCAGGCGTTGAACTACAAATCTCAGCATGCATTGTCAGCTGGAAGGATTTGAATTCCACAGCATTAGGAAATCCCCCTATCTCAGCCACGGGCTACTGCAGTCCAGGTAGGGATGACCATCGTGTGGGTCACCATCGATGGTGTCACTGATGGGTAACCTCGATGGTGTAACATCATCTTTTATGTATTTTACCTGCATTAATGTAAAACGAACTGCGGGCCAAATCAGAGCCTGGGGGTGGGGCTTTGTGGTGTCAGGGGTGGGGCTAAGGTCCATACCCCGACACTTGGAGGTGGAGAAAAAGAAAAATATTCGGTAGCACTAAACCATCGATGGCAGGAAACCATCTGGTTATCCCCCATCGATGGCAGAAGTATTCTACATCGGCCATAAACCATCGATGAGTTTGAATCATGGATGGCCATCCATAAATCCAGGAGGTCTAGAAGGGGACAGGCCACAGGACAGACCTTCATGTGCAAACTATGTGTAAATAATAAAATAAAGTAAACTAAAAGGGATATAGGAATGTGGGCCGACACACATGAAGCAAAGAAGCGTACTGCAGAAGACTCAGGGAGCAGACAAGAAGTTAGGGATCATCGTGCTGCAGAACTGGGCCAGGGAAAATAAAAAGGTGGAATGGCACAAGGGACGTGGGGGAGACAGGGGAGGCCTATTGGATGGGGAAACAGGTGGGCAGAGATGAGGAAAGTGGGCATCTGCCAAGAGAAGTAAAGCATAGATGCCTACCCTCCCGGATCCTGCAGGAGAATCCCGTTTCAAGGTCTTATCTCCCGCTGTCTTGATTTACAAATAAATAAAATCTCCCGATTGTTTATATTCTTCATTGCAGCCAACAGACCACCAAGGAATTTCTGGGCAAGGACAGTGATTTACTGGAGTCACTATAACTTCTGTCTGTGCTCTTCAGCCTCTGCTGTCAACTCTCAGCAAATCTCCGGCAGGATAGAACACAGCTTGCCTGACTCCTGTGCTCTGTGTTTTATTTCAGCACCTGTGGCTGATGCTAGTGTGTGTGAGCTGTGAAATGTTTTTTTTTAGTCATCTATAGTTATACACACAAACAAGACAATACAATAGAAAGTTTTAAAATCCTTTTTTTTTTACCAAGAAATGATCATTGAGTAAGAATACACACACAGTCAAGTCGCATTTAGAATTTATTGCATAGGCATCGCATATTCATGCATATTGGGCTGAGTTAGAAGAAAAGAAATATCACACCGAATAGTTGCAAACAAAATTTCCCAAAATATATTGTTACTAATGTTATATAGAAATATCTTGCAACAATTACTTAAGCGTAGATACGCCCATATGTGGAGCTAGACACACTGTTGGATGGAGCATGACACGACCCCTTAGAGAAGGCATTCCTAACCCATGTCCTCAAGGCACACTAACAGTGCAGGTGTTAGTGATATCCAGGCTTCAGCACAGATGGTTATATCAAAATAGCTGAGGTACTAATTAAGTCACCTGTTTTCAAGCCTGGATATCACTAAAACCTGGACTGTTATGGGCCCTACACACTTGGCGATATTCTGAAAGATATGAACGATCTCGTTCATAAATGAACGAGAACTCGTTCATATCTTTCAGTGTGGAGACTTAAGCGATGAATGATGCGCGTCCCCGCGTTCGTTCATCGCTGGTCTCCCGTCGGCTATGCATGCAGGCCAATATGGACGATCTCGTCCATATTTGCCTGCACTTCAATGCAGCCGCGTGACGGGGGGAGTGAAGAAACTTCACTCCCCCCGTCACTGCCCCCCCGCCGCCGGGTCGCTCGTCGGCCGTATCGGCCGTCGGGCGCCTCGGCGGCACATCGCCAAGTGAGTAGGGCCCTTTAGTGTGCCTTGAGGACCGAGGTTGGGAATGCCTGCCTTAGAGGCACACCACACTATGCACAGGGTCAGTGGTGGAACTAGCGAGCGGTGGTCCCAGGTGCGTCAAAATGCTTCCCCCCCCCCCCCCATCCCATCCAAGTCCACCCCCTCACCCCTGGAGAGGATCTGGTGAGGGGGACCTGCTCAGGGCCAGAGAAATGGATACCTAGCAACAGTGCCGTAACTAGACATTTCAGCACTGTGTGCAAGAAACGGCATCGGAGCCCCACCCCTGCATGCAAAACAGGGGCAGTGCGCGCCTGTCAAAGTCAGAAAAATATCTCTATACACGCTGCCATATTTGCACCTCACGCTGGTCCGCGCTGCGCATGCGTGCGCTTTCCCGTGATAGCGCATACCCGCTGATGCGTGCACCCGCTCGCATCGGTATGCGTATTTACGGTAAAGAGTATGTAGTCGTAGCGTGCGACCCAATCGTTACATATTTCCACAATTAACGTAGTTTATAGATCATGGTCCCTTTGATAGATTCTGAAAGTTTGGTTAATATAGAATGTCCCTGAACGGAGGAATCCCTCTTTGTATTGTAGGAAGGGTCTAACAGGAGTCATACAGCAGTGTTTGGTACCCATCGGAAGAGTATTTAAATAGCAATATTCCGGTGTTGGTTTGGAGCGTATTAATCGCTCGTGCGAATAGTTATGGACATAAGAAGTTTATGTCCATTACTATTATTTACTCTTACTCAGGTATGCGGCGGGAAACCCAGTTTCCCACCCACCTGAGCTGTTTGAAATCGTCACAGCCCACCTGTATGAATCAACCTATGACCTCTTGTTATAGTGCGAAGCCGAATTCCTGTGGACGATCAGATTGTAGTACCCATTAGATTGCATTGTGTGTGGGGCATAAATAGGCAGGCCGACCACATCCAGCTCTCACTCTTCAACGGTTCTCATTGCTGAAAATCGGGTGCTGGATGTCCATGCGCATGCGATCGTTTCCCCTTGTGCGTAAGTTTTTCTCCGTGATCATATTGCCTTACTGTGAGCCATTCTCTCATCTCTCTCTCTCTCTCTCTCTCTCTCTCTCTACTGTTTTTCTCGTATTTTCCCTTGATTAGATTGTACTGTATTGTATTGTATTTATAGTGTAGTTATTTGGTTAGGAAGTCTCTGTTATATTGTAGTGTATCATTTGTACTGTGATTCCTTTTTACAAGTATATTAGTTATAATACATTTAATAGGCTTTGGACCCTAAACAAGTATCTGTGTATTTTCTCATAGTGTTAAGTGTTCACAGAGCGTCGGTGACGCTCAAGCAGCTTTGTAGTTAATCAGGTTACACCAGGTTGCACTTACACACTGTCTCTACATAAAGGTATACTGTGTATCTCATTGTTAAAGGTATAGATATCAAGGTATAGCGTTGTGAGCGTCTGCGCCGCTGGTGATCTCCTCGTGGTCTCGAGCGTCCGCTACGCCATAGCGAATCATTACGTTTGCCTGTAGCCAATAGTGTGCCAGTCTGTGATCTCTGGGCCGTGAGCGAACGCGACGCTTGAGCGTCTCGCCTACGGCTGAGCGATCGTTACGCAAGTAGCGTACCCTTACGGTACTTCTTACGTAGTCAGCGTATAGTGTTCTTAGACCTCTTAAAGGGTTATTTATACGATAAATAGATTCAGCTTTATCAATTGGGTGCTCGTCCGGGATTGGAGATGTTAAAACATAAGAGGGACCTATCCACATGGTATTGGTGGAGCTTCAAGCTAGGAGGGCTGGAGATGTTAAATCTCCTGTCCACCGGTCTCCCACCATTTAACTCAAGTACCTCCCCTACCGTTAAAGGAAATGGTACTAGCCCTGATTTGCTATGACCCTGAGGTACTTGAGAGCATACCCAACAATCTGTTTTGTTTAATACATTACCCACTAAGGAGTGATAATCACTCAATGGATGCCGGTCCATATGGATATTAAAACTGGATTGGCATTTCTTTATGCACCCATCCTCAACCAGATTGTTACAAAGCCTGCAGATACAGTTTTCTTCAGCTAACAATCCATCACAATTTCTTCTATTGGATCGTTTTCTGATACTCGCCTTTGCTTGTTGGTTAGGTTGATCTTGGAAAACTACGCCTCCATCATCATAATCGGAACCCATTCCAGAACCTCTCTCGACCTCCATGGTACTCTCGCCGGAACAGACTGCTCTAGTCAACATCATGGTTAACAGGAAAATCCGGATCACAGTCTCTTGGGGCAAGTCCATCTTTGAGGAGGAAATGGAGAAGAATGAGAAGGGGGAAAAAGAAATTTCAAGGGAGAGGGGATGGGAAGTGGAGAAAAACAATAAAAGGGATTAGGGAGTCGACAACTGCTTTCGGTCTTCAAGGCTCAGGTGCCGCCTCAGTCCTCCTGGAACAGACACTCCAGTGATACAACCTCTACCGTCTGTTCCTTATCACGGGACTTCTCTGGATCAGCAACCTTCTTGCAGTGGGATGAATGGACCCAAGTCTCTCTCTCAGCAACCTTTAATGCTGTGGTGCTAGTCAATAAGACCTGGTATGGTCCTTCCCATCTATCAATAAGACAACCTGAGCGTAGAAAATTTCGTATCATTACATAATCCCCAGGTTCAATGTCATGGCAATTACTATCAGGTAGATCAGGAATCACCAACTTCAGATTTTCATTTTGATTCCTCAACTGTTTACTCATGTTAATTAAGTACTTTACAGTTACTTCATTGTTACATTTCAAATCATCCTGAGGGTTAATCATGACATGCGGTTGTCGACCAAACAAGATTTCAAAAGGGGACAGATTAAGAGGGGACCTGGGAGTGGTTCTGATGCTATACAAAACAATGGGTAAAGCTTCTGGCCACGTCAATCCTGTCTCTGCCATTACTTTACTCAATTTAATTTTAATCGTGCTGTTCACTCTTTCGACCTTCGCACTCGCCTGTGGACGGTACGGATTGTGCAGCTTGCTATCAATTCCCATCAACTTACACATTCCTTGAAAGACATCACCTGTAAAATGGGTACCCCTATCACTTTCGATTATTCTAGGGATACCATATCTACATACAAATTCCTGCACAATTTTCTTAGCTGTAAACATAGCGGTATTTGTAGCCGCTGGAAATGCTTCGACCCAATTCGAGAAAACATCTATACAAACAAGTACATATTTCAAATTCCGACATGGGGGTAATTGAACGCGCCATAGGCGCGTGCAAAAATACATAGTGGCGTGGCTTCGTGGGGAAGGGGTGTGGCCACAAAATAATACCAATTCATAAAACGGTGCACAGTAGTCTCCATTATTCAAATTTCGCCGCACAGTAGCACCACTACACCAGGTAGAGACCCTTTTACACCTTACGGTGGACAGATTCCTCTTTTTACACATTACAGCAGACAGCGTCCCCTTTTTACACATTACGGCAGACAGCGTCCCCTTTTTACACATTACGGCAGACAGCGTGCACTTTTTACACATAACAGCAGACAGCGTGCCCTTGTTAAACATAGCGGCAGACAGCGTACACTTTTTACACATAACGGCAGACAGCGTCCCCCTTTTTACACATTACGGCAGACAGCGTCCCCTTTTTACATATTACGGCAGACGGCGTACACTTTTTACACATAACGGCAGACAGCGTCCCCTTTTTACACATAACGGCAGACAGCGTCCCCTTGTTACACATTACGGCAGACAGTGTCCCCCTTTTTACACATTACGGCAGGCAGATTCCCCCTTTTTACACATTGCGGCAGGCAGATTCCCCCTTTTTACACATTGCGGCAGGCAGATTCCCCATTTTTACACATAGCGGCAGGCAGATTCCCCGTTTTTACACATAGCGGAAGGCAGATTCCCCCTTTTTACACATTGCGGCAGGCAGTCGAAAGAAAGAAAGAAAGAAAGAAAGAAAGAAAGAAAGAAAGAAAGAAAGAAAGAAAGAAAGAAAGAAAGAGACAGACAGAAATATACTTACCCTCTCCGCTGGCTCAGGCTCCTCGGTGCAGCTTGACGATTCCCGGGCAGTAGAGAAGGAGGAGGAGGGAGGTGGAGGAGGGAGCCGCAGCAGCGCTGTGTTATTGGTGGAGGCGCTGCTGCTGCTGCCCCTCTGCTTCACTATAGGCTGTTCTCGGAAGACAGCCTATAGTGAAGCAGAGGGGCAGCAGCAGCAGCGCCTCCACCAGTAACAAAGCGCTGCTGCGGCTCCCTCCTCCACCTCCATTCTCCTCCTTCCCCCGTACCGCTGCTCCTCTCCTCTCCGGGCGGCTGTGCGCTGCGGGCAGCGGTTTCCCGCAGCACACAGCGGCATGTAATGAGTCAGTTTGACTCATTACATGCTTTGGGCCCCTGGACAGAGGCGGGCCCCAGTGCAACGCACTGGTTGCACTGGCGGTAGTTCCGTCTCTGCACAGGGTGCATTCTACAACTCTAATCTCACTGTAGACACATAGAATTTGACGGCAGATAAGAACCAATTGGCCCATCTAGTCTGCCCCTTTTTTTTACCATATTTTTTTCTCAAACCTTATTTGATCCTTATTTCTTTGTAAGGATATCCTTATGTCTATCCCATGCATGTTTAACTTGCTCTGCTGTCTTAGCCTCTACCACCTCTGATGGGAGGCTATTCCACTTGTCCACTACCCTTTCTGTAAAGTAATTTTCTCAGTGCATGGCCTCATGTCCTGTTGCTTCTCTTCATTTGAAGAATGTTTCCCTCCTGGACTTTGTTAAAACCATTGATATATTTGACAGTTTCTCTCATGTCCCCCCTTTCCCTTCTCTGCTCCAAACTATACATACTGAGATTTTTTAGTCCTTCTGGGTATGTTTTGTAATGTAGGCCATGCACCATTTTAGTTGCCCTTCTTTGTACAGTCTCTAAAGTATTAATATCCTTTTAAAGATATGGCCTCCAGAATTGAACATTCTAGATGAGGCCGTACCAATTACCTATACAATGGCATTATTACTTCTTTCTTTCTGCTGATGATTCCTTTCCCAATGCAGCCAAGCATCTGACTTGCCTTCCTCATTGCTTTGTTACATTGCTTACCTGCCTTTAAGTCACCTGAAATAGTGACTCTTAGATCCCTTTCCTCCTTAGTAGTTTGAAGTATAGTGCCATTAATACTACATTTAGCCTTAGGATTTTTGAGACCCAAGTGCATGATTTTGCATTTTTTGGCATTAAACTGTAATTGCCACACTCTTGACCATTCCTCTAGTCTACCTAGAAACTCTATCATTTGTTTTACCCCTCCTAGTGTGTCTACCCTGTTGCATACCTTTGTGTGATCTGCAAAAAGGCATACTTTTCCTTGAAAGCCATTTGCAATGTCATTAATAAAGATATTAAAAAGCACTGGTCCAAGTACAGATCCCTGGGCTACTCCACTGGTAACATTTCTCTCCTGTGAATGCACTCCATTTACTACAACTCTCTGTTTTCTATCCTGCAACCAAGATCTTATCCATTCAACAATCTTGATATGTGCTTGACACACCCCTGAGGATCACAGTGTCACAGCTTGGGGTGCGGGATGCCGGGAAGTCCAGGACTTACCAGTCTGGGCTCTGTGGCGGGGGCCCTCTGGGAGTGGCGCAGGCTCCTGGCGGCGGGCAATGTGTGCAGGCAGACTGGCGGGGGGTGCTCTGGCAGGTACCAGGCTGAGGCTGGTTGTAGGAGGTTGGCGGTTCCGACTTGTGGGCAGGGCCGGATTAAGATCCACATGGGCCTGGTGCTGAAAATGATCAAGGGCCTATTGTGAGAAGTTGAGGAGGTGTGGCTAATGTTGTGTAGGTGTGGCCAGTGACATATGGGCATGTACACTCCTTACACTATAATCCCCAATGTCTCCCAAAATAAGTAAAAGTAGAAAAACAACATCACTTTGGGAGGAAATTAGAATTATAATTTAAATTCTTATCATTTATGGAAACCATGTGACCAACTGGGCAGTTTATCATCATCAGGCTGTCATGTTGATGGGCCTATTTTTATCTGGGGCCTGGAGCTGTAGCTCCATCCGCCCCATTGTTAATCTGGCCCTGCTTGTGGGCACCGCCATCGTGGATATGGTCACATGACCTTGGGAGCCAATCAGGCAGTGAGGAAGCTTTGTGCAGAGTTTGGCCAATCAGCACTATACTGCAGGTATTTAACCAGAGTCCTTTTCCTGCAGGATTGTCAGTACAATGTCTCTGGTCACACAGCAGTAGTGTGGCTAATCTGTGCTCTGCAGCCTCGCTTCCAAGCATCCTGGAAGCACTCTGCATCTGACCTCCAGATTAGTGCAATTGCAGCATCAGTCGTCTTAGCCTGGCGTCCTCAGAGAATAATACCGCAGCACCTACAGCACCTTTGCTGTTGCTACCTCAGTCACCAAATCTCCTGGGGGTGTTCCTCAGCACCCAGATCACGATAGTGATCTTCCTGGTGTACGTTTCACCCCAAATCCACACTTTGGGACTTTACCTGCTGCGCAGGATTAATGCTGTATATTTCATAAGTAATAAAACCTATCAAATAGATTTTTCATAAGGCCAGCCCGGCTTTTATTTAAAGAAACAGTCCACTAAGCTTCTCTAGGACATGATCCGGGACCATCGCTAACCTTGGATTTGACACATATAGACCAGTCCCCTCTTTGTTTCAGACTCACGTTGTCTCAACTTTCCAACTTAAACATTTGGAAGGCTATGGAGACAGCACTAAATGTTTGCAGAACACACTGGTGTGTTGCTGGCATTAAATGACCTCAGTCACATGTTACGGATTCCTAGAAGGTTATTTCCTAGGTCTAGTCAACTCATCTACAGGTCTGCATCCCTTGAATGTGATCAAGGCAGTGAGTATATTGATGTAGTGTGGGTTAATAACGCAGGTCTTTCAAAAGGGAAAGGAAACGATTAGGCACTGCTCCAAATATCTCTGCTGTAATTCAGCTGCATTGATTATGAAATCTAACCACATCTTTGTGGAATACATAAAGACAAATGGGTTGCCTGGGAATTGTCTGTGATTTATTCCATAGTACACATACTGTGTCCTCTTTTTCCATTGTTCACAAAGGGGTATATTTACTAACAGAGCCGGCCCTAACCAATATGATGCCCTAGGCAAGATTTTGGCTGGTGCCCCCTAGCACCACCGCTGGTTCTGCCTCTGACCTTGCACCTCTTTCCCAGCACCATCACCCCTCACCCATAGCAGTCCTTATTTTGGTGTTTGTACCCCTTATATTTTAAATAGGAACAGTTCGCACATTTGGCACACAGCCCAAAAAGGGTGTTTTTGCTGGCAAGGGGCATGGCCACACAACAGTAACCCCAATTCCAATTACGCCACACAGTACTGCAACTTTATTCACATTTGATCATGCGATAGTGTCCATAACTCTTATTACATCCCACAGTAGTATCACTTTACCTTATAAACGTTACTCCTCACAGTAGAGCCCCTTATTCACATTACATCACACTGAATTGCTCCTTATTCACATTACACCACACCCTATTGCTCTTTATTCACATTAGACGACACAGCAGTGCCCTTTCTATATACAACGCCACATAGAGCACCTTATACACATAATGCCACACATTAGTAATGCATTTATACAAATAATTCCACACAGTAATGCCCCTTACACATATGAGACACATTATTAATGTCCTTATAAAAATAATGCGCCTTACACATTATGACAACCTTTATTAATGCCCTTTTACACATAATGTCCCTTACACATATGCCACACATTATTAATGCCTTTATACACATAATGAAACACATAGTGCCCCCTACACATTTGCTGCACATTATTAGTGCCCCTATACACATAATAACACACATACAGTAGTACCCTGTTACACATATGCCGCACATTATGAATGCTCTTATACACATAATGACACACATAGTGCCCCTTAGACATATGTTGCACATTATTCATGCATTTTTACATGACACACATAATGCTCTTTACACATATTCCGAACACTACTGCACAACCAACCCACTCAAATGCACACAGCACTCACACAGTCACACTGCCACTAACACTGTGACCTCTGCCTCTGCTTGGATACAGGTGTGTCCTCATAAATCTTGCCTAAATGCTAACGTCGGGCACCTTTTTTTTTAATGAAAATGCATCTTATTTGCATTGCTATGTGGCTAGGATGCACAAGCAGCTTCTGCTGATTAAAATGATATGCAGCATGCCTATATACTGTGTGAGACTGTGGCTGTATCTACATATGAAATGCTACACACAGAATATAGGCATGCCGCATATCATTTTAATCAGCAGAAGCTACTGATGCCCCTAGGCATATCAAATGCCCTAGGCAATTGCCTAGTTTGCCTATACCTATGGCCGGCTCTGTTTACTAAGGTCCCAATTTTGACCGAGATGGTGTTTTTTCTTCAAAGTGTCATCTCGGGAATTTACTAAACTGAAATCACGGCAGTGATGAGGGCATTCGTAATATTTTGAAAGTCCTAGGAAAAAATTACGAATCAATACACCATCGGTCAAATACGCCTGCAATTTGGTAGAAATCGGTCATTTACTAAAAAGTGCAAATCACAAACACTGCCGACAATAGCCAAACACTGCCGTGCTGAAATACAATTCGTGAAAAAGTGCTAAAAAAAACAGACCTGCTTTTTTCCCCCGTGTTTGGATAGGCATGCACGGATCCATGAGATCCGTGCATGCTTTTCAGTGGGAAGGTGTGGGAAAGTGTTATTTAAAAAAAAAAAATGCGTGGGGTCCCCCCTCCTAAGCAAAACCAGCCTCGGGCTCTTTGAGCCGGCCCTGGTTGAAAAAATATGGGGGAAAAAATGATAGGGGTTCCCCCATATTTAAACAACCAGCACCGGGCTCTGCGCCTGGTCCTGGTTCCAAAAATACGGGGGACAAAAAGCGTAGGGGTCCCCCGTATTTCTGAAACCAGCACCGGGCTCCACTAGCCAGATACATAATGCCACAGCCGGGGGACACTTTTATCTAGGTCCCTGCGGCCCTGGCATTACATAACCAACTAGTCACCCCTGGCCGGGGTATCCTGGAGGAGTGGGGACCCCCACAATCAAGGGGTCCCCCCCCTCCAGCCACCCAAGGACCAGGGGTGAAGCCCGAGGCTGTCCCCCCCATCCAAGGGCTGCGGATGGGAGGCTGATAGCCTTTTTGTCAAAAAATGAATATTGTTTTTAGTAGCAGTACTACAAGTCCCAGCAAGCCTCCCCCACAAGCTGGTACTTGGAGAACCACAAGTACCAGCATGCGGAGGAAAACCGGGCCCGCTGGTACCTGTAGTACTACTACTAAAAAAATACCCCAATAAAAACATAAGACACACACCTTGAAAGTAAAACTTTAATACATACATCCACACCTCCATATACACATACTTACCTATGTTCACACGAGGGTCGGTCCTCTTCTCCATGTAGAATCCATGGTGTACCTGTTGAAAAATTTATACTCACAAAATCCAGTGTAGATGGCTCCTCTTTTAATCCATTTGTAATCCAGGTACTTTGCAAAATAAAAAAACAGACACCCGACCTCGCACTGAAAGGGGCCCCATGTTTTCACATGGGACCCCTTTCCCCGAATGCCAGGAACCCCCTCTGACTTATGTCTAAGACGGTTCCATCAGCCAATCAGGGAGCGCCACGTTGTGGCACCCTCCTGATTGGCTGTGTGCTCCTGTAGTGTATGACAGGCAGCACACGGCAATGTTACAATGTAGCGCCTATGCGCTCCATTATAACCAATGGTGGGAACTTTGCGGTCAGCGGTGAGGTTACTTTCGGTCAACCGCTGACCGCAAATTTCCCACCATTGGCTACAATGGAGCGCATAGGCGCTACATTGTATCTGTGCCGTGTGCTGTCTCACAGACACTACAGGAGCACACAGCCAATCAGGAGAGTGCCACGACGTGGCGCTCCCTGATTGGCTGAAGGGACCCTCTTTGACAGGAGTCAGGGGGGGTCCTGGCAGTCGGGGAAAGAGGTCCCATGTGTAAACATGGGACCCCTTTCAGTGCGTGG
The DNA here is from genome assembly GCF_028390025.1 of Pseudophryne corroboree. Taxonomy (NCBI): domain Eukaryota; kingdom Metazoa; phylum Chordata; class Amphibia; order Anura; family Myobatrachidae; genus Pseudophryne; species Pseudophryne corroboree. Next base: position 63,376,938 of record NC_086455.1, read on the forward strand.
TCAGGTTTCCGTTTTTTTGTTTTGCCAAGTACGTGGATTATACTTTGGACACAATCTACACTGGATTATGTGAGTATAATTTTTTTCACAGGTCCCCCAAGGATTCTACATGGAGAAGAGGACCGAGCCTCGTGGGAACATAGGTAAGTATGTATGTATGGAGGTGTGCATGTATGTAATAAACTTATACTTTCACGGTGTGTGTCCTGTTTTTTGGGGGGTATTTTTTTAGTAGTAGTACTACAGGTACCAGCGGGCCAGGTTTTCAACAGCATGCTGGTACTTGTGGTTCTCCAAGTACCAGCTTGCGGGGGAGGCTTGCTGTGACTTGTAGTACTGCTACAAAAAACAATATTCACATTTTTTACACATGGCTATCAGCCCCCCATCCGCCGCCCTTGGATGGGGGGGGGGGGACAGCCTCGGGCTTCACCCCTGGCCCTTGGGTGGCTGGAGGGGGGGACCCCTTGATTTAAGGGGTTCCCACTCCTCCAGGGTACCCCGGCCAGGGGTGACTAGTTGGGTATGTAATGCCAGGGCCGCAGGGACCGGTATAAAAGTGTCCCCCGGCTGTGGCATTACGTACCTGGCTAGTGGAGCCCGGTGCTGGTTTCAAAAATACGGGGGACCCCTACGCTATTTGTCCAAGGTATTTTTGGAACCAGGACCAGGCGCAGAGCCCGGTGCTGGTTGATGAAGTATGGGGGAACCCCTGTCATTTTTTTGCCCATATTTTGACAACCAGGACCGGCTCAAAGAGCCCGAGGCTGGTTGTGCTTAGGAGGGGGGACCCCACGCAATTTTTTTCTGATTTTAAACGACTTTAAACACCTTTTTAAGGTACACAATGAAGCCCTGCACGGATCTCACAGATCCGGCCGGGATTACTTGTGTTTTGTCAGGCAGTGTTTTACTCATCACTCCCGTAAAACACTGCCTAACATTATGAATCACATCGACATCGGAAAAAAACGAATTGGGAAAAGTCGGCAGCTTAGTGAATGATCGTATCAGGATTCAAAAAGTTGCAGTAAAATGCACCCGATACCATTCGAGTTCAAACACCCTTCAAAACGGCAAAAACACGAATCTTTGTAAATATACCCCATGGTGTCCATCATATTACATAGTTAACAAGATGCAAATCTCCTGTGTTTTGTGGAAGGGTGCAGATAAACTTCTGCCTGTGTCCTTAATCTTCCTTATTGAGTATTCGGAGATAACATCAGAAAACAGAGTAATAGCTATTACTCTGTTTTCTGATGTTATCTCCGAATACTCAATAAGGAAGATTAAGGACACAGGCAGAAGTTTATCTGCACCCTTCCACAAAACATAGGAGAATTGCATCTTGTTAACTATGTAATATGATGGACACCATGTATGCTTCTGTATTTTTTTAAATAAATTATTAAATGAACCGTATATTTTTATATTTTAATGCCAGATCTAATCATACCGAGTAATTTTCTGAGGTTATTTAAATTTTGGGGTTGACGTAATCCTTGGGCGCCCTATTCCTCTATTTCTTACTCCATTTCTATGTTAAGTTCCCCCTAACAGGGAACTTCGTGGAATTAGGCAGACAGTTGTACTAGTATCGTTTGCATACTGTTTCTCACATCCCTCATATTATAATAGAATAGCGCAGGAGGGGAGTATTGTTTTTGTGTATTTATATATCTATGTATAAATATATATATTTATTAACAGTTTCTTATATAGCGCAGCAAATTCCATTGCGCTTCAATTAATATATATATATATAGAGAGAGAGAGAGAGAGAGAGAGACGAGGCAGCACTCAGAGACTGTGAAGCAGCATAACCGTGTATTTGTGCAATCAACGTTTCGGGGACTACCTCCCCTTCGTCAGGATAAATGCAACAGGGAACAATCAGTGTTTAAATAAGCATAAACTTACTCCCCCCCCCCCCCAAAATCGAAGTTCCCCCACACGCGAACTCCGCTGGCCACGCCATCTGGGCTTCCTGTCCGGCGTCAAACGCATCAGCGGCTCAAAGCAGCATTCATAAAAATCTATTATACAATTCTACAATGTATAATAGTTTTTTAATGAATTAGGAGGTGATCTGTACTTGCAATTATTCATATTTAAATTGTTCACGGGACAATATACCGTGGGATATTTTTTTACACTTGAAGCACAGTATGCACTTTTTATAGGTCTTAAGCAGCTCAATATGGTGATTCACACCCTGCAAATGCTCACATACTTATGTGTATTATAATGTCTTTTATATCCATTATGCACTTTTTATTATGTTGCTTTAACACACGGATGCACTTTGAATGAGTTTTATATTTTGTTGTTATGCAGCATCTCCATGGCCACACTGCTGGGAGCCGCAACGTCATTTCCGGATCCGCTGATGCGTTTGACGCTGGACAGTGTCAAAGTCAGAAAAATATCTCTATGCACACTACCATATTTGCACCTCACACAGGTCCGTGCTGCGCATGCGTGCGCTCTCCCGTACGTGCGCATACTCACAGTCGCGGGCACCCGCAGGCGCACGGTATGCGTATTTACGGTAGAGTTTATGTGATCGTAGCGTGCGACTCAATCGTTACATATTTTCACTATATAATGTATTTTGTAGATCATGGTCCCTTTGATAGATTCTGAAAGTTTAGTTAACATAGCATGTTCCTGAACAGAGAGATCCCTCTTTGTATTGTACGAAGGGTCTAACAGGGGTCATACAGTGGTGTTTGGTACCCATCGGAAGAGTATTTAAATAGCAATATTCCGGTGTTGGTTTGGAGCGGATTAATCGCTCGTGCGAATAGTTATGGACATAAGAAGTTTATGTCCATTTACTATTATTTGTTCTTATTTAGTCATGCGGCGGGAAACTCAGTGTCCCACCCACCTGAACAGTTGGAAGCAGTCACAGCCCACCTGTATGAATCAACCTATGACCTTTTGTTATAATGCAAAGCCGAATTCCTGTGTCCAATGAACAATGAGATTGTAGGGACCATTGAATTGCATTGTGTGTGGGGCATAAATAGGCAGGCCGACCATATCCAGTTCACTCTCTTCAACGGTTCTCATTGCTGATAATCGGGAGCTGGATATCGAGGCGCATGCGATCGTTTCCCCTTGTGCGTAAGTGTTTCTCCGCAACTATATTGATCTTCTTGTTATTGTGGGCCAATTTCTCTCTCTCTCTCTCTCCTCCTCTTTCTCTCCTATTTTCCTTTAAATAGTAATTGTATTATATTTCCTGTGTAGTTATCTGGTTAGGTAGTCTATGTTATATTGTAGTGTATGATTTGTATTTGTATTAATTCTTTTGCAAGTATATCATTCAAAATATATACATATTAGGCGTTGGACCCTAAGCCCAGGTATCTGTGTAATTCTTATAGTGTCTAGTATTCTCAGAGCGTCGGTGACGCTCAAACAGCTTTTAAGTTAATAAGGTTACACTAGGTTGCATCTACACCCTATCTCTACACTAAGGTTTTACAGCATACTGCATTGTATATGGTTTAGATACAAAGGTTTAACATTGTGAGCGTCAGCGCCGCTGGTGATCTCCTCGTGGTCCCGAGCGTCCGCTACGCTATAGCGAATCATTACGTTAGTCAGCAGCCAATAGCGTGCCTGCCAGTGATCTCTTGGCCGTGAGCGAACGTGACGCTTGAGCGTCTCGACTACGGCTAAGCGATTGTTACGCAACGTGCGTACCCTTACGGTACTTCATACGTAGATAGCGTACAGTGTTCTTAGACCTCATAAAGGGTATTATATAAGATAAATATTTAGCTTTATCAACAGGAAGCCCATATGGCGTGACCAGCGGAGTTCGCGTGTGGGGGAACTTCGATTTTGGGGGGGGGGGGAGTTTATGCTTATTTAAACACTGATTGTTCGCTGTTGCATTTATTCTGACGAAGGGGAGTAAGTCCCCGAAACGTTGCTTGCACAAATACACGGTTATGCTGCTTTACAGTCTCTGAGTGCTGCCTCGTTTCTCTGTGCATGTTGTAGTGTGGTGACACCCCCAGTGGAAGGCACCTGAGCAAGTCGGTCCCTGTGGTGGACATCCTGAGTGCCGGAGCTACACTGGATATATAAATATATAATCTAAGGGGGCCCCAGAGCTATCATTGTACTGGGTCCCAAGATTTCTGTTGCCAGCCCTGGCTGCGTGATGTCACACGCAGACACTGCGACCCTGGACGTGGTGGGTAGCCGTCTGCCAGCGCAGTAGCAGGGAGCTACTCGGCGGGTCTAAAGCATTGCCACCATGCAATGCTTTCGCATCCGTGCAGGGAGGGTAGGGCCAAACATGCGGTGCGGACTAGCCCTCTGCTGGGCATCCCCCCGCATGTCTGAGTAACTGATCGTAGATGTGCTAAATTTAGCACATCTATGATCAGATCTGAATGACCCCCCTGGGATGTCCGATCAGCATTGTTGCTTCCTGCTGGACCTGTCCTGGGTCAGGTCAACTTCTCTGCTCTCTGGGGCTCTCCCTCCTGCCGGAACGCTGGGAGGCGGGCGCTCCCCTCCGCGGCCAGTGCTATAAGCTAGCAGGCGGCATTGGCGGGTGGGTATCATTGGCGGGTGAGCTTGCACTGTATACCCTGCACCCCAATAATTATACTTACCTCACCATAGTCCCACTTCGGCTGGCGCTGCAGACATAAACCACCGGGAAAATGTTGCAGTGACCATTTTCCCAGAGATTTGCGCATGCACAGTAAAGAAATCTCCGGGAACATAGTGCAGGCTCCATGTTTCTGTAGGCCTGCACACACGCAGTAGACCCTGACACAAAGCCACGTGCACTACCAGAATGTAAGAGCCCGCATGGAGCCTACACATTGGCCTTCTTCTATCTTAATTCTTAAACCACCCATGGCTAGCACTATACTTCAGAATCAGGCCCAGGATGTCTATTATATAAACTGTATGTCTCTGTACATTGTGTGGTACAGCCTATGTACTTCACATCCATACATACATGCCTTTAGCTCTACTATTAGCACTAGAATGAATTAGATCACAATTAGTGTCAATCAAGAGGTGATCTCACATTTCCTTAAACGTCCCAGCTGTGGTCAGTGGGGAGGTATCTCTGCGACTCCTCCTTTATCACTGGTCTCATCCTATCTAGTTTTCACATCGAGACAGATCGGTGCACAAGATAGACAGCAGAGTCTCATCGCTCCTTCATTCCCACCTCACTAGCAGCATGCCAGCTGGGATGTTCAGGGTTCTACTGGTGTCGTCCACACGATCTCCTCAGTGGAAACTTGCTCCTCAGACAACATTCAGGAAATACTACAGCAAGCCCCCCAAAGGCAAAGTTGGACCGTTTGTAAGTGACTTCTCAGATAGATAGATATATATATATATATATATATATATATAATATATATAGTTTTGTACAATAAGGTATTTTCAGCACTATGCACTTTGCTATGTGAGCTTTTCCTTTAAGTTTGCTACATTTTATTTATTGGCATTGTATGTTTTATTTGTATTTATTGTACTAGATGACTTGTATATACAGTATGGGACATGTAACGACAATATTGAGAGACATTGTGGTGTGTTTATTTAGTGTCCTTAAGCAAATGTCTGCATTTCTGTCATCACAGTTCTCCACCTCTGCAATATTATTCGGCTGGGATTTGTAGTGATATGCGCTAGACAAGGTGGCAATTTCTACAGGGTCCTAAGTCATCCGTACTTTTATGAAAGGTATTCAGTCCAGACCACTTGTTTTGATTTATATGCCCAGCGTGAAGTCTTTTGGACTTTATCCAGCATATAGAGGTTGTGGTTCTACAATAGCTGGAGAGAAGCAAATATATTGCTGACCTGGTACGTTTACAGAGGTGTAGCTAGGCGCGCAGGTGCCTGGAGCAAGGGTATGTTTTTTTGCACCCCCTCCCCTGTAATGAATTAGGGGCTTTACCAGCATGTGGTGGCATGTTACATTTGAAAAGAAACAATATTTAAAAATCCTAAATTGGTGACAGGGATGGTTCTAGACCTTGTTGAGCTCAGGGTGAACGTTTCCCTTGGTTGCCCCCCATGTTTAAAATAGGGCCAGTACGTGCCAAAAGCTTGCAACAACAATATAGGGGCATGGCAGTAAAGACAGTGTAATGCTTAGCATTACTGCTTCGATTTGCACCATGGCCCTGTGTGGAGTTTGTATATTCTCCCCGTGCTTGTGTGGGTTTCCTCCGGGTACTCCGGTTTCCTCCCACAATCCAAAATTATACTGGTAGGCTAGTTGGCTCCCATCAAAAATGAACCCTTGTGTTGTGTGTGGGTTAAGGAATATTATTCATTTATTTATTACCAGTTATATATATAGCACACACATATTCCGCAGCGCTTTCCAGAGAATATTTGCTCATTCACATCAGTCCCTGCCCCAGTGGAGCTTACAATCTATATTCCCTATCGCATGTACATGCGCACACAATCACACTAGGGTTAATTTTGTTGGGAGCCAATTAACCTGCCAGTATAGTATTGGATTTTGGGAGGAAACCGGAGTACCCGGAGGAAACCCACGCAAGTACGGGGAGAACATACAAACTCCACACAGTTTGGGCCATGGTGGGAATCGATGCTATGACCTCAGCGCTGTGAGGCAGTAATGCTAACCATTACACCATGCGTACAATATAGATTGTAAGCTGATGTGAATGGTGAAATATTCTCTGCAAAGCGCTGCAGAATATGTGTGCACTATATAAATAACTGCCAATAACAAATAAATAATTGCTTCATTGGGAAGATGCATGGCCACATAATAGTACCAATTCACTACACAGTAGCACCCCTTATACACGTTATACTATGGTTGAGCCCCTTATATACATTAAAGCATGGTAGAGCCTCTATGGAAGTAGCTGTATTTAACTATTTACTTGTTTAATGCAAATAAATGAAAAACACTATATATGCTCGACTACCCTTACCTCACAACCTCTCAATTCATCAGTGAAAATAAAGTCCCAAATGCAGCCTGATGGGCAGAGAGAGCTGTGCCGCAGAGGGGCTGAGAGAGTTACACCACAGCAGTCTAAGGAGCAGAGAGAGGTGCTGCTGCAGAGAAAGGCCGGGGCAGAGAGAGGCGATACAGCAGCTGGGGCAGAGAGAGGTTATACAGCAGCCAGGGCAGAGAGAGGTTCTGTAGAAGCTGGGGCAGAGAGAGGTGCTGCAGCAGCTAGGGCAAAGAGAGATGCTGCAGCATCTGAAGTAGAGACATGTGCTGCAGCTTTCAGGAAAGAAAGTTGTGCTGCAGCAGCCGGGACAGAGAGTGGTGCTGCAGGACAGAAGTGACCCTGCTGCAGAGCTACAAGCAGACAGTGATACGTATAAAGATGGCGGCAGAGCTCCAGCACGTGCTGGCTGTCAGTGTCTCCTGCTGTTGCCTCTGGACTGCCCTGTACCATAGACTCCTAGTCAGTGTGAGCCCCCGCTGCTTCTCCTGCTCTGTGGCTGCCAGCACAGTGGCCCACAGGAAAGCATACCTCCCAACTTTTCATCCTGAAAAAGAGGGACACACAAAGAAGCCGCCAGCGCTCCCGGAAAAGAGGTGTGGCCTAAGAAAAGGGGGCATGGCTTCACGGAGGACCCGCGGTCGCGAGCCACGCCCCCCATTTTCGTCAGTGAAAACGGGGGCGTGGCCCTCTGACTCCAGTGAATAGACGCTGTGCGCATAGCATCTATTCACCGCTGCTCTGCTAAGCAGGGCAGCGAGAGATAGAGACTCCCAACTGCCCCCCCCCACCGCGGGACACTGCGGCCCGCGGGTGGGACAGCGGGACAGTCCCCAAAAAACGGGACTGTCCCGCGAAAATCGGGACAGTTGGGAGGTATGGGAAAGGGGGGGTGGCGGGCGGCAGTGCGCCCTCTAACGTTTTTGTCGTCTGGAGCTTGCGCTCCACTGGAGCCGCCCTCGCTACTCCCCTGCACGTTTATCGCAGTTGTTGAGAAGCAAGAGATATTTTGATGTAGTTAGCCCGAAAGGTTTAAGCTGTAACCACCTATGAAATGAGGTGTGTGGGTTGTGCCTTTGTAACATATCCCACTCGTTAACCTTTTTAGAGAACACAATGGTCTGTGAGCAGGACCCCAGAGCTGCCCCTCCATTCTATGAGATGCTGGCACCGGTGTAATTGCAGCAAGTTAGCCAGCATTTTTAAAGAGGCGATAATTTAAAATGCAAGTCAAGTTATTTATAGTTTTACATTTACAGTTTACTGCTTGTCATAAAATTACCCATGAGGTCCATTGGACAATTGCAGGAGATACAATGGTGCAGTTCACATCATGACAGCCCTGTCTAATGCTGCGCAAAAACCTAATTAGACAAAAGGCAAGTTCTCCATTTTTATTTTTGTTGTTTTCTTCTCTAAGTGTTTTTTGTCCGTGTGCGTGACTGTCGGGGTAGGGGAGTGCCGACACTGTTTCGTGGGCGTGGTCTGGGGTGGCTCAGAGTAAAAAAATGGTGCCAGACCGCATGCCAGTACAGCCAGACTGCGCAGGCAGGGGTTGACCACAAATCAATGCACTCTCAATTAAATTGTGAACCCATCGCGGGGAAACACCACACGCATGCTAGGCGGCCTTGCCCTGTGCTGGGTGGCCCACAGTATGCGAGTAGAAAGCAAGATCTCTGAATAACCCCCTTTGTGTCTTAGTTTGCCGTCCCACAAATGGTCTTGTAAAGCATTTGCCAAAGTACATCTCTCTCCCTCTCACGCCCCCCCTCCCTCCCACTCTCTCTCTCTCTCTCTCTCTATATATATATATGGGATCCGGTCTCTAGGTCGAGAGTATCTAGGTCGACAGGGTATCTAGGTCGACATGTTATTCTAGGTCGACAGGTCAAAAGGTCGACATGCGTTTTCACTTTTTTTTTTCTTTTTTTTGAGCTTTTCATACTTAACGATCCACGTGGACTATGATTGGAATAGTAACCTGTGCCAAGCGCAGCGGTAGCGGAGCGAGGCACCTTGCCCGAAGCATGGTGAGCGAAGTGAGCCATGCGAGGGGACACGGTGCACTAATTGGGGTTCCCGGTCACTGTACGGAGAAAACGACACCAAAAAATATATATATATACAGGTGTATTTGCGCTAAGCTGCATGCACTGCACAGCCACACATTTATATTCAGTAAAAGACTTGCATTAAAACGACAGGTCACTGCCAATACATTGTACATTGCACATCACCTGGTTAGATATCTGCTGCTCGTGGCTTGTTTATGCTACAAACATGAATGGAATAAAATTCATGGCAAATTTCCCTTTATCGCTTAAACAACTAGTCAGAGTAAAACATTACTTTATTGTCAAAGAAAATGTGTTGCCTGTTTAATTTTGACAATAGACATTTAACTGTTCCAGCCCACAATACTTTGCATTCCGGAGCCTGGTAAATCTAGCAGCACTAAATAGAGATCTATGGGGGCTGCTTCTGCTGTCGGAAATGTAGGGACCACGGGAATGCTGCAGTTCCACTATGTTACATTAGGGGGATTTTTAGTATTTGCGGGTTACCCCTGAAAACGTGTTTTCTGAGGGTATCTCACATACAGTATATTCAGTGGCACAAGGAGGATGGAGTGTGGATGGATGGAGTGTGGGTACTAATTACCCAGGGCGGCCAGGTATTGTTGGAGGGGGGGAGGCTGCATGTCACCACCAGACTGCGTGGAGGAGCAGCCCTGGGATCCTCTCTCCACTCCACTGTGCCTTTGGTCGCTGCTGGGGACCGAATTGTGGCCTGGTGGCTCACCGCAGAAAGCAATTTACGGAGCCCTCTGCGTAGGTAGCGTCCCCTGAGCAGCATCAGGCACCACTTTGTGGCACCGGAAAAACAATTTTACATTTTTTTACGGTAGTGGTGGTTGAGTTGCAATGCCTCCCTCAGTTTTGGACACGGCCCCCTACACAGTATCCAGGCCCATGGATGCTTTCGGTGACCCTGCATATTTTATTTAATAACTAGGCCCCAAAATCAAACGCAATAATGGGCTAGTGTCATCCCAGCTGCCCGGAAAAGTCGGCAAATCTACTAGAGCCGGCTGCTACCTCCAGCCAGCCGCCCACTTACTAAAATGTGGAGAGATATAAAGTGACAGGCAATCAGTTCCTAGCTGGCTGTGCTTAAAACATGATGGTTAGGGGCTGATTGCTTGGTACTTTATCTCTCTCAGAGGTTTGATACGTGCCCCCCTGGGTTTGAAACCACCTTTATATAATACAAATGTCATATATCCAGCAGGGACGTGCAGTGAGATAAATGGCTCAGGTTGCACTGGATAGTACCGGAGCTAAATGTACACGCACAAGGGCGGTCATTCCGAGTTGATCGCACGCTGCTACTTTTTGCAGCATGTACGATCAACTAGCCGCCGCCTATGGGGGAGTGTATTTTTGCATAGCAAGGCTGCGATCGCTTGTGCAGTCCTGCTATGCAAAAAAAGTTTTGTGTAGAACAAGACCAAGATAAGAGTTACTTATCCTGTGCGATTAATCCAGCGTTGCAGGTCCCGGAATTGACGTCAGACATCCACCCTCCAAACGCCTGGACACGCCTGCTTTCGCCGCACCACACCCAGAAAATGGTCAGTTGAGACACCCACAAATGCCCTCTTCCTGTTAATCTCCTTGCGATTGACTGTGCAAATGGATTCTTCGTTAAATCCATCGTTCAGCAACGATACGCTTTGTAGCCGTATGCACAGTATTAACCTGTTTGCTGCGCTGCGAAAAACGTCAGCGGGCGATCAACTCACAATGACCCCCTATATACGTTAGTATGACAGCAAAGGCTCTGCCTCACCTGCCTCAACCCACTGCACGTCACTGAATTGTCCAGCTTCTTTCACACTTATACAGCATATTCCATTTTCTGTATTTGCTTTACATTTTTTGCATTAATTTATCTCCTAACTTTAGCTCTTTCTTAACTTGCGCCCTGCACTCTTTTATTGGCCTTATTCTAATATAATATTCTGATCCAATAACAACAGCATGTCATTATTTTTCCATAATGCGCTACCCACCAGTAGTTACATGTATTTGTATAAGCCTTTCACAGACAAATCCTGAGACTACAGCAGCTTCTTTTAACTTGTGCCAAGATCTGAACATTGAGTAAAAGTTCTGGACAAAAAAAACAACAACTTTCAAAATAATAAATGTCCCCTAATAAGATTCCCTTCAGAAGGCCTTGTTTTCTGGCCTCAGTGTGTTCTTTGTCTGAGTCTAATTGTTGAGTTCTGTGTGTTCTGCTCCAGTAGTTCTCAACACGACGTATCCTCCTTACTCAGCCTCTCCCTGCAAATGATGTGAAGTAGACTAATGAGCACAGATAATTTTGGATTCTGGGGGAGATGTACTAAGCTACAGGCTCTCAAACTAGGCCCTCAGGACCCCACACGGTTCATGTTTTGCAGGTCACCTGTGTATTTTTTAAATGTGACAGTTGGTGATACACCGTGCATCTGCTGGGTGACATGGAAAACATGAACCGTGTGGGGTTCTGAGGACTGAGTTTAAGAACCACGCAATGAAAAGAGTGGAGAAGTGATCCAGTGAAGAAGTTGCCCATGGCAACCAATCAGTATTGAAGTAACGTTTAGAATTTGCATACTGTAAAATTATACAGAACAGCTAATTGGTTGCCATGGACAACTTCTCCACTGGCTTATCTCTCCACTCTTTCTGTTGGGAGGATGGATAATGTACCTTTTTGTACGTTTATTATTCATTCATACTTTTATAGGCAGGATAGAGAGTTTACGCTTTCAGAGCTTGCGATCTAGTTTGTCTAACAACAACGAGGTCATACTTAGGGGTAAATTTACTAAAGCTTCTGAAACAGAGAATTGGTGATTTTGCCCGTAGCAACAGATGCTGTCTATCATTTTCTAAAAGGCAATAGAGAAACGATAGACAGCATCTAATTGGTTGCTATGGGCAACATCACCAATTCTCAGTTTTAGAAGCTTTAGTAAATTTACCGCTCAGAAGCTATACTTCCTTTGGAGTGAATATATCCAAACTGAGCTGTTGTACACCACATATGTACCTGCTCATCTCTTCAACTCCCCATTTTTTTTACATTTCTACAGGGATGAAAAATAGATGTCTTAATAAACAATTTAAAGGAAAAAAGTAAAATGAACATAAAGACACTTATACGGTGCTCAGAGCTGACCTAGGAATATCCCACTATCCGCTATGTAACAGAAAGCCATGTCTGGCACAACAAGACTGGGATTCACAGCGGGATATCCAAGAAGCCTCTCAGTGTCATTGTCTGCTCCTTTAACCACTGAGCCACTCTGTCTCCATAATGTTTTTATTTATTTTGATGTATTTTTTAATGATTTAATGAATGTTCAGCCTGGTTCTGCCGGAGAACATTATTTAGTCACTTTTACAACAATTCCACTGAATAAAACAAGCTGATCCAACAAGAAATGGCATAATCTGACAATCACTAACATTTATCAGCATTCTACATTCAGGTACTTTGTGCTTTATGACTAAGCAGGGGCGGTTTAAGAGAGCAGGGGGCCCGTGTGGAGATGTAATCATGTTACTGCCGGTTGGGATCCTGTGGGTCAGTATACCGACGCCAGAATCCCGACCGCTGGAAATCCAGACAGTCGACATGCCAACTAACAGGGACTATTCCCACTCGTGGGTGTGCTTCGTTGCGCTACATGTTTTTTTTTTTTTTCAATATTCAGCATTTTGCACATTACTCCTACACCAGTTGTTTCCAGTCTCTGCCCTAAGGGCACCCTAACAGGTCATATCTCATGCTTAAGTAGAAGTACCTCAGTCAGTTTGATAATACCATCTGTGCACAAGCAAGAATATCCTTAAAACCTGGACTGTTAGGGTGCTCTGGGGACCGAGTTTGGTAAACCCTGTATTATACCATATAAACCCTGTACTAATGGCATAGTAAAGGGTTTCCCAAACTCCCAAACTCGTCCTCTGAATTAAATGGATTACCATGGCCTCCCGAAGAGGTAGACATGCGATGTTGGGGAGGGGCCAATGATGTGAAGTGTCACACTCCCTGATGGGACCCCATCCATCTCCCCTACGTGCACTCTCTCAGAGGGGAAAAATTAAATGCTGGTAAGTGCGAGATGATATCATTGGTCAATCTCAGTGTTTAATTTATGTTCCATTTGTAATTTACGTGTATCCATAAAGCCTAATTAATAGCCCCTGAGCTACAGCTGTTAATGCAAGGAGCAATCATAAATGAAATATGCATGGAAATATTTATATTTTCCTAATTCTCCATATTTGACTTTATTGTTATTTGTTGTTCTGTTTCAGGAAACCATTATTGGACTTTCTGTTTTTTCCCTTGGTATCCTCACACCAGCAGGATGGATCCTCGTACACCTCCCTGAACCACCAAAACACTAAAAGGACATTGTCTCCACCGTGACATCAAGATGACCTCATAATAAGACGGGAGAAATTTATTCTGAAAAATCTAGAGACTAACTAATTTTATTTACAACTTTGTTGATGTTCTTGTAGCCTTAGACACGTGGCAAGTGTGTTAGGGGCCCATTTATCATTCCTCGCATATTCAATGCAATCTGGGTGTGATATTATCGGGGAATGTATTAAGAGCACCCACAGCGACAGGGGAACCAAAAGGACTCCATCCCTGTGATGCGCTCAATGAGTTGCCGCACATGCACTGTATTCACTACTGGGGAGGGTTCTGGGGGAACCCTCTGCTGGCTAGCAAAGCAGTGAGTAGTCCATAGGCTACAATGGGCTATTGACATCTTCAGGTGGGGGTCAATCTCCAAAATGTATCGCATTCCGGAAATGGACAAATCTGGCAGCATCTTATTCCCTGTAGAAACCTATGGAGGATGCAGCTGCCAGCGAGAATGGGGGGCTTGCAACAGGTGTTGGAGATATCTGCTGCGGTCCCTCCTACATACATTCGGGGGATACTTAATATTTGCGGCTAACCCCTGTAAAACAGGTGTTTTGGGGGAAATAGCCACAAATATTGTTTCATGAATGGGCCCCTTAGTCATATGAGTATACCGTGTTTAATACAACATTAAGGGCATTTAAGGAAAGAATGTTAGTCAATTGGGTTACCACTGTATGGTGATCATGAGCTTCATTCAGTTTAACGTTTCCATTTTTCTCATTTACATATGAAATCAATCATACTTGTTTCACTGGGAAGTCCAAGTCCTCTCTGCTTATGTACCTAGACTTCTAGATGCAGATTCAAATAAAGAGTGGAAAAAAAGTCAAAAGAAACAAAAAGTTGTAATCTATTTAAGTATTTTTTTTTATTTTATTTTAGTACTAAAACGTTTTTGGTTTTTTTTTGTTATCACTCCCCTTCTTCACCATGTTGATGTTTCAATATTGATTGAAGGACTGCAGCATTTGTTATGAAATAGTCAGTACAGTAGCTAGCTTCCCCATGCTTAGCGTTGCTGAAGATGGCTTCCATCAGTGATACCCAACAATAGCCACCCCCAGGGGCGGATTGGGATGGAAAAGCAGCCCGTGAAATTAATGGAAGCAGCCCTAATGGAGGTGTGGTCTGATGAGGGGGTGGGGTCTGTTGAGGGGGGGGGGGGGGGGTATCCAGTGACGTAACTAGGGGGCCGCAGCAACTGAGGTCACTTGGAGGCGCGCAGGGCTGCGGGGGCGCCGCCGCCACTAATTGAGGCTGTTTTGGGAAGGAGGACACGGAGGGCACAGTGCGTGCCTCTCCTGTGTGTCCCTACTGGATCTCCGTCGGCAGCGGCTTGTGTGTTAAATGAAGTGCCCGTTCGTGAGCTATGATTGGCACTGGGGGTGCATATTTGGCACTGGGGGGGCATAATTGGCACTGGGGATATATGTGTACCTGGCACTGGGGGTATATGTGTACCTGGCACTGGGGGGGGGGGCATATTTGGCACTGGGGGTATATGTGCACCTGGCACTGGGGGTATATGTGTACTTGGCACTGGGGTGTGGCATATTTGGCGCTGGAGGTATATGTGTACCTGGCACTGGGGGGCATATTTGGCACTGGGGGTATGTGTGTAGCTGGCACTGGGGGAGAGGGGCATATGGGGCACTGAGGGCATATGTGTACCTGGCATTGTGGGGGAATATCTGTCACTGGGGGCATATATGGCACTGGGAGCACAGCCCTAGCAACAAGCATTACCCCCTGGTTACAAGCACAACACCCAGCTCATGAAATCCCTGGCAACAAGCATTACCCCCTAGCAACGAGCATGACACCCAGTGCATGAAACCCCTGGCAACGAATATTGCCCCCTGGCAACAAGCTTGAAACCCAGCACATGATACCTCTGGCAACAAGCAGAACACCTACTGCATGAAACCCCTGGCAACGAGCATGACACCCTGAGCATGAAAACCCCTGGCACCGTGCATGGAACCAAGAGCATGAAACCCCTGGCAATGAGCAGGTAATTTAAAAGTAATTAGAAGCCTTACTGTAGGACTTAATGTGTAATGGACATTGCGGTGTGTGTCATAATGTATCACGAACATTGCGGTGTGTGTCATAATGTGTCACAGGCATTACGGTGTGTGGCATACTATATCACGGGCATTGTGGTATGTGGTATAATGTCTCAGGGGCATTGCAGTGTGTGGCATAATGCATAACGGGCATTGCGGTGTGTGGGATAGGATATAACGGGCATTGCGGTATGTGTCACAGGCATTACGGTGTGTGGTATACTATATCACGGGCATTGTGGTATGTGATATAGTGTCTCAGGGTCATTGCAGTGTGTGACATAATGTATCACTGACATTGCAGTGTGTGGCATAATGTATCACTGACATTGCAGTGTGTGGCATAATGTATCACGGACATTGCGGTGTGTGTAATGTGTCACAGGCATTATGGTGTGTGGCATAATGTGTTGGGGGCATTATGGTGTGTGGCATATCGAGTCATGGGCATTATTGAGTGTGGCATAATGTCTAAGGGCCATTGCAGTATGTGGCATAATGTATACTGGACATTACTATAAGGAGGAAAAATTACAAATAATATAAGGGGCATGAATCAGGATTATTTTTTTTCCTGTGGCGGCCAACGTCTGGGCGTGCAGGTTGCAAAACTGGGGTATAAGGTAGTCTTTTCCTGCAAAACCACGCACCTTTATGCAAAGCCACGCCTATTCCAGCAAGGCAACGCCGCTGGCGCTCGCAGATTCATCACTTTACTAGTGGCAATTATGAGGGGGGGGGGGGGGGGGCGCCAGAGAATGTTTTGGCTTGGGGGAGAAAACTTTCTAGTTACGCCACTTGCGGGATTCCTCTTTTTAGGGCCTGATTGTATGCTAAAGCGGCTTTCTTTGCTGCCGCTGTGTCTGAGACTAGAGGCGGATTGGGAACTTAAAGTGGCCCTGTACTATTGTGTAAAAGTGGCCCGACATGGCCAGCACAAGAGGTATAACATACCGTGTAGCCAGAGCCGGATTAAGGGGGGGTCACAGGGGGTCAGTACCCCAGGCCCTCTAATATTAGGGGGCCCCCCTGACCGACGATCATCAGCGCTGCTGAAAGATGTTTTTTTTTTTTCATTGCGTGTATACAATACACGGCTGCTCCAGCTCCCTACACTGTCAAGGCGGCTGGCTGCCTGTAGGGGGAGCTGCGGCGATAACGAGCAGCTCCTCACAGGCAGTACACGAACGGCACGTTCTCCTGAGTCTTCTTTGAAACAGAGCCGTCCGGGTGAGAGCAGGCAACGGCTGCTGCTGTCTCAGTCTCCACTGACTCTGCAAGCAGCCAGGTGAAGAAAGGGCCAGTAGGCCATGTGGCATGCTGTCCCATATACTGCAGCAGTTTGTGTGGTGAGTAGCATGTGATTGAATGGGTGGCATGCTTCCTCTTAATGGTGTGTGTCATCACAGTGTGTGTATATATGTATATACAGTATGCTGTGTGCATGTAATATAAGTATGTATAAATGCTATGTGCATGTAATATAAGTATGTATGTATGTATGCTGTGTGCATGTGTACTATGTGTATGTATCATGCTGTGTGCATGTATAGTGTGTGTGTGTATGTACAGTATAGTGTGTGTGTGTGTGTGTGTGTGTGTGTATGTGTATGTATATGTATACTTCCTGTATGTATGTTTACTGTGTGTGCAAGTATACTCTGTGCATGTATGTATGTATGTATGCTGTGTGTGCTGCGTGTGTTTGTTTAAGTATGATAATGTGTGTGTGTGTGTGTGTGTGTGTGTGTGTGTGTGTGTGTGTGTGTGTGTGTGTGTGTGTGTGTGTGTGTGCAGTGGTCTGACACTCAGGTGCTTCTGTATTTAATTGTAATTCGGTTAAAAAAGTCAGGAGCCCGTAACCTCGACACATTGGTATACCGTGACCTTGTATATAGTTTAAAAAAAAACATAAAATCTGATTGCCCCTGCCTTTTTTTACCAGGGGGAAAAAAAATAAAATCTATCTTATAGTGGGGGCGGCACTCAACGGACTTCATGAGGCAAATACTAACGTATCAGAACTTTATTCCTTCATCAGAGTTCACTGATGAAGGCTTAATGTTCCGAAACGTTAGTGCTGTTCATGTGGTTGGTACAGTGATTTTTGTTTGCCTTATGATGTCCGTTGAGTGCCGCCTCCACTATGTCTGCTATTAAATCCTCATGGGCCATTGTGAATATTGCTGAGAGTGCCGGGCACTGCTGCATCTGTATATGTATGTAACCTTATATATATATATATATTATATATATATATATATATATATATTATATATATATATATATATATATATATACATACATGTACGGAAACCCCCCAGCGAAAATCCTGCGTTTGCCACTGCCCCAGCTAGAGCTGTTCTGCCTCTGACACAACCGCCCCCTGCTGTCTGCACACTGAAGTCACGCTGCATCGCTGAGTGGCAGCACGAAGGGTTACGCAGCTACTGTACAGTGTACAGCAGTAGCAGCCAGTAGCAGACCACACCTCCTCCCAGCGTCTCTCTGAAGAGAGACAGACCAAGCGGATTGAAGCAGAGAATGAACAGACCTCTGACTGCAGCTGATAAAAAGTGGCAAAGGTCAAACAAGTAAAGAAATCTGGATTTTGAAAAGGCGAGTGCCAATCCCACACAGTGATACCAGTAGCATGTGTTTCAGTGTGCACTGTGCAGCAGTGGGCTGGGGGGGGGGAGGACATATCATGAAGGCTATGTCATCTTCTGTGTGAATGTATGCCATGAAGTGTGTATGTCAGTAAGTGTGTTTGTGTCAGTGTGTGTATTTGTGTCAGTAAGTGTGTTTGTGTTAGTGTGTGCATGTCAGTAGGTTTGTGTGTCAGTAAGAGGTATCAGTCAATAAGTGGTGTCTATGTCAGTCAGTCGTATCTGTGTGAATAAGTGTGTTGTGTGTGTCAGTAAGGGGTATCTGTGTTAGTAAGTTTTCTCTGTCAGTAAGGTGTGCCTGTAAATATGTATGATAATGTGTCAGTAAATAGTGTCAGTAGGGGATATCTGTCAGTAAGTGGACTCTGTGTCAATAAGTGTGTGTTTCAGTAAGTGTTTGTGTCAGTAAGGGGTGTCAGTAAATGTTTGTATCAGTAACTTGTATCTGTATCACTAAGGGGTGGCTCTCAGTATGCATATGCCAGTAAGTGGTGTGTAAGTAAGGTGTGTTTGTCTGTGTCAGTAAGGGTGTCTGTCAGTAAGTGTGTTTGTGTCAGTAAGCGGTGTCTGTGTCATCAAGTGTGTCAGTGTTTGTATCAGTAAGATGTGTCTGTGACATGTCAGTAAGTGGTATCTGTCAGTAAGAGGTGTCCATGTCAGTAAGGCAGTGTGTGTGTGCAGCTATGGGGGCAGTATGTATGTGTGCAGCTATGGGGTCAGTGTGTGTGTGTGTGTGTGTGTGTGTGTGTGTGTGTGTGTGTGTGTGTGTGTGTGTGAAACTGCATGCAGTTGAGGGAGGGGGGACCTACACTGATGGTCTAAATCTGGCTCTGGATGTGGGTACAGCGAATTGCTGTAGTGGGAGGAGCAGGAACACACATAATGGACATAACCAGGGGGGTAGTTCTGATAAGAGGGCCCCCCTATCTAAAGTACCCCAGGCCCCCTGAAGGCTTAATCCGCCCCTGCGTGTAGCCCTGGCAGCATCACTGGATGGCAGAGTTGCTGTACTGCAGAGATGGGATAACAGAATGAATGGGGACAATGCTGTGTACTGAGTGCACTGGGCTGCCTGTCATGTGTGGGCTGGGGCCACATGAGAACACACACAACAGGCCCCACAGACACATCAGCCTACCAGGATTCTTCATGGTGAACCCTACGGCCGGGTGGTCTTCAGGTTGCCGGCTGTCAGGATCCTGGCGTACAGTATACCGGCGCTGGAGTCCCGACAGCCGGCATATCGACACTTTTTCTCCCTCTTGGGGGTCCAAGACCCCCCTGGAGGGAGAATAGATGGCGCGCGTAGCGCGGCACCGTGCCCGCAGCGTGGCGAGCGCAGCTAGCCTGCAAGGGGCTCATCTGCGCTCACCACGCTGTCGGTATGCCGGCGGTCGGGCTTCCGGCGCCAGTATGCTGGTCGCCGGGAGCCCGGCCGCCGGCATACCCTACTACACACCTACGGCCAGTCCGCCCCTGGCCACCCCGTTATCTTTTGGAAAATAGCAAAAAAAATTAAATCAGCGTTTAGGGTTATCACATCTCGCTAAACAGACCCCACATTCTGCTGATCAGAAAGCTCATTCCCTGCAAACAGGATTTACTATAGAACCCTGTTTTATTGGTTTTTTTTTTTGTCTTGTTAAATAGTGGAAATATGTAAAAAAGAACAATAGAAGATCTGGTGACGTCTCTTCGATAATAAGCTGTATTGTGTCTGTGGCAGTTTATGATTCAGACATCTGTGATAAAACTTAGGAACTAATGATTATTTCTACTAGCCTTATTGCAATGAGCCAGGAGACATTTATGTGGAGTTATAAATGGGTAATTATTGATGACAGTTACCAGGAGAGGAGGCAGAGTCATTTTTGTACAGAATGAAAAGTTTAGTTAACTTGCAGCCTGCAGGGGTATTATGGGCAGAGCCGGATTAAGGGGGGGTCCCGGGGATACGTACCCCGGGCCCCCCTTTCCAAAAGGGCCCCCTGCCACACCACAGATCGGATCTTTCTTCAATCCGATCTGCGGTGCTGCGCTCACGAGCCCCGGCTCCTCGCTGCCCTGTCCCTCCTCCTCCTTCAGTTCAGCGTGCGGCGCACCAATGACGGAGCCGCATGCTTGCTGAGCCGGACAGCAATTGGACAACTGAGACGTTGCTCAGCTGCGCTGACTACAGCTCTAAGAAGAGTGCTCTAACAGGTGTAGTCAGGGCAGCTGAGCGACGGCTCAGCTGTCCAATTGCTGTCCGGCTCAGCAAGCCTGCGGCTCAGTCATTGGCGCGCCGCACGCTGAACTGAAGGAGGAGGGATTCTTAGCGATATATATATATATATATTATTATTATTATTTTTTATTAGTCCATGGGGGCCCCCCTGCTCTTTAGTACCCCAGGCCTCCCGGGGCCTTAATCCGGCTCTGATTATGGGTGTTTTGTCTTTTCTCAGATCAGGGAGGGTGGTATCACTGAGGAATATTCTATCTCCCAAGATTCCTTTGCTGATTATTGCTGGCAACCATCCAGCTCCCAGTGTATTTGCTTAATATTTAATAAAATAAACATGTTACTTTGATCTTCAGTGCCAGAGAGAGGAGGAGGAAAAGGAGAAAGATCTTGGGAAATTCATATAGCACAAACATTTTTGGTACAACTTCTTATATAAGAACTACTAACATATCGAAGTATATTTGTAAAGGTTCAGGAATTTGTTACAACCAAAATATCTCAGATAAATAAGTCCACAGCAAACGCCTTGTCTGCAATAGGCAAACCAGGAGTTGTAGATTCCCACAGTGTGCGCACAGCAGCCTACGTGGGGGGCCTTTACTTCAAAATGGGGGGTCACCGTACCCCAAAAACATATAGAGGGAAAAACAAGGTATGAAGAAATAACACAGCCACATGTTCTGTGTGTGGACCTAATACAGATCTAGGGGTCAATCCTATTCATTGCGATGATCCCGCGGGTACGTGCAAGTCATCGTAGCAGCGTATTCACTTTATGGCAGCCTGATTTTGCATAAAAGTCCTCACTGCTCCCATAGGGTTCCGAGCAATTGTGTGTGAATTCAAGCTGAAACCAGCCAACGAAGTGTGCGAGATGGGGTGCCATTGCTGGCGTGAAAACGCCCCGGCAACGTCACATCACGACGTCTGCGGCTTTTAGGAGTGACCCCATATAGTTAAGGAACAAAAACAATAAAAAAAAGAATTCTGTACATTCCTTAATTGGTCATAAATAGTGGTAGATGCTCAATTAGCTTAGTGATATCACTCAGGTATTTACAAGGGAGGGGTATTTCTGAGCAAGAAACAAAGCATTTTGTTTCCCCGAGCACCCTGAATGACATCAGTAACCAGATTTAAATCCTACACAATATTAGAATTCAGAGATTTTGGTTACATATATTTGCGTAAATGTATGCATGAGCCCCCAAGCCGCGTCAAGGTCTCTCTGTATATTGGTGGTCCCTAGAGTTATATCTAGGTGTAGTGTGCAGCACCCCAAAAATCAGCATAAGCCAGAAAGCCCAGGGCAGCATACCAGTGAAAAAACTATAGTGTTAATAAATTAGTGTTAGGAAACCGAAGCTATATAAAGAAGTGATACAAAAATAATGATCTGTAATTAAAATAAAGAAATAGTGTTAGTGAAGAAATTAGTAAGTGATGAGTGTTAATAGGATGTAAAGGTATGCCACACTAGAGCCAACCAGACCAGCCAATCCAGGGGCACCACACCTCACACCTCCATTATCCCAATCTAGGTCTATAATTAGCCAACAAAGAGTCACATGATAATGGCTCCTTACTTATATATATCTAAGCTAAGAGCTACCTACCTTGGAGCAACCCCATAATGCTCCATATGGCATATCAGGACCTGCACCTCCTCCTAATGCAGGATCCTAACTGCCTCTCACAACAGACATATATAGTGGTAGATGCTCAATTAGCATAGTTATATCACTCAGGCGCTTGCAAGGGAGGGGTATTTCTGAGCAAGAAATACAGCATTTTGTTTCCCCCGCACCCTGAATGACATCAGTAACCAGATTTCTCTATCGTCCTAAGTGGATGCTGGGGTTCCTGAAAGGACCATGGGGAATAGCGGCTCCGCAGGAGACAGGGCACAAAAGTAAAGCTTTTACAGGTCAGGTGGTGTGTACTGGCTCCTCCCCCTATGACCCTCCTCCAGACTCCAGTTAGATTTTTGTGCCCGGCCGAGAAGGGTGCAATTCTAGGTGGCTCTCATAAAGAGCTGCTTAGAGAGTTTAGCTTAGGTTTTTTATTTTACAGTGATTCCTGCTGGCAACAGGATCACTGCAACGAGGGACAGAGGGGAGAAGAAGTGAACTCACCTGCGTGCAGGATGGATTGGCTTCTTGGCTACTGGACATGAAGCTCCAGAGGGACGATCACAGGTACAGCCTGGATGGTCACCGGAGCCACGCCGCCGGCCCCCTCACAGATGCTGAAGCAAGAAGAGGTCCAGAATCGGCGGCTGAAGACTCCTGCAGTCTTCTTAAGGTAGCGCACAGCACTGCAGCTGTGCGCCATTTTCCTCTCAGCACACTTCACACGGCAGTCACTGAGGGTGCAGGGCGCTGGGAGGGGGGCGCCCTGGGAGGCAAATGAAAACCTTTAAAAAGGCTAAAAATACCTCACATATAGCCCCAGAGGCTATATGGAGATATTTACCCCTGCCTAAATGTACTAAATAGCGGGAGACGAGCCCGCCGGAAAAGGGGCGGGGCCTATCTCCTCAGCACACGGCGCCATTTTCTGTCACAGCTCCGCTGGTCAGGAAGGCTCCCAGGTCTCTCCCCTGCACTGCACTACAGAAACAGGGTATAACAGAGAGGGGGGGCAAAATAAATGGCAATATATCAATATAAAAGCAGCTATAAGGGAGCACTTAATCATAAGGCTATCCCTGTCATATATAGCGCTTTTTGGTGTGTGCTGGCAGACTCTCCCTCTGTCTCCCCAAAGGGCTAGTGGGTCCTGTCTTCGTATAGAGCATTCCCTGTGTGTCTGCTGTGTGTCGGTACGTGTGTGTCGACATGTATGAGGACGTTATTGGTGTGGAGGCGGAGCAATTGCCAAATATGAGGATGTCACCTCCTAGGGGGTCGACACCAGAATGGATGCCTTTATTTGTGGAATTACGGGATAGCGTCAACTCGCTTAAGCAGTCGTTTGCCGACATGAGGCGGCCGGACACTCAATTAGTGCCTGTCCAGGCGCCTCAAACACCGTCAGGGGCTGTAAAACGCCCCTTGCCTCAGTCGGTCGACACAGACCCAGACACAGGCACTGATTCCGGTGGTGAAGGTGACGAATCAACCGTATTTTCCAGTAGGGCCACACGTTATATGATTTTGGCAATAAAGGAGATGTTACATTTAGCTGATACTACAGGTACCACTAAACAGGGTATTATGTGGGGTGTGAAAAAACTACCAGTAGTTTTTACCGAATCAGAAGAATTAAATGACGTGTGTGATGAAGCGTGGGGTGCCCCGATAAAAAACTGCTAATTTCAAAGAAGTTATTGGCTTTATACCCTTTCCCGCCAGAGGTTAGGGAGCGCTGGGAAACACCTCCTAGGGTGGACAAAGCGCTAACACGCTTATCAAAACAAGTGGCGTTACCCTCTCCTGAGACGGCCGCACTTAAAGATCCATCAGATAGGAGGATGGAAAATATCCAAAAAGGTATATACACACATGCAGGTGTTATACTACGACCAGCTATTGCGACTGCCTGGATGTGCAGTGCTGGGGTAGTTTGGTCAGAGTCCCTGATCGAAAATATTGATACCCTGGACGGGGACAATATTTTACTGTCGTTAGAACAAATAAAGGATGCATTTCTTTATATGCGTGATGCACAGAGAGATATCTGCACACTGGCATCACGGGTAAGTGCTATGTCCATTTCGGCCAGAAGAGCTTTATGGACACGACAGTGGACAGGCGATGCGTAGAGGAGTTATTTGGGGTCGGTCTATCGGATTTGGTGGCCACGGCTACGGCCGGGAAATCCACCTTTCTACCTCAAGTCACTCCCCAACAGAAAAAGGCACCGACTTTTCAACCGCAGCCTTTTCGTTCCTTTAAAAATAAGAGAGCAAAGGGCTATTCATATCTGCCACGAGGCAGAGGACGAGGGAAGAGACAGCAACAGGCAGCTCCTTCCCAGGAACAGAAGCCCTCCCCGGCTTCTACAAAAGCCTCAGCATGACGCTGGGGCTTCGCAAGCGGACTTGGGGGCGGTAGGCGGTCGTCTCAAAAATTACAGCGCGCAGTGGGCTCACTCGCAGGTAAATCCCTGGATCCTGCAGATAATATCTCAGGGGTACAGGTTGAAATTAGAGACAGAGCCACCTCGCCGTTTCCTGAAGTCGGCTTTACCAACGTCCCCCTCAGAAAGGGAGACGGTTTTGGAAGCCATTCACAAGCTGTATTCTCAGCAGGTGATAGTCAAGGTACCTCTTCTACAACAAGGGAAGGGGTATTATTCCACTCTTTTTGTGGTACCGAAGCCGGATGGCTCGGTAAGGCCTATTCTAAATCTGAAGTCCTTGAACCTGTACATAAAGAAGTTCAAGTTCAAGATGGAGTCACTCAGAGCAGTGATAGCGAACCTGGAAGAAGGGGACTTTATGGTATCCTTGGACATCAAGGATGCGTATCTCCACGTTCCAATTACCCCTCACACCAGGGGTACCTCAGGTTCGTTGTACAAAACTGTCACTATCAGTTTCAGACGCTGCCGTTTGGTTTGTCCACGGCACCTCGGGTCTTTACAAAGGTAATGGCCGAGATAATATTTCTTCTTCGAAGAAAAGGCGTATTAATTATCCCATACTTGGACGATCTCCTAATAAGGACAAGGTCCAGAGAACAGCTAGAGATGGGTTTAGCACTATCTCAAGAGGTGCTAAAGCAGCACGGATGGATTCTGAATATTCCAAAATCCCAATTAATGCCGACAACTCGTCTGCTGTTCCTGGGGATGATTCTGGACACAGTTCAGAAAAAGGTTTTTCTTCCCGAAGAAAAAGCCAAGGAGTTATCTGACCTGGTCAGGAACCTCCTAAAACCAGGAAAGGTGTCTGTACATCAATGCACAAGAGTCCTGGGAAAAAATGGTAGCTTCTTACGAAGCAATCCCTTTCGGCAGATTCCATGCAAAGGGATCTGTTGGACAAATGGTCAGGGTCGCATCTTCAGATGCACCTGCGGATAACCCTGTCGCCGAGGACAAGGGTATCCCTTCTGTGGTGGTTGCAGGAGGCTCATCTATTGGAGGGCCGCAGATTCGGCATGCAGGATTGGATCCTGGTGACCACGGATGCCAGCCTGAGAGGCTGGGGAGCAGTCACACAGGGAAGAAATTTCCAGGGAGTGTGGTCGAGCCTGAAAAAGTCTCTTCACATAAGCATTCTGGAACTAAGAGCAATCTACAATGCTCTAAGCCAGGCGGAACCTCTGCTTCAAGGAAGACCGGTGTTGATCCAGTCGGACAACATCACGGCAGTCGCCCATGTAAACAGACAGGGCGGCACAAGAAACAGAATGGCAGAAGCTGCCAGGATCCTTCGCTGGGCGGAGAATCACGTGATAGCATTGTCAGCAGTATTCATCCCGGGCGTGGACAACTGGGAAGCAGACTTCCTCAGCAGACACGACCTTCACCCGGGAGAGTGGGTACTTCATCCAGAAGTTTTCCACATGCTATTAAACCGTTGGGTAAAACCAATGGTGGACATGATGGCGTCTCGCCTCAACAAGACACTGGACAGTTATTGCGCCAGGTCAAGAGATCCGCAGGCAATAGCTGTGGACGCGTTGGTAACACCTTGGGTGTCCCAGTCCGTATATGTGTTTCCTCCTCTGCCTCTCATACCAAAGGTATTGAGGATTATACGGCAAAGGGGAGTAAGACTAGTGGCTCCGGATTGGCCAAGAAGGACTTGGTACCCGGAACTTCAAGAGATGGTCACGGACGATCCGTGGCCTCTACTTCTGAGAAGGGACCTGCTTCAGCAGGGTCCTTGTCTTTTTCAAGACTTACCGCGGCTGCGTTTGACGGCATGGCGTTTGAATGCCAGATCCTAAAAGGAAAAGGCATTCCAGAAGAAGTCATTCCTACCTTGATAAAGGCAAGGAAGGAAGTCACCGCGAAGCATTATCGCCGTATTTGGCGAAAATATGTTGCGTGGTGCGAGCAGCGGAGTGCTCCGATGGAGGAATTTCAACTGGGTCGTTTTCCTACATTTCCTGCAATCAGGATTGTCTATGGGTCTCAAATTGGGATCTATTAAGGTTCAAATTTCGGCCCTATCAATATTCTTCCAAAAAGAATTGGCCTCAGTCCCTGAGGTCCAGATTTTTATCAAAGGAGTACTGCATATACAGCCTCCTGTGGTGCCTAAGGTGGCACCGTGGGATCTAAATGTAGTTTTAGATTTCCTCAAATCCAATTGGTTTGAACCACTAAAGAATGTGGATTTGAAATATCTCACATGGAAAGTGACTATGTTACTGGCCCTGGCTTCGGCCGGGAGAGTATCTGAACTGGCGGCTTTGTTTTATAAAAGCCCTTATTTAATTTTCCATTCGACATAGGGCAGAGCTGCGGACGCGTCCGCATTTTCTCCCTAAGGTGGTATCAGCGTTTCACCTGAACCAGCCTATTGTAGTGCCTGCGGCTACAGACGACTTGAAGGACTCCAAGTTGTTGGACGTTGTCAGAGCCTTAAAAATATACATTTAAAGGACGGCTGGAGTCAGAAAATCTGACTCGCTGTTTATACTGTATGCACCCAACAAGTTGGGTGCACCTGCTTCTAAGCAGTCGATTGCTCGTTGGATTTGTAACAAAATTCAACTTGTACATTCTGTGGCAGGCCTGCCACAGCCTAAATCTGTTAAGGCCCATTCCGCAAGGAAGGTGGGCTCATCTTGGGCGGCTGCCCGAGGGGTCTCGGCATTACAACTCTGCCGAGCAGCTACGTGGTCAGGGGAGAACACGTTTGTAAATTTTTACAAATTTGATACCCTGGCAAAGGAGGACCTGGAGTTCTCTCATTCGGTGCTGCAGAGTCATCCGCACTCTCCCGCCCGTTTGGGAGCTTTGGTATAATCCCCATGGTCCTTTCAGGAACCCCAGCATCCACTTAGGACGATAGAGAAAATAAGAATTTACTTACCGATAATTCTATTTCTCGGAGTCCGTAGTGGATGCTGGGCGCCCATCCCAAGTGCGGATTATCTGCAATACTTGTACATAGTTATTGTTAACTAATTCGGGTTATTGTTTAGGAAGCCATCTTTCAGAGGCTCCTCTGTTATCATACTGTTAACTGGGTTTAGATCACAAGTTGTACGGTGTGATTGGTGTGGCTGGTATGAGTCTTACCCGGGATTCAAAATCCTCCCTTATTGTGTACGCTCGTCCGGGCACAGTACCTAACTGGAGTCTGGAGGAGGGTCATAGGGGGAGGAGCCAGTACACACCACCTGACCTGTAAAAGCTTTACTTTTGTGCCCTGTCTCCTGCGGAGCCGCTATTCCCCATGGTCCTTTCAGGAACCCCAGCATCCACTACGGACTCCGAGAAATAGAATTATCGGTAAGTAAATTCTTATTTTAAATCCTACACAATATTAGAATTTTTTAATGGTGTTTGTCATGTCCTTATGTTCTCGTTTTCTTGAAAAGTTGTACTCCGCTTGTTCATACCGTGCATGCAGCATGTAAAATGGATAAGCATAAACAACACAATTTGTAATATTGTCACAAATGGAGTAATGTGAATAGTTGTATAGGAAACAAGTGAATGAAATCCAAATATACTGTAGAATAATTTTAATGCCAGAGGGAATGGCATAGCGTACCCAACTCACAATGGAGAGACAATGGGGGTCATTCCGACCTAATCGCACACTGCAGTTGTTTGCCAACGCAGCGATCGGGTCGGAACTGCGCATGTGCCGGCGCATGCCAGATGGCCGAAGGCCGTCATTACCTAGCGATCGCCTCTGCCTGATTAAAAGGCAGAGGCAGTCGCGGGGTGGGAGGGGGCGGCACAATGGCGTTTGGCCGCCGTTTTCAGGGCGCGGTCCGGCCAACGCAGGCGTGGCCAAACTGTGCGGGTGGTGGGCAGCGCCGAGTAACTCCCGGCCAGTCGCAGGAGCTGCTCTGGCCGGGAGTTACTCTTCAAGTACAAAGGTATCTTCCGCTTTGCGATGCTTATGTACTTGTGCGGGGGGGGGGGGGGGGGGCGGACTGACATGCGGGGCGGACTAGCCCTGTGCTGGATGTCTCCCCGCATGTCTGGGAAGATGATCGTAACTGTGCTAAATTTAGCACAGCTACGATCAACTAGGAATGACCCACAATGCCAGAGCATATAAAGGTTTCTTTTATCTTCTATATGTGTTTATAGAGTCGCCACCGGGGACATATGAGCTAATAGCTTACCCCAACTCAGATAATATAGGCAGGAGCAGATATACAAAGGTATCTTTATATAATAGGAACAGCACAAAGATGGCATACCACACTCACAGTAATAATGTGTTTATATTCCTATCAGGGTTTCTTTAGTTTCTACAGTGATTGGGATAAATTCTTTCCAAATTCCCACATAATACATATGGAAACCTCTATAGTTCCTGCAGGGTATAAGTTGGGCTGCCATCCAAAATTGTGGGGCCCGGGACTGCCAAAATAGACAGAAAAAAAAAAAAAAAAAAAGATTATGCCACAATCATATATTGTGACGTTAAATATAGGTGGAGCGTTGCGTACCTACAGTAATGGTTCACAGAGTTCTGATGCACAGGAAAGGCTTGTTTTAAGAAGTCCTCCCTGCGCATCAGCCTGTTGTTGTTTCAAAGTCTGGTGCAGCTCTCCAGGTATTGACGGTATTATTATTATCCTTTATTTATATGGCGCCACAAGGGTTCTGCGGAGCCCAATTACAGAGTACATATGCACATAATCAAAACAGGAAAACAGTGACTTACAGTTGAAGACAATATCGGACAAGTACAGGGTAGCTAAGCATAGGAGCCAGGGGTGGGCCCACCTCTCTGTAAGGAGCCGGGACACCAATCCCCACAGTCCCCCCCTGATGGCTGCCCTGGGTATAAGGTTCACAGAGTCCCAGATGTTTGTCGACTCCTTTCAGATCAGTGGGAACTTTATTCAAGACATGTCTTGAAAAGGGCCCCTGCTTAGCCGAAACCTTGTTTTTGCCTTGTCTACAATGCTAGAGCCAGTTTGCATCTAATTAGTGTAGCCGCTGTGCCCATGGGTACCTGGAAGGGTGAGGGGTGGTAAATGCAATGACTCACTCCCCAAATCTTGTTCATTCATTTTTTAGCATGTGACTTTTGGAAAGGTCCAATAGAGATTGCAATAGTAGCTAATGATTATATGAACATATGATTATATGTAGCAATGGTATATAGACATATATGATTATATGTAGCAACGGTATATAAAATATGATTATATAATTCCGGTTAGCCTTTATCACCATAGAATTGTCTTTATTAGGCTGGTATATTATATACACCATCTGTCTTCATGTTCATTACCTCAACCTGTACAACCTTGTTATTGTTACTGCTTTGGATACTGATCACTCTCAATAAAAATTCTAACTTTAAAAAAAAAAAATATGATTATATGTAGCAACAGTATATAAAAAGAAAACATTCATAATTAATAACAAAGGGGGTCATTCCGAGTTGTTCGCTCGCAAGCTGCTTTTAGCAGCTTTGCACACGCTAAGCCGCCGCCTACTGGGAGTGAATCTTAGCTTATCAAAATTGCGAACGAAAGATTCGCAATATTGCGAAAAGAGGGGGTCATTCCGAGTTGGTCGCTCGTTATTTTTTTCTCGCAACGGAGCGATTAGTCGCGAATGCGTATGCGCAATGTCCGCAGTGCGACTGCGCCAAGTAAATTTGCTATGCAGTTAGGTTTTTTACTCACGGCATTACGAGGTTTTTTCTTCGTTCTGGTGATCGTAATGTGATTGACAGGAAGTGGGTGTTTCTGGGCGGAAACTGGCCGTTTTATGGGAGTGTGTGAAAAAACGCAACCGTTTCTGGGAAAAACGCGGGAGTGGCTGGAGAAACGGAGGAGTGTCTGGGCGAACGCTGGGTGTGTTTGTGACGTCAAACCAGGAACGACAAGCACTGAACTGATCGCACTGGCAGAGTACGTGTGGAGCTACTCAGAAACTGCACAGAGAAGTATTTCCGCAATATTGCGAATCTTTCGTTCGCAATTTTGATAAGCTAAGATTCACTCCCAGTAGGCGGCGGCTTAGCATGTGCAAAGCTGCTAAAAGCAGCTTGCGAGCGAACAACTCGGAATGACCCCCAGACTTCTCTGTGCAGTTTCTGAGTAACTCGAGACTTACTCGGCATCTGCGATCAGTTCAGTGCTTGTCGTTTCTGGTTTGACTTCACAAACACACCCAGCGTTCGCCCAGACACTCCTCCGTTTCTCCAGCCACTCCCGCGTTTTTCCCAGAAACGGTAGCGTTTTTTCACACACACCCATAAAACGGCCAGTTTCCGCCCAGAAACACCCACTTCCTGTCAATCACATTACGATCACCAGAACAAAGAAAAAAACGTGAGTAAAATTCCTAACTGCATAGCAAATTTACTTGGCGCAGTCGCAGTGCGGAGATTGCGCATGCGCACTAAGCGGAAAATCGCTGCGATGCGAAGAAATTTACAGAGTAAATTTGCTATGTAGTTTGGAATTGTACTCACGGCTTTTTCATCGTTCTGGCGATCGTAATGTAATTGACAGGAAATGGGTGTTACTGGGCGGAAACAGGCCGTTTTATGGGCGTGTGGGAAAAAACGCTACCGTTTCCGGAAAAAACGCAGGAGTGGCCGGAGAAACGGAGGAGTGTCTGGGCGAACGCTGGGTGTGTTTGTGACGTCAAACCAGGAACGACAAGCACTGAACTGATCGCAGATGCCAAGTAAGTCTGGAGCTACTCAGAAACTTCTACGAGGTGTGTAATCGCAATATTGCGAATACGTCGTTCGCAATTTTAATATGCTAAGATTCACTCCCAGTAGGCGGCGGCTTAGCATGAGCAAATCTGCTAAAATCCGCTTGCGAGCGAACAACTCGGAATGAGGGCCTTAGATTGGGACGTGTATCAATACCATTTTAAAAGTTACACTCTTTGCCAAGATCACAAATTAATGTGGGTTGGAAAGAGGTATTTGTCACGATCCGGGTATCTGGACGCCATTACCTGCCTTTCAGATGTCTCCTGAGGCTCGCTCAGCGTTCCAAGGCCGGATCTCATCTGTGTCCACATACTGCACATTTCTCCTGTCACGCTGAGATGCTGTCATAGCGGCGCCATGTTTGAATCCTGCATGGCGTCTCCTGTTCCCCGCGGCCTCCGCCGCCGCTCCTGTGTTATAGGTGCAGGTTGTCAGTGTGGTGTTCCATGCCTGCCACGGCCTCCGTTGTCATCCACGAGTCTCAGCATACATTTGTCAGTCTGGCGTCTCCTGTCCTCTGTGGCCGGCGCCGCCATTACAGTTATGTTTCCACATGGTTTCCCAAGCCAGTTTTCCCTCCAAGTTCTAACATGGGCGCAGCCATGTTGGATCTAATCACATGTCTCAGTTCCTCCAATCCACTGCCTCTGGAAATCTGCATAATTGCCCAGCCAATGCCTGCATTGCTGCAGGTATAAGTATCCTGTGCCTGGGCCAGGAAATCGTCAGTGCTTTGTTAGTTTGTCATACCTTGTTCCAGGCTCTCTCCTGTGGTTGTGTTTCCAGGTTCCAGCTCCGGTCTCCAGCATCCACCAAAGAGACCCGCACCTGCCTACCATCCTGCGGTAAAGCCTGACTCAGCAGTCCTCCGTGGCTGATCCAGTTTCCAGCTTCCAGCTATTTCATCTGCTTCCAGCAGTATCCACTACCACCGGTAATCATCCTTCAATTCCTCTGTTTCCACGCTCCCTAGCATCTTACTATATTCACTCCGTGTTTCATAACCTCGCTGGTTCCACCCAGCATTCATTCAGTGACTTTATCATCTGGCTGATTCCATTCCGCATCCACTCCGTGTCTTACCACCTGGCTGGTTCCATCCAGCAATTACAACAGCTGATTCAAGTTACCAACTTCATCTGTTCCATCTACTGGCATGTTCCTTGGATATCTTCACTACTACAGCCAGGCCTGGTAAGGTTATTCCATCTAAGGACTGTAACAGCTGTTCTTACCTACCAGTGTCCTGTGTAACCATTTCATGGTCAAAGTGCTCCAGGAATCATATTATTTATCATTGCCATTATTTACCTTGAATGCTGTTTGTTTACACGGAGTCTGTTAATAAACTTTTATTTTGACTTTTACCTGGTTGTCATGGTCACACCTTCGGGTTTCCTTTTAACACTTACATGTCCAGGGGTCTGATTAAACCTCCCCGGTTTAAGTTCATCTCAGCCCCTACAACTGAGGCTTTTTCCTGTCAGCCAAAACCCTCAGTTGTGACAGTAAGCACTGACCATATGAATCCAGCCGGAGACCAGGATCAAGCGGCTAGGCCGATGCAAGAACTGGCAGCCAGACTCGAACATCAGGAGGCTGCACAAGGCCACATTATCCGCTGTCTCCAGGATCTCTCTACGCGGCTGGATGGGATTCAAACGACCCTCCGTGGACCTGGCACGTCCGGTGCGTGCACTACAGTGACACCAGCTCTAACCCCACCCACCTTACCCATTTCCATTCCACGTCTTCATCTTCCAACGCCAGCAAAGTTTGACGGATCTCCAAGGTTCTGCAGGGGATTTCTTAACCAATGCGAAATCCACTTTGAGCTTCAGCCTGGCAATTTCCCCAGCGACCGTACTAAAATTGCCTATATCATTTCCCTTCTCAGCAGCTCAGCCTTTGACTGGGCATCACCTTTATGGGAGAAGTCTGATCCCCTGCTGTCCTCCTATACGGACTTTGTGGCAACATTCAGGCGCATCTTCGATGAGCCAGGCCGGGTAACCTCTGCTTCATCTGAGATTCTCCGTTTACGCCAGGGAACACGTACTGTGGGACAGTATCTCATACAGTTCAAAATCCTGGCATCTGAACTGGCATGGAACGACGAGGCCCTGTATGCTGCATTCTGGCATGGCTTATCAGAACGCATCAAGGATGAGTTAGCTACCAGAGACTTGCCTTCTAAGTTGGATGAGCTAATTTCTCTTTGCACAAAGGTTGATCTACGTTTCAGAGAGAGAGCAACCGAGCGAGGAAGATCGTCTGCTCCAAAATCTTCTGCTCCTCCTCTTCGTCAACCGTCTCCATCCAAGGATGAGCCCATGCAAATTGGCCGTTCCCGTCTATCTCCCGCTGAGAGCCAAAGACGTCTCTCTGAGTCTCTCTGTCTCTATTGTGCAGCTCCGTCTCACATTATCAATGCCTGTCCCAAACGTCCGGGAAACTCCAAATCCTAGCTCGCCAAAGAGAGGGCCGGCTAGGAGTAATGATCTCCTCTCCATCTCCTCATGATTGTAATCTCCCAGTCTTGCTTCAAATTGCTCAACGTTACAGGAACGTCATTGCCCTCCTTGATTCCGGAGCAGCTGGGAATTTCATAACCGAAGCTTATGTTAAACGGTGGTCCCTACCCACCGAGAGACTTCCTTCGTCCATCTCCTTAACTGCAGTAGATGGCAGCAAGATTTTTGACGCAGTTATTTCTCTAAGGACTCTACCAGTTCGTCTGAGAGTGGGAGTTCTTCATGCAGAATTTATTTCCTTCCTAGTGATTCCAAGAGCCACACATCCAGTGGTTTTGGGCCTTCCATGGCTCCGTCTCCACAATCCGTCGATTGACTGGACGACTACGCAAATACTAGCATGGGGTCCCTCCTGTGCTAAGACTTGTTTGTCCAAAGTGCTTCCTGTTTGTTTTTCTTTCCCCAGGTCGTCTGATGTTCCACCTCCTCCATATCAAGACTACACGGACGTGTTCAGTAAGGCTTCTGCTGATATCCTTCCTCCTCATAGAGAATGGGACTGCCCAATTGATCTCATTCCAGGGAAGGTTCCACCTCGAGGCCGAACTTACCCGTTGTCTCTGCCTGAGACGCACTCCATGGAGGAGTACATCAAAGAGAACCTGGCGAAAGGTTTTATCCGACCTTCTTCTTCTCCAGCTGGCGCAGGCTTCTTCTTCGTTAAGAAGAAAGACGGTGGTCTGCGACCGTGCATCGATTACAGAGGTCTGAACGACATTATCGTCAAGAACCGGTATCCTTTACCTTTGATTACAGAGCTCTTCGATAGAATCAGCGGAGCAACCATCTTTACAAAGTTGGATTTGAGGGGTGCCTACAATCTCATCCGGATCCGCGAGGATGACGAGTGGAAGACCGCTTTTAACACCCGTGATGGACATTATGAGTACCTCGTCATGCCTTTCGGATTGAGCAACGCTCCAGCTGTCTTCCAGCATTTCGTGAATGAGATCTTCAGAGACATCTTATACCGCCATGTCGTGGTTTATCTAGATGATATCCTCATCTTTGCCAATAATCTAGAGGAACATCGTTTCTGGGTAAAGGAGGTTCTGTCCCGTCTCCGTGTCAATCATCTCTATTGCAAATTGGAGAAATGTATCTTTGAAGATAAATCCAGTCCGTTCCTAGGTTACATTGTGTCCGGTTCCGGACTAGAGATGGATCCTGAGAAACTACAAGCAATCCAGAATTGGCCGATACCCTTAACCCTCAAAGGGGTCCAGAGGTTCTTAGGGTTCGCCAATTATTACAGAAAGTTCATACGAGACTTTTCCACCATTGTGGCACCTATCACTGCATTAACCAAGAAGGGTGCTAACTCGTCCAAGTGGTCTGAAGAAGCTACGCAAGCTTTTCATCTTCTAAAACAACGTTTCATCTCTGCACCAGTTCTGAAACAGCCCGACACCGACTCTCCTTTCATCTTAGAGGTGGATGCCTCCTCCGTTGGAGTAGGAGCGGTGTTATCCCAGAGGGCTAAAGATGGCCATCTACATCCCTGCAGTTTCTTCTCCCGGAAGTTCTCCCCAGCTGAGCGCAACTATGCCATTGGCGACCAGGAGTTGCTAGCCATCAAGCTCGCTCTTGAGGAGTGGAGATATCTGTTGGAGGGAGCTTCTCATTAAATCATGATACTTACCGACCACAAGAATCTTTTATACCTGAAAGATGCACAATGTCTTAACCCCCGTCAGGCCAGATGGGCACTTTTCTTTTCCAGGTTCGACTTTAAACTCCAGTTCTGTTCGGGCTCTCAGAATCGCAAGGCCGATGCCCTTTCCCGCTCTTGGGAGCAAGAAAACGAGTCAGAGTCTTCAGACAAGCATCCTATTATTAATCCGTTGGCATTCTCCACGGTAGGGATGGACTCTTCGCCCCCACCAGGGAAAAGTTTTGTGAAGCCGGTGTTAAGGAAGAAGCTCATGCATTGGGCCCATGCTTCCCGTTTTGCCGGACATACAGGCATTCAGAAAACCCTCGAGTTTATCTCTAGGTCCTACTGGTGGCCAACTCTGAAGAAGAACGTCAAGGAGTTTATTGCCTCTTGCCCAAAGTGTGCCCAACACAAAGTTCCCCGCCAGTCTCCTGCGGGGCAACTGGTTCCATTATCTGTTCCCAGTCGACCGTGGACCCATTTGTCGATGGACTTTGTTACAGATCTGCCTATATGCAATAAGTTCAATACCATCTGGGTGGTAGTTGACCGGTTCACCAAGATGGCACATTTCATACCCCTCACCGGTCTCCCGTCAGCTTCCAAGTTGGCCCAAGTGTTTATCCAAGAGATCTTCCGACTTCACGGTCTTCCTGAAGAGATCATCTCCGATCGTGGAGTACAATTTGTAGCCAAATTTTGGCGAAGTTTGTGTCAAGCCCTCCAAGTCAAGTTAAATTTTTCTACAGCTTACCATCCTCAGACCAATGGTCAAACCGAGAGGGTGAATCAGGACTTGGAGGCCTTCCTCCGCATTTATGTGTCTTCCTCCCAAGATGACTGGGTTCAACTCCTTCCTTGGGCCGAGTTTAGCCACAACAATCAATACCATTCCTCATCCTCCTCTTCACCATTCTTCATCAACTATGGATTTCACCCTAAGGTTCCAGAATTCCAACCGCTTCCAGCAACTTCTGTTCCAGCAGTGGATGTCACCTTGCGTCAGTTTTCAAACAACTGGAAGAATGTCCGCGCAGCCCTGCTTAAAGCCTCATTTAGGTACAAGAAGTTTGCCGATAGGAAGCGTAGAGCGGTTCCTGCTCTCAAGGTGGGTGATCGAGTATGGTTGTCCACGAAGAATTTGAGGTTGAGAGTTCCCAGCATGAAATTTGCACCTCGTTACATCGGTCCTTTTAAAATTGACCAAGTCATCAATCCTGTTGCTTACAGACTCCAGTTACCTCCCTTCTTGAAAATACCCAGGACATTCCATGTTTCCCTGTTGAAACCGCTGATCCTGAATCAGTTTCATTCTGCACTTCCTCCAACTCCTAAAGTTCAGACTCAACGGGGAATCGAGTATGAGATGGCCAAGATTCTGGACTCATGTTTCCGTTACGGTCAGTTGCAGTATCTTATTGACTGGAAGGGCTATGGTCCTGAAGAACGCTCTTGGACCAATGCGTCTGATGTCCATGCTCCTGCCTTGGTCCGGAATTTCCACTCGAAGTTTCCTCTAAAGCCTAAGAAGCGTCCTGGGGCCACTCCTAAAGGGGGGGGGGGTGCTGTCACGATCCGGGTATCTGGACACCATTACCTGCCTTTCAGATGTCTCCTGAGGCTCGCTCAGCGTTCCAAGGCCGGATCTCATCTGTGTCCACATACTGCACATTCCTCCTGTCACGCTGAGATGCTGTCACAGCGGCGCCATGTTTGAATCCTGCATGGCGTCTCCCGTTCTCCGCGGCCTCCGCTGCCGCTCCTGTGTTATAGGTGCAGGTTGTCAGTGTGGTGTTCCATGCCTGCCGCGGCCTCCGTTGTCATCCACGAGTCTCAGCATACATTTGTCAGTCTGGCGTCTCCTGTCCTCTGTGGCCGGCGCCGCCATTACAGTTATGTTTCCACATGGTTTCCCAAGCCAGTTTTCCCTCCAAGTTCTAACATGGGTGCAGCCATGTTGGATCTAATCACATGTCTCAGTTCCTCCAATCAACTGCCTCTGGAAATCTGCATAATTGCCCAGCCAATGCCTGCATTGCTGCAGGTATAAGTATCCTGTGCCTGGGCCAGGAAATCGTCAGTGCTTTGTTTGTCATACCTTGTTCCAGGCTCTCTCCTGTGGTTGTGTTTCCAGGTTCCAGCTCCTGTCTCCAGCATCCGCACCTGCCTACCATCCTGCTGTGCAGCCTGACTCTGCAGTCCTCCGTGGCTGATCCAGTTTCCAGCTATTTCATCTGCTTCCAGCAGTATCCACTACCACCGGTAATCATCCTTCAATTCCTCTGTTTCCACGCTCCCTAGCATCTTACTATATTCACTCCGTGTTTCATCACCTCGCTGATTCCACCCAGCATTCATTCAGTGACTTTATCATCTGGCTGATTCCATTCCGCATCCACTCCGTGTCTTACCACCTGGCTGGTTCCATCCAGCAATTACAACAGCTGATTCAAGTTACCAACTTCATCTGTTCCATCTACTGGCATGTTCCTTGGATATCTTCACTACTACAGCCAGGCCTGGTAAGGTTATTCCATCTAAGGACTGTAACAGCTGTTCTTACCTACCAGTGTCCTGTGTAACCATTTCATGGTCAGAGTGCTCCAGGGATCATATTATTTATCATTGCCATTATTTACCTTGAATGCTGTTTGTTTACACGGAGTCTGTTAATAAACTTTTATTTTGACTTTTACCTGGTTGTCATGGTCACACCTTCGGGTTTCCTTTTAACACTTACATGTCCAGGGGTCTGATTAAACCTCCCCGGTTTAAGTTCCTCTCAGCCCCTACAACTGAGGCTTTTTCCTGTCAGCCAAAACCCTCAGTTGTGACAGTATTACTCTTATGTAAGTTATGGGCTCACACCCTGGTATTGGATGCAGGAGAAAGTGATGAACTGGAAAAGATACGCAATCTGGACCATAACTGGGGCTATGAATTTGGAGAAAATGAAGTAGAATAAGGTGTCTTGGGCAACCTTTATATACTGTGAACTTGTGACATGCAGCCCAGCCAGTAACAGACCAGACTGTTGCAATGCAAATGGGGGTTATCTACTGTAATGCTATGGGGTAATCACTGTAGCTCAGTAGAGGGGTGTATTTGGTGCAATGTCTAAGGGCTAAATGAGGATCCACAGACAGTTTTTCCGGTAGGTAGATAAATAAATGAACAGTACTTTACTGTCAGCATAAATAAACAGAAACAAAAAACCAAACAGCCTAGCCCCCATTCAGGGCAACTATCTGACTTCTTGTGCTCTCACTATAAGTGTGCAGCTTATCTGCAAACAAAAGTCTCTCACAGTATTACACTCTGCTTCCCGCAGAGTAACACAGGCTTCAGTCTGGTCTCTGGCTTTGGGCTGCCACAGTTACTCCCATATACAGCCTCAGTCCTGATTCCTGCAGGGTAGCACAGGCTCCAGTCTGGTCTTTTACTGGCTGGGCTGCATGTCACAAGTTCACAGTATAGGGTGTTCTCTGTCTCCCACAAGCTAAACCCTGGACATCCAGCTTGTATCACTGCTTCAGCCCTACCTGTGCTCCGTTCAAAAGCCAGTCTCTAGGTGTGTTTCCAACACTCCTTTTCTTCTTTGTGTCGGTAGGTTCCCTCCTGCCCCACAAAGAATATGCTGCTCATCAGCGCCATCTCTGGTGATACTACCACACTACCTTTTGAAGCAGTCTGGAGAGTTCAATTTTACCAACCATCCTAAATAGGGCTGATTCAGACATGAGCATAAATGCCTTTACAGCTGTGATTCAGTACATAGTGGCTGTGCAAAAATATGCAAAATTCGCAGCCGCCAGTATTTGTATTGAGACTCCCACTGGAGGCGCCTGAGATTCACTGCTTGTGTATGAAGATGCAGCCATTGGACTCACATTGGTCGATAATCACCATTTTAAGTAGCCCTAACATTAAGTGCAGCACTCGGCTGGCTCCTGTTACAGTGCAGGAGCCAGCACTGACAGTCTTCGAGGGCAGCCCCAGAGTGACAAATTTGGGAATCAGGCCGTGAGGTCACGCCCCCTTACCCACAAAGCTATGCCCCTTCCACCAAGCCATTCACCGTTATTAGCTAGTGATCTTCAATCTGCACCAAGGCTGGTGACACCGCTGCCTCCCTCAGACTGTAAAGTGTTGTATCTATGGTTGCTTTTGTATAGAAGTCACATATTTCATTAAATGATTAAAAGATTTTTATTATTATTAATTATTTTAATGCATGTTAATCTAGTTACCTTTATTTTATTGATATACTTTATATCTTATGTTTAATGTTCCTACTGTCTAACCTGTTTGGTAAACTAGCTCAATAATACCGCTTTCAGATCGCAAATCCCGGGTCGCACCTGGGAAATGGAACCCGAATTTGCCGAGTCGGGTTGCCATCGAGGGCGGGGACTGCTCTGGCATCAGGGAGGCAGCACTGGGAAATGACATCATCTCCGTGTCACCTTTCCCTTTGCTGCGAACAAGTATCAGGTCGCATCGACCCAGGTAATCCGTTTACACTGCACCTGACCCGATAATAACACGGAAATAACCCTTCTTTATTCCTGAGTTGAATTACCAGGTCAGGCGACCCAGGAATTCGGGAGTGGCCCTTTCACACCGCACAGCGACCCGCGTTGACCTGGCAATATACCGGGTCGATACCGGGTTTTTTGTGCGGTCTGAAAGGGGTACAACTGGTGCCTCAGTGCATTCTCATTTATAGTGCAGTGTTCTGCACAAGAAACATGACAACTACTCTGTATGCAGTCTATGGGATATATTCAATAACTGTCGGAAACTGCCGTCTTGTCGTAAAGACGGCAGCTTCTGACAGTTTTAGGTCGGAAAGGGTTCCGACCTATTCATCAGGGCCCCGTTTATTCCGACAAGTCGGATTGAGATGAGGGAGCTGATACCAGGGGACGGGGGAGCAGCGGGGAGAACAGGAACCCAGCGGCAGCGTCTACCCAGCTCCAGCAAGCGAGGTCCCGCTTGCTGGAGCCGGATGGACGCTGCCGTGAGCCTCCGCTGCTGCAGCCGCTGCTTCCCCGTCTCCTCCTCTCCTCCCCCCGTCCGCTCCATCTCCTCCGCTGCTCTCCCCGCTGCTCCCCCCACCGCTGCAGACATCTCCTCACCCTCGGCGCTGCTGACAGATCCCCCCCACCGCCGCCGCTGACAGATCCCCCCTCACCCCCGGCGCCGCTGACAGCTCCCTCTGCCGCTGCTGTCAGCGCACCCGCAGCGCTGACAGCAGCAGCAGGTCAGGAATCCAGGAACAGCCAAATCCGACAGTCGGATTTGGCCGCTCTTTTGAATAGGGGTTGTCGGGTCCATTCCGACAACTGCATGTCGGAATGGACCCGATTCTTATTGAATATACCCCTGTATCTACTTCCCTAAGTGTATCTACAGTGTCACAAATATTTTATTATATTCACTATTGCTAAGAGCTTTGCTATAAAGATTATTAGTATTGTAGTGTTCTGCTAAAGTCTGTGGTAAAAGTTCTGGTTTTGTCAACAACTATCTCATTTATGCAATTAAGGCTAATCAGTTCCATTAATTGAAAGAGACAGGCAAAATGAAGATAAACAGCAGATGCTATTTGTTATTAATGCATGTTAGAATTAGCATCCGTTAATCGCATTACTCCCCTAAACTCCACGATCACCTATATGCTGTCATGACATGAATCAGCTGCTCCAGTGCATCATAATCTAATAAAACAATTTGCCAGGCAAATTATCTACTGTACCTCCAGGCGACATCTGCTCATTATCTAATATGAATAGCGCACGTCCACCACCACCACAAATTTATATCCCGCAGAAATATTTGGTTTCCATTAATTTCACTTAAAATCAGTTTCCTTGGTTCAGTATTTTGGAAACATTTATTACTCTACAGAAACTGATTTGTATTAAAAAGTAATAAAATAAAAATTCAAGGCCGTTTTTCTCAGGCGAAAGCTCAAGGCCTGTTCTCAGGTAGCACAATCCACGGGGCGGCCCAATTTTGTTCTCAGTGCCTTCATGCTCCCCAAAACACAGGTCTTCACCTCTCGCAGCACTCATGTCCCTGGCCTCTCTGCAATAACTCAATGCAGAAGGATCTCAGGATGAAATGAGCCACCGCGCTTCCTTTTGTGATAATTGTTCTGCCGCCACTAGATGAGTAAGTGGCATTGGTGTTTCTAT
The DNA here is from genome assembly GCF_028390025.1 of Pseudophryne corroboree. NCBI lineage: Eukaryota > Metazoa > Chordata > Amphibia > Anura > Myobatrachidae > Pseudophryne > Pseudophryne corroboree. Next base: position 63,418,654 of record NC_086455.1, read on the forward strand.
AATGGGTGCGGTGCACACGGGCCCCTGGGTCCAGGGGGGCCCACACCGCACCCATTTTTTTATACCAACCTTTCCGGAGTCCAGCGCTGGGAGCTGCAATCGTGGCGGAAATCGCTGCCAAAATGGCCGCCACGCATGCGCGGTAGCCAAATTGGTCTCCGGATCATGGCGGGCACCATGTTTCCGGAGACCTGCGCATGCGCAGTAGACTCCGGCACAATGCCGGAGTCTACAGCGCCGTACAGAGGAGGGGTCCCACCTGGAGGTGCACACGGTCCCTCTCCTCTGTAGAAACGCCCCTGGCAAGTGGTGTGGGAACTATAGAGCAAGTTGGAGAAGCACTGGTGTATTTATACTGGGTACAGTGTGTGCGATGCACATGGGCCCCCGGGGTCCAAAGGGCCCACACCACACACCCTGCACCCATTATTTGTAAAACTCACCCTCCAGAGTCCAGCGGCGAAGCAGCAGCGCTGCAGGAATCACTGGGAAAATGGTGCGGCGCCATTTTTCCCAGAGTTTTGAGCATGCGCAGTAGAAAAATCACTGGGATAATGGCCGCTGCAACATTTTCCCGGAGATCTGCGCATGCTCTGTAGACTCTGGGACAGCGCTAGGATCACCTAGGGACCATAGTGCCCAGAGCTAAAGCGCTGCCGGCTAGAGAGGAGGAGGCACCGACGGAGCCTGCACTTGGGCCTCCTCTTCTGTAGATATGCCCAGGGGGGAGAAGGGATGACCAATAGGTGGTCGCAATATCTGCATTTTGGGCCTAATTCAGACCTGATCGCTAGGGTGCATTTTTTGCATCCCTGCGATCAGATAGTCGCTGCCTACAGGGGGAGGGGGAAATCGCTGTGCAGGGGTGCGATCGCATGTGCTGGAGAGCTGCACAAACCAGGACTTACTAGTGCGATGATCGGGGTCAGAGCTGACGTCAGAAACCCTGCGTCACTCCTGCGTTTCTACGGACACTCCTTAAAAATGGTCACAAATGGCCTCTTCCTGCCAGTCACCTTGCGATCACTTTTCTCGCACCATCCCGTTGCTACCCGGTGCTCCCTGGCACTGCAGACTAACATGTCTGTGCATTACGGTGCATACGCATGTGCAGTTCAGACCTGATCGCAGGATGTACGAAAATGCAGCCTAGCGATCAGGTCTGAATTAGGCCCTTAATGCTAAAATAAAACCGATCTTCTCATAGATCAATATTATTTGACGCATGTGCTGCTAAGGGCTAGATTAGTGTGGCACAAACACACTTAAAAAAATAAATAACAGAAAAGACTGATACATGAGCAATGGAGCGGAACAGAAAAGACTGATAACATGAGCAATGGAGCGGGAGATGCCAGGGACCAGGTAAGAATATCACTGCTGCTTCTGGGTTCTCGATGATTGATTCTATATAAACTTTATGAGCCTGATTCTGAGTTGTACGTTATCCCGATGTTCACGTAGTTGAGTGATTTTTTTACAACTGTGCATGCGCAAACATATTTGCAGACCCTTGCAGCGCAGGCGTTGCGTAGAGTGTATGCACAAAGGCACTGTTGGTCTCGGTTCAGATGGTATCAGAAATGTGGGGGAAAAGTGATTGACATTCCAGGGTGGCATCTGGAAGGTGGCTAGAAATTAACACAGTGGACGTATTTTTAGAACGTTGCAAGCATGTTGATGCATGCAAGCAGCTGCATTCCCTAATGCACGGCCATAGCCTCAGGGGGCCATAGTCAGATGGAGAAGCGGGATGCCATCGGTCATGTGACAGATGCTGGAATCCTGACACCAATCATAATCCTGACCGCCAACATCCCGAAGGTAAGTATTAGGTTGACGGTTAGGGCCCTGGGGGGATTAAAGTTAGGCACTAGTGGGGGGGAAGGGGTTAGCTGTAGCCAACACTCCCCCGAGTGTTAGTCCAAACCGCCACCCCCAGTGACTTATCCCTAGCCGGCCCCCCCCACTATCTTAGCCCTAGCTGCTACCCCAGGTGGGTTAGGGTAGGGGACAGGGGAAGAGTAAAATAATTACCCCGTCTCCTGTCGGCATTCTAATTGTTGGCATATCGGTCATGTGACTGCCGGCATCACGAACGGCGGGATCCAGTATCACACCCAGAGAAGCTGCAACTGCCATAGGGCTGGTGAGACCCATGGGGTTGTCTAAGGATGCACCAATCAGAATTACAGCATGAACAGACGCTAATATTGTAATATTGTAGTGACATCTGCAGAGAGTTGCAGGTGGACAGCTGCCAGTAGACACTAGAGCATGCACAGAATCAAATTCGTAATGCATTAGGCATGGAAATCGATCTTTTTAAAAGATCAGAGGCTGATGCCCATCACTAACAGGAAGTTTTTTCCTCGCCCTGCTCCCTCACTCCATTCATTAGGGGCAGTAATCGGACCATTACAGACTTTTCTTTTCAGCCCATAGAGATACGTAGGAAAACATACAATGTTCCACTAACAGGTGAGCTCCTGCATGAACAGTGAATATTGACGACACTACCCAGGGAGGATCCGTTTCTTCAGAGGTTCCCCGTTGCAATGAAATCACCACATAGGTAAGGTGTAGAAATAGAATGGAGAGGAATGCTCTCAGATTGCAGAGAAACGTATGGCGTGTCATGCTGAACCGCCCCCCACCACCACCATTTTGTTTTGCATGAGCATCTTTGGCTCACGCTTAGAGTAGCACTAAGAAATTTTTTCTACTTGAACCACTGCCTATAGCAGGGATTGGGGACATTTGGCCTCCAGCTATTGTTGAACTAGACATACCACCATGCCTTGCTACAGTTTTGCCATTTGGCCATGCTAAAACTGTTGCAGGGCATGCTGGGATGTGTGGTTCAACAACAGCTGGAGGACCGAAGGTTCCCCATACCTGGCCTATAGACTGTAAGCTCTCATGAGTATAGCGGTCTATACCTATTGCCTCATGCCTTCATTACCAGGTGAGGAATCACCTTCTCTGTACTCAGGACCGTTTTAATAGCAGTGTAGTCTAGGACTTCCCACCTAGTCACGGGATTAAAAATGTATACGGTCAATAAAAATAGGATTTTGGTACCAGATAAATCCTTTTCTTTGAATCCACAGGGGGCACTGGAGTACTTACTCTTGGGATATGGACGGGGCGTTAGGATATGGATGGGGCGTTAGCAGGAATAGGCACATTTAAATATTTAAATTAGTAACCCTCCACGCCCTCCATACTCCCAAAGGTACCTCAGTGTTTTTTTTACTGAGCTGAACAGGAGCGATAGAGAGGATGAACAATAGAGAATTACATATAACATTATAACATAATGGATAACTATAAAGTTGACACATAACATAACGGACAACTAGAAGTTGACACGACAATAGATAGCAATCACCTTAACATTTGAATAAGTCGGTGAGAATTTGTTACCATAAGATCTACTGAACTTACCACAAGCCAGGTGAAACTGCACTGGGTGGGCGTCCAGTGCCCCCTGTGGATTCAAAGAAAAGGATTTATCTGGTAAGTATCAAAATCGTATTTTCTTTTTCATCCACTAGGGGTCACTGGAGTACTCTTGGGATGTACCAAAGTTTCCCCATTGGGCGGGAGAGATGGTTGGTACCTGTAACACTAGACGGCCAAAGCTAGATGCTGATGCCGCAAACATATCAAATTTGTAAAAGTGCACAAACGTGTGCACTGATGACCAGTTGCGTCGTAGAAACTCCACGACCTGCTGCCCATGACGTTCCCACAGAACGTGTGGAATGTGCTGAAACGGATGCAGGCGGTTGTAGACTAGTATAAAAGTAAGCCTGACGAATGGTCAGCTTAATCCATCTGGCCAAGGACTGCTTGGAAGCTGGCCAATCTATTTTGGCTGCATCATAGAGAACAAACAATGTATCCGTTTAGGTACTGTTGATGCTCAGGCTACATAAACACGGAGTGCGTGTACCACATCCAAAGTAGCTGGAGTTCCTGAACCTTCTGAAAAAACAGGAACTACAATTGGTTGATTGATGTGAAAGGAAGATACTACCTTTGGTAGAAAAGCGGGGTTTGTTCAAAGTTCCGCTCTGTCATCATGAAATACCAGATACAGTGGCTTGCGTGACAAGGCACCCAATTTTGAAACACGCCTTGCTAAGGCTAGGAGAAACACTGTTTTCCAAGTTAGAAACTTAACATCCACTTTTTGTAAGGGTTCAGAAATGGAAGTCTGCAAAAAAGCTAAAACTAGATTCAAGTCCCATGGCGCTGTAGGTGGAGGTTGAACTCTGAGGACACCTTGCAGGAAAGTGTGAACTGTTGGCAAAAGGGCCAAACGCCTTTGAAAGAAAATTGACAAGGCAGAGACCTGCACCTTTAGTGTAGCTAAACGTAGTCCTCCATCTAACCCCGCCTGTAAAAATAGCAAAAGACAGGATAACTTGAAAGATGTCAGAAACTTCCAACCTATATAAACTCCTGTGATAATGAGCTGCTGTAACTGGCTTCCTAGCACGTAACATGGTTGGTATAACCAACACTGGAATGCCCTCTCGTCTTAAGAGAGCGGTTTCAACAGCCATCCCGTCAAACGCAGCCGCGTTAAATCGGGGTAAAGGAACTGACCCTGTTGTAGTAGGTCTGGACGTAGCGGAAGCGGCCATGGATCGTCTTGGAGATCCGATAACCATGCTCTCCGAGGCCAATGAGGCGCCACTAGTATGACGGTCATGGACTCTCGTTTGATCTGCTTTAGCAACCGAAGAAGCAGCCATCAGACACCCGCCCTGCAAACGCTTGGACACGCCTGCGTTTTTCCAACCACTCCCAGAAAACGGTCAGTTGCCACCCACAAACACCTTCTTTCTGTCAATCTCCTTGCGATCGGCTGTGCGAATGGATTCTTCGTAAAACCCATTGCACAGCAACGATCCGCTTTGTAACCGTGTTACGCGTCTGCACATTGCGGTGCATTCGCATGCACAGTTCTGACCTGATCGCAGTGCAGTGGAAAAAAATAGCGTTCGATCAGCTCTGAATGACCACCCTAATCCTGCTCACGTGTACAATGACTGGAAACATTATGTGATAAATAAGAAGCACAACTGGAAACTGTTTATGACTGTTTAATAGAATATATGGTATGGCCGCTTTCTGCAGAAACGCAGGAATAGTCTCCGAATTGTCTGGGAAATGCTTCTAAATATTTGCATGATTGTGCCCTTTGGCCCTCATTCCGAGTTGTTCGCAGCAGTTCATCGCATCGCAAACGGCGGAAATCCGCAAACTGCGCATGCGCGAGTGCTGATATGCGCGTGCGCAAAGGCAGCGATACGACGCTTGTGCAAAATTACTAACAGCTTTTCTTATCGTACTACATCACCGAAAACAGGGAGTGACGAAGGCGTGACAGGGGCTCGGCCTCGGTATCTAACGAAATGGGCGTGAAAGTGGGCGGCTAGTGTGGGAGTATGCAACCAGCAGTAGGCGTGTTTTGAGCAGAAAAGCGTTCCCGATGGTAAAATTAACACAACAAATGTTTGCTATCTTCACGCAGCATAGGAGTAGGTCTGCAGTTACTCTCCATCTGCGAAGTAATGTTACAAGTGTGTCTGCAATAATTAGCTGTTAATTACACAATTCATTCATCTGTTGTCCAATTACTTGCAAAACACTGCTCTGCTGAAATACTGCAAAAGGCAATTGTGTGGACACATAAGATTTTTGTAGTTAGCACCTATAAATCTGACACGCTGCAAAAGGTATGATTTGTTTTATTTATTAACTAAACATTTATGTTAAATGCATGTTTTAATTGTGTAATAAAAACTACCAAATGCAAACAAGTGGAAATAACCAAACTTCAAAATTACATGTGCAAAATCTAAACCACAAAAAAAATACTCCTTTGTACATAACAAATATCATGAGCAACATAATGCAGCCTACACATTTTTGTAAAATAAAAATGTTTAACTTTGGTGCGAATATCTCTCAATGTTTAATATTATGTCATGTTGCCCCTAGTAACCCAAGAACCTATTTGAAAATACTATTTGTATATGGCCAGTAAAGTGTTGTGCAAGGCATACCTGTTGCATTTTGAAAGATGCAATGTTTGTTTGAATATTTGGATTGTTCCCTTGTTCCACAAATGTCTATATGCCATGCAAAACTTTACTGTGCTAAGTTTTATATAATGCATTAACTTTAATAAAGTACACAAACAAAATTTAATTCATTTTTTTTTTTAACTCAATAAATATATTCATTGGGCAAAACAACATGGCTACAGGTGAGCATCACAGACAAAGATGGACATAGCAGCAAGCAGATGCCACTGACACAAATAACATAGCAGAACCCAGTACTAGGGAAACATCATCTTCTGACAAAATATGATTTGTCATGTAAATAAATAATATGTTGTGAACACCCAGCCAGACATAATTTTGTAGGTGAACTGAATTAGATTCTGTAACCAACACACAAACACAACAATACACAGCATGCTAGGAAGGGGAAGATGGCTCTGGTATCCAGGAAAAAAACTCACAGGCTACAATAAACAGAAAAAGAAATGGATCCTTTCACTTTGAGGGAGTTCGCCATTCTGGCCACACAAGCCAACACAAAAAATACATAGAGTCCACAGGAAATCCATGGGTGCTGCCCATCTGGAGAGACATCACTTTCTCTTCTTTTTTCCCGCCTGATGCCGTTCTTCATGGCTCGGTCTGCGAAGCGACCTTCGAGGGCCCTGCCCAGTGGGATGTTCTTCCTGGGCAGAGGGAGGGGAGGGAGCAGATGTGGCTGGCTCTCTGCCACTGTGGGCAAGGGAGACAGCGATGTCCTGGAGCCCTTGCAAGATGGAATTTGCAAGGTCTTTGAAGGAGGAGGCGAGTTGCTCTTGGCCCTGCCTGATCTCTGCCAGACCTTGGCAGAGTTGAGCTACACCTTGCTCCACACTGGTTCTGTGCTCAGTGAGCCGGACAGGTATCTGGCTAACCTCCTGGAGCATCCTGTCTTGAAAAGCATTGAGGCTCTCACCATGCCTTGCTATTTCAGACAGGATGGCCGGGATAGCAGAGGGTTGGGTGTGGGGGCCAGTTGGAATCTGGATGGGTGGGATTTGTGGTCCCACAGTGCCAGAGACACTAGGTCACTCTACCTCAGCCTCAGCCACATAACCCTCCTCTGACTACCTGCTCACCCACCTGTGCTGTGTTATGTTCAAAGGAAATAGAAGAATGAGTGGAAAAATAGTTTTACAATTAAACATGAGACTTTTGGAACCACTTAATTATTTGTTTAGGAATATGTGTGTAAACTTACCTGGCAAGTCATGTGCCATCAGTATTTCAGGCAGGTCTGTGTCCATATGAGACACCCCTACCCCCTCCTCGTAGCTCACACAGTCCATCGCCATCTCCTCCAGATCTGTGTACTCCACAGTGGCAGCTGGCCCTCCCCCAGTTGCCCTCGAGGCATTCCACTCCGCAGACCTCTTGCCCTTCAGGCGGGATTTGAAGTCGGCCCAACTACATATGTGGGGAAAAATAGGGGCAAGGTAGAGTAAAATAATGAATATCTGCTTTAATATATAGTACACATGTTATGCATTTGGTTGCTATAGGCAACATTACATCTAACTAACTTTTTAAGAATACTTGGCACAGATAATGGACTGGCAATATACACTTACCGTCTTCGAACTTCCTGTGATGTTCGGACTATTGAGCCGACTTCATTAACAGAATCAGTGATGTCCCTCCAGATTCTATCTTTGGTTGCAGCACCCATATTTTTTGGTCCTCGATGGCAGGGTATCCACTCCTAACTGCTGAGTTTCAGAAGTTGGAATGTCTCTAGTACTGGGTCCTGCTACTTCAGAATCCGCACATGCGGATTCCATCATCTGCCTCCGCAATGCTAGGCGCCTCTGTGTCAATGCGGACATCTGCTGCTGCACACGGTCCATCTCTGCTGCCAACTGCTTGCGAGTAGCCATGTTGCTGGTGGCATGTGTGTTCGCACAGGTGTGTAGCTATTTATAGCTGCATGTCCAGTGCGGTAATTCACACAGGTGTAAATTATGCTAATTCGGCAACTAATTGTACTGCTTATTTAACAGTCTGGATTGCAGCCTGTGTGAGTAGGTGTATGATGCCAGAAGCAGCTTTGTGCTATTTCAGAGAAGGTGGTCGAGTTTGCTACAACTTTGCTGAGTGAGTTATTTTTTCAGTATATTGCAGACAAATGGACGTTTGTTAGCTTAAATTTTTTTAATGTTGTGTTGCGTAGTGCGTATTTTTTGCTAAGTTTCTTTTGTTAGTATTACTAAATTAGGCAATTACCAAACCAAGTATGTATGGGTGTGCAATGGAAGTTTCTACTTTTTTAAACAGGGTATAACTATTTTGGTGGATAACTGTTTGACATATAAATGGATTCTTATGTCATATGTTAGATTTTTGTTACCTGTACTTTACAGTGTGTCTGTTCTATTGTTCACACTGGATACTTTATTTATTATAGTCCTTTTCTCTCTCTTGTAGGTGTCTCTGTGATTGATAATAAAAGTATATTTTGTAGGCCAAGTCGGCATTTTTCATTTTATTTATATACACCAATTGGTGCCTTAATATATTGAGCAGGTAAGTAGCCTATCTCAGTGTGTCCTGCTGTTTGTTGCAAGTGTCTTTCTGATTTCTTAGACTCCTTTTCTCTCTCTTGTAGGTGTCTTATTTTTTGGTTTTAAAAGCATTTACTTTTGACAAAGTATGGCTGATTTTTGCAGTATTTGCAAATAAAGGCCCCCCGTTTTAATGTTGCATATATGTTTTGTGAGTTTTTGCATTTTGTTTTGTATTTGTTTTCATAAAATGAGTCATACTTATTTACAATACTATATATTGTTGCATTCATTAAATGGGTAGTGTTGTTTTGCATTTTTGTAATACAATTTGTGATGTGAACCTATGTTGTGGTTAAATAGCTAATTTTTTTTCTTTTTAATTAATTCTATTTTTTTTTCCGGATCCTAATGAAATTTATAAGAAATGGAGTACGCACAAGCAGTAAGTTAACACCCATACACTTTTATTTTGAATATGGATGACAATGTGTTTTTTATGTTTGTTTTTTGGTGTCATGATTCTTACCTTCTTTTTAAGTTGGTGATGTCTATCCATGTTGGTGCGGAAGCACTCCCACCCCAACCCACAGAACCACTCCCACCCCAACCGCCGCAAGCCCACCAATTTTCCGTACCCGTGTCCTTCTTTTTGGGATGCCTGATGATGTAGTGTTGCGTAGATACAGACTGCCACCTCATCTAATCCTAGACACTCTCTCCATAATAGAGAGTGATCTAGAACAATCCATTAGGTATCCTACAGCAATACCAGCATTGACACAATTCCTTGCTGTGTTACATTTTGTGGCCACTGGTTCATACCAGCATGTTGTGGGATATCTGGTTGGCATGTCGCAGGGCCAGTTCAGTAAGGTCCTGCGGCGTGTCAGCCAGGCTTTCCTTAAGAGAGTGAAGCAAATTATTTCTATGCCTTTGGATGTTGGTGCCCTGGATGTGGTGAAGCGGCAATTTGAGGAAGGTGGTAGTCGCTTCCCACACGTTATTGGGGTTGTGGATGGCACACATGTAGCTATTGTACCACCAAGACATAATGAAGACATTTTTCGAAACAGAAAACTGTTTCATTCTCTGAATGTAATGGTTGTTTGTGGGCCATCCCTCCAGATCCTGTCCCTGAATGCTAAGTTCCCGGGGAACTCCCATGATGCCCATGTCATTAGACAATCAGGGATATGGCAGAGATTAAGATCGATGGAAGGACAAGACATGTGGTTATTGGGTGAGTATTGTTGCATATTTGTGTAAAAAGTTTTTTTTTTATTCTTAAAATATAATTTTGATCTTTTATTCTCATCAAACAGGAGACCGTGGATATCCTTGCACCCCCTGGCTCATGACTCCTTACAGTAAGCCCAGGCCAGGACCACAGACTGCATTTAACTCCGTGCTTACTGCCACTAGACAGCTGGTGGAGCACACGATTGGGGTCCTTAAAGGGCGCTTTCGTGTGCTCCACCGCACTGGTGGCGACATCATGTATTCGCCGGAGATGGTAAGTAAAATTGTGGTCCTGTGCGCTATCCTACATAACATCGCTGTAAGGAGTTGCGTTGAGCTTCCTCAAACAGAGGAATTGCCTGATGAGGAGCCAGGGGTTGGGCGGACACTCGGTGGGGGGAGTGTTTCCCTGAGGGGAAACAAAATAAGGGCACGCATTGTGCGAGATTATTTCAGGTATAGTGAAATTTTCCATATGTTTTTTATATTTCCCAAAGTCACTGTATTTTTATGTTCAGTTTGCTCTGATGTCATTTAGGTAGCTAGTGAAAGTTCATAGTGTAATTGTTTTGGTGTGTGTGTCTATATTATTCATTGTTTATGTTAGAAATCTTACATATTAACCTTACAATGTATTATGAAACAATCTGCTGTTATAATTGTTGCTTTTATTTATGTTTTTTAAAAATTAAATTTGCATAATTGGTTTAATAACTGTTTGATTATTGCTTAATTGTTTTTTTGGTGCTTCTGTTTTCATTACAAAATACACAACATATGATCCTAAATGTCGTAAACTTTGTGCAGCTGATTGTTCTTGTCAAATGTGGTGAGTACACAGATTGAAACAATTACTTTTCTATAAATGTGTGTGTGTGTGTGTGTGTGTGTGTGTGTGAGTGTGTGTGTGTATGTGAGTGTGTGTGTATATGTGAGTGTGTGTGTGATTTTGAGTGAGTGTTTGTGTGCGTATGTGAGTGTGTGTGTGTAATTGTGAGTGTACGTTTTTTTTTAATGTTCTTCCGCGGCTGCGAATTTCCGCTATAGCGAACTACCCCCGCTGTCCTTCACAGCAATGCACAAATCAATAAAGTTTATGCAATGCACACATCAATAAAGTTTATCAGATGACACCATAAATTTACCACCAATCACATGCCACCACACACTATAAATATAAGCCCATATATGGAAAACGCCATTGCCATCATGCGCGCAGCAGCTTTCACACAACGGTAAGGGACCGCCGCGTAGGCCGCGCAGGGCCCTTTATCCCAAATAGGGTAAAGCACGAGGCCTACGCAGAGGTCCGCCGCTTATTGCGAACCCGCGTCCGGAGCAGGAGGAGCATCATCCAGCTCGAGAGGCTTTGGAGTGACCTCCGCAGACGCACGCCGGACCTGTTGGCGGAACTCCGCCAACAAATCTGAAAGACATCTGCGCAGTAAGTTTCATATTACATTAAATAACACTGAGATTATTAGCATAAACTTTGCAAATTTTCAATTAGTGATAGTGTGTAAATTTGCACACTGACAATGAACTATTGTAGAATAAACATGACACAGTGTGTGTGTTTAGGACAAGCAGTACTGACTGTGTAGCAAGGTGCTTCTGAAAATGTGAATGTTGTTGTCCACAGTTGCTACACAGCCTGTCAACTGAACCCAATAACTTGCTCAGTGGGGTAAATGTTATAAGGTGGGAGGTTTTTAGAACTGGTGATGTTGCCTATATCAAACAATCAGATTCTATATATTATCTGATAGAAGCAGCTTAATAAATGTTACGTATAATCTGTTTGTTGCTATGGGCAACATCACCAGTTTTAACATTAAAAAAACTTATTACTGTTACCCCTGTGTCTTTAACATGGGACAGAACAGAGTAATAGGAATATGCTGATGTAAAATTTTTTTATGCTACAACCTAAATATTACATATGTCATTCTAGGGCGAGCACAACGGCAAGCTGCTGCTGCTGGGAGCCCTCACCAGTCCCCTTCTCAGCCCCCCTCCCCTTCTGTCGCCCCATCCCCCTCCCCTTCTGTCGCCCCATCCCCCTCTCCTTCCCAGTCCCCTTCTCAGGCCCCCTCCCCTTCTGTCGCCCCATCCCCCTCTCCTTCCCAGTCCCCTTCTCAGGCCCCCTCCCCTTCTGTCTCCCCATCTACCTCTTCTTCCCAGGCCCCTTCTCAGGCCCCCTCCCCTTCTGTCTCACCATCCCCCTCTTCTTCCCAGGCCCCTTCTCAGGCCCCCTCCCCTTCTGTCTCCCCATCCCCCTCTTCTTCCCAGGCCCCTTCTCAGGCCCCCTCCCCTTCTGTCTCACCCCCCCCTCTTCTTCCCAGGCCCCTTCTCAGGCCCCCTCCCCCTCTCTTTACCAATACCCCTCTCTGTCCCCCTCCCCCTCTCAATCAGACCCACCCTCTGAAAATAGCTCCCCAATCCCTCCCCCTTCCCCAATCCAGCCTCCTTCCCCCATCCAGCCCCCTTCCCCACCGAGTGAATGGGCAGCAGAAGCCCCAGCGGAGATTCCTGGGAGTCCGCATGTGGCAGCTGAGAGTAAGTGTTTCAACATTTAAAATGTATTGGTTACCTACTTAAACTAAAATTAAAATACATGCAGTGTTGTACTGTGGCCAATCTTGGCCCACGGAAAAAGGTTTGTGTTCTTCTTCATGGTATAGATGTTGCATTTACATTTATGTGAGTATCATTAGATGTACAGGGTCTATGTGTGCAATGTTTAGGCTGTCCACTCTAGGTCGACACTCATTAGTTGGACAGGGTTGCCAGGCCAACAGGGTTGGTAGGTTGTCAATGAAACAGTTAGACCTGAGTGGAGTTTAGTATGTTGTTGGTCTTTTACACTTGTGCCTGGGTATTCCTAATATTTGCACATTCAACTCGCATGCTTCACTTTTTTAGCCTGGCTAAGGACACAATGATTTGTGTTGTGAAAGTTATACTCACAAATTTTTTATTTTAATTTTATAAATCTGTTTGACCTTAGGTAGTAAGGCAGGCTTTCACGGAGTGTGGGCATGCTAGGATATGTTGTCCTTCTGAAGATGTTGTTATGCAGTGTGATGATGCAGGGCAAACAGCACAAAAGACAAGTCTGCTTTACTCCAGATGTGAATGAAGGCCAGCATGGGCTTACATGTACTAAGATGGGAGTGTTATTCAAGATTGGATGTTGCCCATAGCAACCAATCAGAATAAACTTCTCAGTTATTTAGTACCTTCTACAAGAGATGTGGAATGTGATTGTTTGCTATGGGCAACGTTCCATCTTAAATAGAACTCCCATCTTAGTAAATGAACATCATGGTGTGGTACACTTTTACACATTGTAATTTATCAATGACAAACATTGCTGAGCATGCTTGTGTGTTGGTATGCTAGTGTTTTTACATTCAAACATCCATGATGTATTTCCTTTGATATGAAAGTGTGCTTTGTGGATTGCTGGTGTAATAGGTAATGTGAGTTATGTTGTAAATTTTATTTTTATTCTGCATTTCAGATGGTGCCGTTGGAGGTCCCACAAGCCTGGCAGGCATCGTGGCCAGCCTAAAGGGACATTTGCAGGCAATGCTGTCTGACCTGGAAAGGCTGGAAATTTATGTTAATTTAATTGTTTAAAGTTTTGTCATATTACAAACACAAAAAAAATATATATATATGTTTTAAAAAATAAAATACTATCTTTTACAGTTAAGCGCTTGTTGTGTTTTTTATTGCAATAAAATAACAGCATATTGCCAAGCATAAATTGGTTACCTTACAAAAAACACACATAAAACTTACCATTATTAGTCTTATTAATTACATACAAATTAGGTCAGTTAGTAGCTTATTGTTTTAAAAAACATGTAAACACATACATTCACATACTAAACTTCCACTCCAAATTATGCTATTTAACATTATGTCAGGCACAGTTTACACATCTATTACACTTATTTATAAACAAACATGGTAATGTCCAATTATGCCTACAAAGTGTTCTTGAGGTATTCTTTGCAGACTTAATTGGTCATGCACACAATCATTACACTAATTGGATTTGTAATTGAGGAACGCTTGTTGAGTTTGAATTGCAAGGTGTAATATAAATTAGGGGAAAAAAACCAATTGCTGTGCGTTTTTCCGCAAAAACTTGAGCACATTTAAGAGGAATGTGTAAATCTACGATGAGTTCGGTTTTTAAAGATGAGGTTTGTGCTTATGCGATGGGTTCGCATTAATGCGTTGTCATTTGGCATACGCCTACTTTGTATAGTACTGCGTACGAAATTGCAAAATACCGTTTTACAACGTATTCGCAATTTTGCAAATATGTTGTGCGAACGAAAAAAATAGCGAACAACTCGGAATGACCACCTTTGTCCTCCACCATATGTGTCTTAAGGCCAATACACACTAGAGAGATGTGTGCTGAGCGATCTGTCACTGGGGGTAATTCAGAGTTGATCGCAGCAGCAAATTTGTTAGCAGTTGGGCAAAACCATGGGGGTCATTCCGACCTGATCGCACGCTAGCTATTTTTTGCAGCCCTGCGATTAGATAGTCGCCGCCTATGGGGGAGTGTATTTTCGCTTTGCAAGTATGCGAACGCTTGTGCAGCCGAGCGGTACAAAAAGTTTTGTGCAGTTTCTGAGTAGGTCTGAACTTACTCAGCCGCTGCGATCACTTCAGCCTGTCCAGTCCTGAAATTGATGTCAGACACCCACCCTGCAAACGCTTGGACACGCCTGCATTTTTTCAACCACTCCTTGAAAACGGTCAGTTGACACCCATAAATGCCCTTTTTCTGTCAATCTTCTTGCAATCGGCTGTGCGAATGGATTCTATTCTTCATTAAATCCATCGCCCAGCAACGATCCACTTTGTACCCGTATGACGCGCCTGCGCATTGCGGTGCATACGCACGCGCAGCTTTGCTGAGTTTTGACCTGATCGCAGCGCAGCAAAAAATAGCTAGCGTGCGATCATGTCGGAATGACCCCCCATGTGCACTGCAGGTGGGGCAGATATAACATGTGCAGAGAGAGTTAGATTTGGGTGGGTTATTTTGTTTCTGTGCAGGGTAAATAATGGCTGCTTTATTTTTACACTGCAATTTAGATTTCAGTTGGAACACACCCCACCCAAATCTAAATCTCTCTGCACATGTTACATCTGCCCCACCTACAGTGTAACATGGTTTTGCCCAACAGCTAACAAAGTTGCTGCTGCGATCAACTCTGAATTAGGCCCACAGACCGCGCAGCACACGTCTCTCCCCCCGCTCAGCACAACGCAATGTGTGCTGAGCGAAGGGGGAAGGGGGGACCGTTCATTTCACCTACCAGGTAAAATGAGCGATGTGCTAGATTGAGGCCAATCTAGCTCCGGCAATAGCAACATGCGGGGCCGCGCATCACTATCGCTGGGGGGCATACACACACACGGCAGATCTGTGCTTAAAATCTAAGCAATCTAGTCAGATTGCTTAGATTTTAAGTACGGATCTCTCCGTTTGTACCCCCCTTTAGTGTCTGTATGGCTCTCACTTCTTCCTTTATGACTAATGGTGTTGGTCGTCTGATAGAGAAACAAGTATAGGACATCAGATTAGAATTTTGATGACAGATAAGACCCACATGGCCCAGCTAGTCTGCCCATGTACACGCACACACTTACACACTAGGGCTCATTTTTGTTTAGGAACCAATTAACCTACCAGTATATTTTGGGATTGTTGGAGGAAACTGGAGGACTTACAGTATATATAGGTTGAGTATCCCATATCCAAATATTCCGAAATACGGAATATTCCGAAATACGGACTTTTTTGAGTGAGAGAGTGAGATAGTGAAACCTTTGTTTTTTGATGGCTCAATGTACACAAACTTTGTTTAATACACAAAGTTATTAATAATATTGTATTAAATGACCTTCAGGCTGTGTGTATAAGGTGTATATGAAACATAAATGAATTGTGTGAATGTAGACATAAATGCATTTGTGCTTAGACTTCGGTCCCATCTCCATGATATCTCATTATGGGATGCAATTATTCCAAAATACGGAAAAATCCCATATCCAAAATACCTCTGGTCCCAAGCATTTTGGATAAGGGATACTCAACCTGTATTATAGAACATAGAAAATACCACTAAGCAGCACTTGGAGATGTGACCTGGCCAGGCTTCTCCACTCATGTTTAGGTTCTGTAGCCTAAGACACTTAACTATAAGGGTCATTCCGAGTTGATCGCACGTAGCAACAATTTGCTGCTCGTGCGATCAACCTGCCGCCGCCTATGGGGGAGTGTATTTTAGCATAGCAGGGCAGCAAACACTTGTGCAGCCCTGCTATGCTAAAAAAGTTTCTAGCAAAATAAGACTAGCCCTAGACCTACTTACCATTTGCGACGGATCCAGCAATGCAGGTCCTGGATTTGTTGTCAGACATCCGCCCTCAAAACGCTCGGACACGCCTGCGTTCGCTGGACCACTCCCGGGAAAACGGTCAATTGACGCCCTGACACGCCTTCCTCCTGTCAATCTTCTTGCGGTCGCCTCTGTGACCGCTTTCCTTGTTCCCGGCGTCATTACCCGGCGACAGCCGTCGCCAGACAATGAAGCGCGTGTGCAATGTGCACGCCGCGCATGCGCAGTTCCGACCCGTTCGCACCGCTGCGAAGAAAAGCAGCATGCGATCGGGTCGGAATGACCCCCAATTTGCTCTGAGATTTAAGATGCGGATTGTGATACATATGCTCCTCAGTCTCTATAATCTCCACTTAGTTCTAGGGGACATTGGGGGTAATTCCAAGTTGATCGCAGCAGGATATTTTTTAGCAGTTGGGCAAAACCATGTGCACTGCAGGGGGGGCAGATATAACATTTGCAGAGAGAGTTAGATTTGGGTGGGTTATTCTGTTTCTGTGCAGGGTAAATACTGGCTGCTTTATTTTTACACTGCAATTTAGATTGCAGATTGAACTCACCACACCCAAATCTATCTCTCTCTGCACATGTTATATCTGCCTCCCCTGCAGTGCACATGGTTTTGCCCAACTGCTAAAAAATTTCCTGCTGCGATCAACTACCCCCATTGGGAGTTGTTATAAATTATGTTAAGGGGCCCACACACGGTGCAATTCTGTCTATGTGGCAGATTTGCACAATGTGATTTCCCTTGATCACCCCAGAGCCAAAATCCACTGATATTGACTGTACACACGGTGCAATTTTGGCTCTGTGCGATTTGTGCTATGGTCAATTTTGACTATACAATGTCCTAGATTGTACAGTTTATAGTCAAAATTGACCTGCCTGCACAGTCTATTTTTACTTGCAATGCCGACCCTGCAGGAGCGTGCATCACCATCGCAAGCTGTATGCACACTATATAGTCCATATCGGTAGTTAAAATTGCACCGCGTGTATGTAGCTTCAGAGTGCCAGTCAGTATTTAATCATACACAGGGACGTAAGTTTAAACCAGACGCCCGGAGGCGAATTAGACAATGGTGTGCCCCCCCCCAATCACACAGCCTCATATGTGCACACACACAGCCACACAAAGAGACACATATACACATGCAAAGCCGCATACAAAGACAGCCACATATGCAGAGAGCCACATATACACACACACAGCCCCATATACATACATACGCACACACATAGCCCCATATACATACATACGCACACACATAGCCCCATATACATACATACGCACACACAGCCCCATATATGCATACTGCCCAAATACGCGCATGCACATAGTACCATAGTATAAACACACAGCCCTATATACAGTAGATAGATAGAGTATATCCACACAGCCCCATATATATACACACACAAACAGTCCCATACGTACGTATATATTATATATATATATATATATATATATATACATACACATACACACACACACACACACATGCATACATGCATACATACCCAGACCCCATATATATATATATATATATATATATATATATATACATACACACACACACACACAGACCCATATATCGCACAACCCCATATATATATATAATTATATATATATGATAATGTCCATTTGCAAGTGAACCTTTGCAGGAACCAAGCTAAGGATAAACCAGCACACTATTGGTTTGAATGAAAGATTTTTCTGTATTCAATAAAGTGCAATGTATTTGATGCAAACATGCAGCACAGGTGATTTTAGCAGCAACATATCTAATGCAGTGATATACTTATCATCCCAACAGCCGTTTCGTATGCCTTCATCAGGGGAAACATAAGTTTAACATGTTGATCAAAGCACTGCACATCCTGCAGTGCAGCAAAGTAAAGTGCCAAGTGCCAGTGGCACTGGCACTTGGCACTTTACTTTGCTGCACTGCAGGATGTGCAGTGCTTTGATCAACATGTTAAACTTATGTTTCCCCTGATGAAGGCATACGAAACGGCTGTTGGGATGATAAGTATATCACTGCATTAGATATGTTGCTGCTAAAATCACCTGTGCTGCATGTTTGCATCAAATACATTGCACTTTATTGAATACAGAAAAATCTTTCATTCAAACCAATAGTGTGCTGGTTTATCCTTAGCTTGGTTCCTGCAAAGGTTCACTTGCAAATGGACATTATCATGTGATTTATCTGACCTGGCACCTAGCAAATAACTTGGAAGTGTGTTGCGACTCCTTTTGTGGAAACCCAATAATTATATATATATATATATATATATATATATATAACACACACACACACCCCCGCCAAAGCCCCATATATACACATACACTACCCCATGTATATACACACACAGACCCATATAGACACACACACAGCCCCATATACTGTATATAGACACACAAAGCCCCATATATACACACACAGCCCCATATAGACACACACACAACCCCATGTATATACACACATACAGCCTCCTGTATATACACACACAAAGCTCCATATAGGATACACATAACCCCATGTATATACACACACAGCCCCATGCATACACATAGCTCCATATAGGACACACACAACCCTATGTATATACACACACAGTCCTATATAGACACACATACAGCCCCTGTTTATACTGTACACACACACAGCTCCATATAGGATATGTAGAGATGTGCCCTGTGGGCACATCAGTGTTGCTGTCCCTAGCTGGGGACAGCGCTGGGGCAGCTTGTCTGTCCCCAGCGCTGGTTGCGTGGCGGCGGGTGTCCGGTGCAGGGATTACACTTTTCCCTGCACCGGACCGGAGGCTGCGGGAAGATTCAAACGTTGGCGCCCTCCGGGAGCCAATCGCGGCTCCCGGAGCGGCAGCCAATCAGAGAGGGACGCGGCGAGCCAATCGGCGCTCGCCGCGTCATAGGCCCCGCCCCCGGCGTCTGACGTCAGACGCCGGGCGGGAGCCGACGACACCGCGCGCGCGGAAGAGCGCGAAGAAGAAAGAAGCCGGGTCCTGGAGAAGAGGGTCGGCGCGGAGAAGAAGACGGCGGCCGCTGAAGAAGCCAGAAGACGTTGGGCTCCTGCAGGAAGATGTCCAGCGGCGGCTGGACGCGGAGCAGCGGAGGCGACGCCGCTGGCCAGGACGGGTCAGCGGCAGAAGAGGGCACCGGAGATCCCTGGAGCAGGTGAGGCCTCAGTGAGGCAACTTCACCCCCCCCTTCTCTCCTCCCTAGACCACCGGGTGTTCGGGCATTAGGCCCGTGGGCACAGTCAGGCCCTCCCGGCCTGTGGGCACATAGTCGGGCTCTCCTGGCCCGTGGGGGCATTTAGTCGGGCCCTCCTGGTCCGTGGGGAATTTAGTCGGGCCCTCCAGGCCCGTCGGCCACGCGTAGTCGGGGGACCCCCGGCCCGTGGCCCAGATAGGCAGGCACTAGGCCTGGGGCACAGGTTGGGCACTAGGCCCGTAAGGATAGTCAGGCCAGGGCCTGTGGCAGCGGTTAGGCGGGCATTAGGTCCGGGGGCATATCAGGCAATAGGCCTGTGGGGCATTAGAGGGCATTAGGCCCTAGGGTATTTTGGCCAGCTAGGGATATCTAAAGGTGACGCTGGGTACTAGGCCCAGGTCACCCCGCGTGTGACAGGTTAGGCGGGCGCTAGGCCCGTGGGTGAAATTAGGCCTCCGGCCTGTGTGCAGCTAGGGGGCGCTAGGCCCAGTGAATAAGTGTTCCCCTGAGGTGAATAAAGGTGGTACTGGGCACTAGGTCCAGGCCACCCTGAGGTGTTAGGTAGGCAGGTCCGCTTGACCTGAGCCCCCGGAAGTGTACAGGAGGTGGGCAGGCTGTGTGGCGTCCACCTCCCAGAGTGCAGGTAGGGATCTAAAGGAATCGCACCGTTTGATGTACTCTGATGTGTATTGTTACCGTGCAGGGCATAGTGTTGTTTAGAGTTTGTGCATAGTTTGTGTTGCACCACCCACACTTGAGCCAGTTTGAGGGCTTTGTTTATGTAGTTAGTGTAGCGGATGCACACTAGGTTAGAGTGAGGCCCTGCACGGCTGTTTCTCTCTTTGCCTCCTTACAGGGACCTGTAAGTGGAGAAGATCGGAGTACAAGACGTAGGACGGTGAGTAACATCTGTCTGTGTGTTTCTTCTGTGTGTCCCTATCTGTCTTCCTTCCTTCAGGGCGAACGGTGAGCCTTGCACGCCGGTGCAAGGTAGAATTTCCACCTGGTGCGAGAGTGCCAATAGGTGAAATTCGGGCTCTGAGGCGGACGCCTGGGATGACCCTCACCTAGCCCGAAAGCACTATTTTTCTCGGGGTCGGAGGGCATTTCGGTCCACAGTTAGGAGGACGGCACTCAGCAATCTCCTTCCTCCTAGGTCGTCGTGTCCGGGTCCGACGGAAGATTTGCCAGGTCCGTTGAAGGTTCCGGTACCTGAAGGTGAGAGAGAGCGGCGCCTGGTGAGTACCGAAAATACACCTGCACGGCAGCAGGCACCACCACACGCGCAGCCGCACCTCTCACACTTGGCGTAGTCGGCAGGATCAGAGAGACCGGATCACGGACACGATGTGGAACGCCACCAAGAAGACCTCCCTGCGGATGGCTCCGGAACAGACTCACCCACGGACGCGTGCGGACCAGAGCGACTGGGTGACGGTGTCTGGGGCAGACCTCCTGAAGATAGTGCAGCGGTCGGTCCAGCGTGGAAAAGAAGAGCGCCGGGAGAAGGGGCGCAAGAAGGCCGCTGTGACGCCCTGCAAGAGATGTCGGCAAACAGGGCACTTTGCCGACGAGTGTACGTGGCGAGAGACGTCCACAAAGAAGGTGGTCCAGGAAGCGGACCGAAGACGTCAGCAGGGCCAAGTGAAGAAGGAGTCCTGGTGTTTGCTCTGCGGAAACTACGGGCATGAGCACAACAGTTGTCCCTGGGACGAAGAGTTGAGCGAAGACGAGGTTGATCCCCGGTGTGAAAGCTGTGGAGATCCCCGACATCGGCTCCTGGAATGTCCATGGACGGACTACGAGGCCACGGTGAAGCAGATGACGGAGTCTCGTCAGCAACTTTGGGACCGGGTGGCTGCAGAGCCTGTGTGTGCGCTCTGCGAGGCGAGAGGACATGCGCTTCCCGATTGTCCGTGGAATGAAGACCGGATGATTGCGGATGATCGCGCCCAGAGATGGGAGGAGGAAACCAGGGAAATGGAGCGGAAGGCCTTGCTTGAAGTTAGTTCGCAGGTACCCATTTCCTCTGAGCCGGAACAAACGGGTGAGGATTCCCCAGTGAAGGAGGTGGACCAGGAACCCGTCTTGGAGAAGGTGACAGTGGCCCTCCCTTGTTGGAAGTGTCGGCGACCAGGACATGCGGCCAGTGAGTGCCCCTGGGAAGATGCTGCGGACCTACTCTGTCCTAAGAAAGTGACCCCAGTAAGGCAGAATCCTTTCCCGCATAAGGCGGAGGTGGACGACTGGGAGGTGAAGAGACCACGCTGCGAAGAAAAGCGTGAAGACCCAGTGACTGAGACGTCCGGAATCTCCCCGCGATGGAACCGTCCACGTCCAGGACGTGCAGAACAGATGTGTCCTGGGTACCAAGAGATGCCAGCGGAAACGAAGGAGTACGCTGAGGAAGTAAAGAATCCAGCGGAAGCGAAGGAGTACGCTGAGGAAACAGAGGTGCCAGCGGAAAGGACTAAGTACGCTGAGGAGGAAAATAGTCCCCTAGTCCAGGTATCGGTGGAGGAGGACTCGGACTACGGTGAGCTGTCCGCCGACGAATCCCTCCCAGAACAGATGGAGGACGACTCTGGCATCGGAAGCGCCGACGAGAGTGACTGGCAGGATCGGGTGGAGTCATGCTCCCAGTTGAATGCCCTCCGTGAAGAGGAGGAGATAGTCCTGGAGCAAGAGTACCTGCCGGGAGTGCCGAAATGGACGGACGTACGGGGACAGGATTGTGATGCCGTGGGAGGACCCGTTCCAGAGGAAGACACAGGACCTTTGGAGATGCCCCACGAGGATATGCGACATATGGTGGCTGTTGCCCGGGAGGAAACGGTTCCCCCGGAGGATTCCGCTGTTGGGTGGTGGTCGATAACCACACCCGGAAGACAGGGACGAAGCCACAGATGATATCGGAGGTCAAGAGTGGGTGACTGTTGTCCCCGTGGAGGAAGATTCCCCTTGGTGGCCAACGTCGAGCGACCGTGAGGAGATGCCACTCCCCCAGAGGATCCGCCGATGGAGGTCAGGACGTAAGAGGAACCCGGAGCTGGAGGAGGAAGGGTGTGGGGTCACGGTCGGTCCAGGCTGGGCCCTCGAACACAACCTCGCCGGAGGGACCTCGGAATTCCCTGACCCGCGGACAATGGACGTCGTGAGGAACTTTGTAGGGACTACAAAGGAAAAAGGGGGGGGAAATGTAGAGATGTGCCCTGTGGGCACATCAGTGTTGCTGTCCCTAGCTGGGGACAGCGCTGGGGCAGCTTGTCTGTCCCCAGCGCTGGTTGCGTGGCGGCGGGTGTCCGGTGCAGGGATTACCCTTTTCCCTGCACCGGACCGGAGGCTGCGGGAAGATTCAAACGTTGGCGCCCTCCGGGAGCCAATCGCGGCTCCCGGAGCGGCAGCCAATCAGAGAGGGACGCGGCGAGCCAATCGGCGCTCGCCGCGTCATAGGCCCCGCCCCCGGCGTCAGACGTCAGACGCCGGGCGGGAGCCGACGACACAGCGTGCGCAGAAGAGCGCGAAGAAGAAAGAAGCCGGGTCCTGGAGAAGAGGGTCGGCGCGGAGAAGAAGACGGCGGCCGCTGAAGAAGCCAGAAGACGTCGGGCTCCTGCAGGAAGATGTCCAGCGGCGGCTGGACGCGGAGCAGCGGAGGCGACGCCGCTGGCCAGGACGGGTCAGCGGCAGAAGAGGGCACCGGAGATCCCTGGAGCAGGTGAGGCCTCAGTGAGGCAACTTCACCCCCCCCTTCTCTCCTCCCTAGACCACCGGGTGTTCAGGCATTAGGCCCGTGGGCACAGTCAGGCCCTCCCGGCCTGTGGGCACATAGTCGGGCTCTCCTGGCCCGTGGGGGCATTTAGTCGGGCCCTCCTGGTCCGTGGGGCATTTAGTCGGGCCCTCCAGGCCCGTCGGCCACGCGTAGTCGGGGGACCCCCCGGCCCGTGGCCCAGATAGGCAGGCACTAGGCCTGGGGCACAGGTTGGGCACTAGGCCCGTAAGGATAGTCAGACCAGGGCCTGTGGCAGCGGTTAGGCGGGAATTAGGTCCGGGGGCATATCAGGCAATAGGCCTGTGGGGCATTAGAGGGCATTAGGCCCTAGGGTATTTTGGCCAGCTAGGGATATCTAAAGGTGACGCTGGGTACTAGGCCCAGGTCACCCCGCGTGTGACAGGTTAGGCGGGCGCTAGGCCCGTGGGTGAAATCAGGCCTCCGGCCTGTGTGCAGCTAGGGGGCGCTAGGCCCAGTGAATAAGTGTTCCCCCGAGGTGAATAAAGGTGGTACTGGGCACTAGGTCCAGGCCACCCTGAGGTGTTAGGTAGGCAGGTCCGCTTGACCTGAGCCCCCGGAAGTGTACAGGAGGTGGGCAGGCTGTGTGGCGTCCACCCCCCAGAGTGCAGGTAGGGATCTAAAGGAATCGCACCGTTTGATGTACTCTGATGTGTATTGTTACCGTGCAGGGCATAGTGTTGTTTAGAGTTTGTGCATAGTTTGTGTTGCACCACCCACACTTGAGCCAGTTTGAGGGCTTTGTTTATGTAGTTAGTGTAGCGGATGCACACTAGGTTAGAGTGAGGCCCTGCACGGCTGTTTCTCTCTTTGCCTCCTTACAGGGACCTGTAAGTGGAGAAGATCGGAGTACAAGACGTAGGACGGTGAGTAACATCTGTCTGTGTGTTCCTTCTGTGTGTCCCTATCTGTCTTCCTTCCTTCAGGGCGAACGGTGAGCCTTGCACGCCGGTGCAAGGTAGAATTTCCACCTGGTGCGAGAGTGCCAATAGGTGAAATTCGGGCTCTGAGGCGGACGCCTGGGATGACCCTCACCTAGCCCGAAAGCACTATTTTTCTCGGGGTCGGAGGGCGTTTCGGTCCACAGTTAGGAGGACGGCACTCAGCAATCTCCTTCCTCCTAGGTCGTCGTGTCCGGGTCCGACGGAAGATTTGCCAGGTCCGTTGAAGGTTCCGGAACCTGAAGGTGAGAGAGAGCGGCGCCTGGTGAGTACCGAAAATACACCTGCACGGCAGCAGGCACCACCACACGCGCAGCCGCACCTCTCACAGATACACACACACAACCCTATGTATATACACACACACACACACACACACACACACACACACACACACACACACACACACACACACACACACACACACACACACACCCATGTCCCTAACACTACAGCCACTGCTGCTGCTCCTCACCAATAGAAGAGGCATCTTCTGGCAGCAGCTCACGAGTCACGTCTTCAAGCTGACCCTCTGAGCCGAGGGTGGGAAGAGAGCTGGCGGGAGACGAGTGAGCAGGGCTGTGAGGAGGCGGGAGCATTGCCTGACACACTGCCGGCAAACCCCTCCTGCCCCTGCTGAAAGTATGGCGTGCGCCGCGCTGCTATACACGGCAGCGCTGATCGGAGCGCTCTCGCGCTGCGCACGGAGGCTGGAACTCAGCAGAGGCAATGGAGACGGTAGGGGCCGGGCCAGGTGCCCTCTTCAGAGCTGGAGCCCGGCGGCGACCGACTCCGTTGCCTCCGGAACTTCCGCCACTGATCATACAGTAATCATTAGTTGTTATTCTCACACGAAGAGTTAAGTATCTTTTCCTTGGTTGTGCCTAAAATAAACAGTCTCCATAAACTCCACTTACTTCTATAGGAGATTAAACCTTGTTATAGATGCTTATGCTGATGCTATGCTCTTGCAGGTCATTTCTGCAGGTTATCGTGAGAGCATCTCGTCGTCTCTGAATCCTACATCGTTCTATCCATTCCTCAGTTACTTTCACAAAACTTTTTTGGTAGCTGTCACAGGTATGTTGTATAAAGTTGATATGGGGTCAGCAGGAATGACCACCGGACGGGACGCCGGCGGTCACAATACCGATGACGGAATCCCGAAGTGTGAAATCCTGACTGGGGCGAGGTAAGTATGTTCTCCTCTCACCCCTAACCCTACCTTCCCGCAGCCTAACCCTAACCTCCCCCCTTAGTGCCTAAACCTTAACCTCCCCCACTTCTCCGTAGCCTAACTCTTACCCTCCCTTCCAGCAAGCTAACCCTTACCCTGCTCGCCCTCCCCCAACAGCCTAACACTAATGCCCCACGAGGCACCTAAACCTAACCTCCCTCCTACCCACCCCTAACCTGCCCGCTATAGTTACATTTGATATGTCGGCTGTCGGGATTCCAGTATCGGTCTCCTGACCCTGATTGGGATTCCGCTGTTGTCATTTTGACGGGTGTCAGAATTCAGGCATTGGTATTCCAACTGCTGGGATTCCAACAGCCGGCATGCTTAAACGGATCCTGATGATACATTTGTATTGATTTGTCTGTGTTCTGCCCACCAGTAATTAAAGTCCCTAACAGGTGATGGGTTAGTAGGCAATGCCACATATGGTGAGAGTGCTAGAGATGGTGACACTACAATTACATCTAAGGTTGGCAGAAACACATCCATATCTGAATGTACATTACATTAATGTAGAAGACTAAACATATTTATTTCTACAAGTGATCTCACACTGAATCAAGTGGTATTTTAATTAGACTCTGGAATTAATGCCATTTACCAGCATGAATTCTGCTTGCAGT
Organism: Pseudophryne corroboree; assembly: GCF_028390025.1. NCBI lineage: Eukaryota > Metazoa > Chordata > Amphibia > Anura > Myobatrachidae > Pseudophryne > Pseudophryne corroboree. Next base: position 63,444,803 of record NC_086455.1, read on the forward strand.
CACAGGGTGTGATCCGCTGATGGAGTGGACTGCAGAGTATGAGAGGAAAGTGCGGGACACAGAGAACTTCTCAGCGCTTCTCGCCAATCTGCACAAGTTCTTTTGTTGCATTATGTAATCAAGTAAAATGACTTTGTGTGTTTGACAGTTTTACTATGTGTCCAGTTTTGATCTCATTGTATATTGTCATAGTAGTACAACTTCCACAAGAGATACAGATTTATAGTGGTTTGTATTGAAAGAGTGAGTGATTAATCAGTTTAAAGGGCCCCATACAATAGGCCGATGTTGCCCGATTTCAGCTCAATTTGGGCATTCGGCCCGATATATTGGGTGAAATCGGGCATTTTCGGGGTGCTGCACTCGTTATATGTCGGATCCTGCAGTAAATAGATAGAATAGTAAAAGATACATTAAATGCAAAAAAAACCTGCATATGATATATCTAATACTATCTTACCAGTGGGGAGGCTGCCGGGAGGTTGGACGAAATCTTATATGACACGACGGACCGTCATGTCGTATATGTGTATGGGGCCCTTAAGAACTGTCATGCAACAAAAAGTCAGGATGGGAAACATGGTTTGAAGGCAGAGCCGGCCATAGGCATAGGCAAACTAGGCAATTGCCATGGGCATTTGATATGCCTAGGGGCATCAGCAGCTTCTGCTGATTAAAATGATATGCGGCATGCCTATATTCTGTGTGTAGCATTTCATATGCAGATACAGCCACAGTCTCACACAGTATATAGGCATGCTGCATATCATTTTAATCAGCAGAAGCTGCTTGTGCATCCTAGCCACATAGCAATGCAAATAAGATGCATTTTCATAAAAAAAGGTGCCCGAGGTTAGCATTGAGGCAAGATTTATGAGGACACATCTGTATCCAAGCAGAGGCAGAGGTCACAGTGTTAGTGGCAGTGTGAGTGCTGTGTGCATGTGAGTAGGTTGGTTGTGAAGTAGTGTTCAGAATATGTGTAAGGAGCATTATGTGTGTCATGTAAAAATGCATTAATAATGTGCAACATGTGTGTAAGGGGCACTATGTGTGTCATTATGTGTATAAGGGCATTAATAATGTGCGGCATATGTGTAACAGGGTACTACTGTATGTGTGTCATTATGTGCATAGGGGGACTAATAATGTGCAGCAAATGTGTAGGGGGCACTATGTGTGTCATTATGTGCATAAGGGCATTAATAATGTGCGGCATATGTGTAAGGGACATTATGTGTAAAAGGGCATTAATAAAGGTTGTCATAATGTGTAAGGCGCATTATGTTTTTAAGGTCATTAATAAGGTGTCTCATGTGTAAGGGTAATGCCCCTGTGTGGAATGTGTGTAAATGCATTACTAATGTGTGGCATTATGTGTATAAGGTGCTCTACTATGTGGAATTGAATACTGAAAGGGCACTGCTGTGAATAAAGTGCAATAGGGTGTGGTGTAATGTGAATAAGGAGCAATTCAGTGTGATGTAATGTGAATAAGGGGCTCTACTGTGAGGAGTAATGTTTATAAGGTAAAGTGATACTACTGTGGGATGTAATATGAATTATGGACACTATCGCATGATCATATGTAAATAAAGATGCAGTACTATGTGGCGTAATTGGAATTGGGGTTATTGTGTGGCCATGCCCCTTGCCAGCAAAAACACACGCCTTTTTGGGCTGTGCGCCAAATGTGCGAACTGTTCCTATTTAAGATATAGGGGGTACAAGGTCAGAGGTGGAACCAGCGGTGGTGCTAGGGGGCACAAGCCAAAATGTTGCCTAGGGCATCATATTGGTTAGGGCCGGCTCTGTTTGAAGGTGTGATCTATGACAGGGTGTTGCAAACATTTATTGTATGGAAAGACAGTGGTGCTGTTTCTATCTGGGTAACAGACAAGACAGCAGTGACCTAATATAACATGGAATACTTAGCCATTGTGGGAAAGCTGAGCAGTGGGAAAGCCACTATCTCTGCTCTATCTAGGTCACAATTTTCCTACTTCCTCCCTGTGACTGGCCGGACATCTGCTAGAACACTTCATTCTCCGTGTAGAGGGCTCTCACTGTCCTGTGTTCTCTTTACTTTATCAAGAGGCAGGATCGTGTCTGACAACGCTCTACACAAATACACATAAATGGTCATTATTAGGATAGAATGATATACAAAGTGTCTAGTCTCAGCAGCAGCGTATAACACTCTGGGATATACTATATACAGCACAGACAGGCAAACTGGTTCCACCAGCTGTTGCAGAACAAGCTCCAGTACATCCTGCCAGACCCTCTTGCTGAGCTCTCTAGTGGTAGGCCTAAGCTGCACTCTCTTATGGGCCTGACTGTGTTGCTGTAGCCAGTAGCGGATCTTGCCACGGGCAAGCAGGACTTTTGCCCGGGGCGCCGCCTTCCGGAGGGCGCCGGCGCCTTCCGAAGGGCGCCGCACCACAGCAAGATCCGCTGCTGCTGTGCCCCCCGCTGCTGCTGCCCGCTGTGAAGGGAAACTAGACGCTAAGCGTCTAGTTTCCCTTCGTGGGCTGCCCGCTGTGAAGGGAAACTAGACGCTACGCGTCTAGTTTCCCTTCATGGAGAGGACCTTTTCTGTAATGATGTGCGGTGCGCGTTGACGTCATCGCGCACCGCACAGCAAAGGTCCTCTCCACGAAGGGAACTAGACGCATAGCGTCTAGTTTTCCTTCGTGGAGAGGACCTTTGCTGTGCGGTGCGCGATGACGTTATCGCGCAACGCACATCATTTCAGCGGCGCTACTACTGTACTGGGGGCGTAACTGACCATGCCCCCTGTATGAAGCCACGCCCCCTATGGCCGCCCGGGGCGCAAAAAGACCCTGAGCCGGCCCTGGCTGTAGCCTGTCCTTCCTTACTGTGTTCTTCCTCCTCACTTACTCACTCTGTATGGACAAAGTTATTCTCTTGTTTGTAGGCTATCCTGGAGGCTCCCCATAAGGAGGACTATAGATTCTGTGTAAAGGCAGCAGCAGTGGTGGTGGGTTTACTTTAAGCACTATGATTTCTCATACGTTCTAGAGGATGCTGGGGTCCACTTCAGTACCATGGGGTATAGATGGTTCCGCAGGAGCCATGGGCACTTTAAGACTTTTTAAGGGTGTGAACTGGCTCCTCCCTCTATGCCCCTCCTCCAGACCTCAGTTTTAGAAATGTGCCCAGGCAGACTGGATGCACTCCAGTGGAGCTCTACTGAGTTTCTCTGAAAAGACTTATGTTAGGTTTTTTATTTTCAGGGAGAACTGCTGGCAACAGTCTTCCTGCTTCGTGGGACTTAGGGGGCAGAAGTAGGAACCAACTTCCTGAATAGTTTCATGGCTCTGCTTCTGGCTGACAGGACACCATTAGCTCCTGAAGGGAACTGAACGCTAGCTGCGGCTATGTGCTCACTCCCACAGCCCACCGTCACCCCCCTTACAGAGCCAGAAGTCAGGTGAGTGCAAGAAGAAATCTTCAGACATCGTGACGGCTAAAAGGTACCGCGCAGCGGGTGGGAACGCTGTGCGCCATGCTACCCACACATACACAGGCACTGCAGGGTGCAGGGCGCGGGGGGGGGTGCCCTGGGCAGCATTAAACCTAGTAAAACTGGCAAATAAAGGGGCATAAGATGCTGAGGCACAGTCCTACCCCTGCCAGTATAAAAAATTACCTCATAAATGCTGAGGAGAAACGCGCCATTACGGGGGCGGGGCTTCCTCCTCAGTCAGCCAGCACACTGCTCAGCGCCATTTTCTCTCCTTCCAGGCTGCAGAGAAGAACGCTGGTCCTCCTCCACTGCTGAACCAAGTATCAGGGTGCAAAACAGGGGGGGGGGGGGGGGGGGAGAGCTATAACCTATTATTCATAATATAAAGCGCTCAAGGATCTCTGTGTACAAAGTACGCGACACAGGGATTTTTTGTCTCTGTGTACAAAGTACGCGGCACGGGGATTTTTTCTGTTAGCGCTGAGTTGTGAGCTGGCAATTCCTTCTGTGTCCTTCTGACAGACTTTACTGTGGGTTTATCCCCATTAAGCCCCGGAGTGTCTGTGGTGTGATTGTGTGCGTGTGTGACATGTCTGAGGCAGGGAGCTCTTCCCTTGAGGGAGCCATTTTAGGGACACAGAGTTGTAATGTGGTGGCGCTGCTGGCACACCACGAGCCTGAATGGGTGAAAGAATTACGTGATAGGGTGAATCACATCAGTAAGAGATTGGATAATACCGCTTTCAGATCGCAAATGCCGGATCCCACCCGGAAGAGAAACGTGTCCTTACCGGGTGGGATCCGGCATTTACTCTGCTTTTGTTGGCTTTCCAACCTGGCATTATACCGGGTCGGTTGCCATTGCTGCGGGGGACGCAGCAGCAGCAGGGGCGGGGGTAGAGGCGGCGCTGGGAGATGAGCTCATCTCCTGCACCGCCTCTCCCTACGCTGTGAATGGGAGCCGTGTCGCATCGACACGGCTCCCATTCACACTGCACCTGACCCTGTATTCAACCCGGGTATAAGCCTTCTTTTATACCGGGTTGAATTACCGGGTCAGGCGACCCGCTAATTCGGGCAAAGTGTTTTTACATCGCACACTGACCCGTGTCAACATGGCAATATGCCGTGTCGATACCGGGTTATTTGTGTGATATGAAAGGGGTTTTAAGTCTGAGTCTCATGCAGAAAGCTGGAGAAAATCAGTGGAAGATGTGATTTTTAGTGGTTCTGCTTTTTCATCCACAGGCGTCACCTCTGGGCCACATAAAAGACCATTTGCACAAACAGTACAAACTGATACCGACACGAACTCTGATTCCTGTGTCGACGATAGTGATTCCAGGGGGATAGATCCTAAATTGGCAAAAAGCATTCAATACATGATTGTTGCTATAAAGGAAGTTTTGGAAGTACCTCAGGAGAAGGCTTATTTTTATAAGGAAAAGAAAATTAATGTAACTTTCCCTCCTTCTCAAGAGCTAAATACTCTATTTGAAGGAGTTTGGTTTGGGTAAACCCTGAAAAGAAATTTCAGATTCCCAAAAGGATTCAGGTTGCTTATCCTATCCCGGCAGAGGACAGGGAAAGATGGGAGTCACCCCCTGTATTAGACAGTGCCCTGTCAAGGTTAACTAAAAAGGTGATTCTCCCTGCACCTGGGACGGCTTCACTGAAGGAGCCGGCAGACCGCAAGTTGGAGACTACGTTAAAATCTATTTATGTGACCAATGGTACGTTGCTCAGGCCCACCATTGCTTGCGCGTGGGTGAGTAGGGCTATCGGAAAATGGTCAGATAACTTGTCATCGGAAATTGACACGATAGATAGAGACGAGATACTCCTAACGTTATGTCATATAAAAGACGCTGCTGCATACATGCTAGAAGCAATGAAAGATATTGGACTCTTGGGTTCAAAAGCCGCTTCCATGGCAGTATCAGCTCGGAGGGCGTGTGGATTCGCCAGTGGAATGCTGATGCAGATTCCAAAAGAAATATGGAGGCTCTCCCGTATAAAGGTGAGGCTTTGTTTGGAGAGGGGCTGGATGCGTTGGTCTCTGCGGCTACCGCAGGTAAGTCGACATTCTTGCCTTATGCTTCTGCACCGGCGAAAAAGACACATCACTCTCACATACAGTCATTTAGGCCCAACAAATACAAAAAGGCCAAAGGTTCCCCCTTCATTGCAGGTAAAGGCAGGGGAAGAGGAAAGAAATCCACAGCGCCTCCAGGATCGCAGGAGCAAAAATCAACTCCTGCTTCTGCCAAATCTGCAGCATGACGCTGGGGCTCCCTTACAGGAGTCCGCTCGGGGGGGAGCACGTCTGAAACTTTTCAGTCAGATCTGGCTTCAATCTGGCCTGGACCCATGGGTCTTACAAATAGTGTCCTATGGATACAAACTGGAGTTTCAAGACGTCCCTCCATGCCGATTTTTCAAATCGACCTTGCCAGCTTCTCTTCCAGACAGAGAAGTAGTAACAGCTGCAATTCAAAAATTATGTCAGGATCAAGTCATTGTCCTTGTACCCTTGTCACAGCAAGGAGAAGGTTTTTATTCAAGCCTTTTTGTAGTTCCGAAGCCGGACGGCTCGGTTAGACCAATTTTAAACCTGAAAAATCTGAATCTCTACCTCAAAAGGTTCAAGTTCCAGATGGAATCTCTGAGGGCAGTGATTTCCAGTCTGGAGGAAGGGGACTTCATGGTTTCAGTGGACATAAAAGATGCTTACTTGCATGTTCCCATTTATCCTCACCAAGCTTATCTGAGATTCGCAGTACAGGATTGCCATTACCAGTTCCAGACGTTCGGGCTCTCCACGTCACCGAGGGTATTCACCAAGGTGATGGCAGAGATGATGGTCCTCCTTCGACAACAAGGAGTCAATATAATTCCTTACCTGGACGATCTCCTGATAAAAGCGAGATCCAGGGCACGTTTGGTGCAGAACATTGCACTCTCCCTGTCAGTACTCCAACAACACGGTTGGATCATGAATTTTCCGAAGTCACAATTAGAACCGACGACAAGATTGTCCTTTCTGGGGATGATACTGGACACAGAAGTACATAGAGTATTTCTTCCAGTAGAAAAGGCTCTGGAAATCCAGAGAATAGTCAAACAGATTTTGAAACCAACAAGAGTGTCAATACATCAATGCATTCAGTTGTTGGGGAAGATGGTGGCGGCCTACGAGGCCATACAGTTTGGTCGATTCCATGCCAGAGTATTCCAGTGGGACCTGTTGGACAAGTGGTCCGGATCCCACCTACACATGCACTGGAAGATAATCCTGTCCTCCAAAGCCAGGATTTCGCTCCTGTGGTGGCTACACAGTTCTCACCTACTAGAGGGACGCAGGTTCGGGATTCAGGACTGGGTCCTAGTAACCACGGATGCAAGTCTCCGAGGCTGGGGAGCTGTCACACAGGGGGAAAGCTTCCAAGGAAAATGGTCAAGTCAGGAAACCTGCCTTCACATAAACATTCTGGAAATGAGAGTCATTTACAACGGCCTTCTACAAGTGGTACATCTTCTTCAAGATCAACCCGTGCAGATCCAGTCGGACAATGTAACAGCAGTCGCGTACATAAACCGTCAAGGCGGAATGAAAAGCAGAGCGGCAATGGCAGAGGTGACAAAGATCCTCCTCTGGGCAGAAAGGCATGCAAGAGCTCTGTCAGCAATTTTCATTCCGGGAGTGGACAACTGGGAAGCAGACTTCCTCAGCAGACACGATCTCCATCCAGGAGAATGGGGCCTCCACCAAGAAGTCTTCACAGAGATGACAAGTCTTTGGGGAGTTCCTCAAGTAGACATGATGGCATCTCATCTCAACAAGAAGCTTCAGAGATATTGTTCCAGGTCGAGAGACCCTCAAGCAATAGCAGTGGATGCCCTGGTGACCCAGTTGGTGTTTCGGTCGGTATATGTCTTCCCTCCACTTCCGCTGATACCAAAAGTTCTCAAAATCATAAGAAGAACAAGGGTTCGAGCAATCCTCATTGCCCCAGACTGGCCAAGGAGGGCTTGGTATCCAGATCTTCAGGAGTTGCTTATAGAAGATCCTCGGCCTCTTCCTCTTCGCAAGGACCTGCTGCAGCAGGGGCCGTGCGTGTATCAAGACTTACCGCGGCTACGTTTGACGGCATGGCTGGTGAGCGCCGGATCCTAGCCAGAAAGGGTATTCCCAAGGAAGTCATCCCCACTCTTATTCAGGCCAGGAAAGGAGTAACGTCTAAACATTACCACCATATTTGGAGAAAATATGTGACTTGGTGTGAATCCCAGAAGGCTCCTACGGAGGAGTTTGAGTTGGGACGTTTTCTCCATTTTCTGCAGGCTGGTGTGGATGCGGGCCTAAGATTGGGTTCAATCAAGGTTCAGATTTCGTCCTTATCAGTTTGCTTTCAAAAACAATTGGCCTCCCTTCCAGAAGTTCAGACATTCGTGAAAGGGGTGCTGCACATCCAGCCTCCATTTGTGCCTCCAGTGGCACCATGGGACCTTAATGTGGTGTTGCAGTTCCTTCAATCGGATTGGTTTGAACCTCTACAGGAGATAGAATTGAAGTTTCTCACTTGGAAAGTGGTGATGCTTTTGGCCTTGGCATCCGCAAGGCGGGTGTCTGAGTTGGGGGCCTTGTCTCACAAGAGCCCTTACCTGATCTTCCATGAAGATAGGGCAGAGTTGAGAACTCGCCAACAATTTCTTCCAAAGGTGGTTTCGTCTTTCCATATTAACCAGCTTATTGTGGTGCCAGTGGCTTCTGACACTTTCACTGAGTCAAAGTCTCTTGATGTGGTTAGAGCTTTGAAAATTTATGTCGCAAAAACAGCTCGGTTAAGGAAAACAGAGGCTCTGTTTGTCCTGTATGCTCCCAACAAGATTGGGTGTCCTGCTTCTAAGCAGACTATTGCGCACTGGATCAGAGGGATGATTCAGCACGCTCATTCCACGGCAGGATTGCCGATACCGAAGTCGGTAAATGCCCATTCTACTAGAAAGGTGGGCTCATCCTGGGCGGCTGCCCGGGGGGATCTCGGCTTTCCAACTTTGCCGAGCAGCTACTTGGTCAGGGTCAAACACGTTTGCTAAATTTTACAAGTTTGACACCTTGGCCGATGAGGACCTCAAGTTTGGTCAATCGGTGCTGCAGGGTTAGCCGCACTCTCCGTACTGGAGCTTTGGTATAACCCCATGGTACTGAAGTGGACCCCAGCATCCTCTAGGACGTATGAGAAAATAAGATTTTACTTACCGGTAAATCTATTTCTCGTAGTCCGTAGTGGATGCTGGGGACTCCGTAAGGACCATGGGTAATAGACGGGCTCCGCAGGAGACAGGGCACTTTAACAAAGAATTAGGAATACTGGTGTGCACTGGCTCCTCCCTCTATGTCCCTCCTCCAGACCTCAGTTAAGGAAACTGTGCCCGGAAGAGCTGACAGTACAAGGAAAGGATTTTGGAATCCAGGGTAAGACTCATACCAGCCAGAGCCGGCCATAGGCATAGGCAAACTAGGCAATTGCCTAGGGCATTTGATATGCCTAGGGGCATCAGCAGCTTCTGCTGATTAAAATGATATGTGGCATGCCTATATTCTGTGTGTAGCATTTCATATGCAGATATAGCCACAGTCTCACACAGTATATAGGCATGCTGCATATCATTGTAATCAGTAGAAGCTGCTTTTGCATCCTAGCCACATTGCAATGCAAATAAGATGCATTTTCATTAAAAAAAGGTGCCAGATGTTAGCATTGTGGCAATATTTATGAGGACACATCTGTATCCAAGTAGAGGCAGAGGTCACAGTGTTAGTGGCAGTGTGATTGCTGTGTGCATGTGAGTGGGTTGGTTGTGCAGTAGTGTTCAGAATATGTGTAAGGAGCATTATGTGTGTCATGTAAAAATGCATTAATAATGTGCAACATGTGTAAGGGGCACTATGCATGTCATTATGTGTATAAGGGCATTAATAATGTGCGTCATATGTGTAAAAGGGTACTACTGTATATGTGTCATTATGTGTATAGGGGCACTAAAAATGTGCAGCAAATGTGTAGGGGGCACTATGTGTGTCATTATGTGTATAAGAGCATTCATAATGTGCGGCTTATGTGTAAGGGACATTGGGGTAAATTTACTAACATTCGTAATTTTCGGAAAAAGGTCAAAGTTCAATCACGAATGACATCGAAAGTGTAAAACTGCAACTTTTTGAATTTATTACGACTAATTTACTAAGCTGTCGTATTCGGGTTTTTCTTTTCTTCCGATGTCGATGTCATTCGTGTTTTATTTTTTATTTTTACGGCAGTGATTAGCAAAACACTGCCGACTTTTTTTACAATGAATCTCGGCCGGATCTGTGTGATCCGTGCTGGGGTTCATTTTTTTTTTTTTTTTTAATTAAACAATGTAAAATCATTAAAAAAAATTGCGTGGGGTCCCCCCTCCTATGCATAACCAGCCTCGGGCTCTTTGAGCCGATCCTGGTTGCAGAAATATGGGGGGAAAAATGACAGGGGTTCCCCCATATTTAAGCAACCAGCATCGGGCTCTGCGCCTGGTCCTGGTTCCAAAAATACGGGGGACAAAAAGAGTAGGGGTCCCCCGTATTTTTAAAACCAGCACCGGGCTCCACTAGCTGGACAGATAATGCCACAGCCGGGGGTCACTTTTATATAGTGCCCTGCGGCCGTGGCATCAAAAATCCAACTAGTCACCCCTGGCCGGGGTACCCTGGGGGAGTGGGGACCCCTTCAATCAAGGGGTCCCCCCCCCCAGCCACCCAAGGGCCAGGGGTGAAGCCCGAGGCTGTCCCCCCCCATCCAATGGGCTGCGGATGGGGGGGCTGATAGCCTTTGATGTAAATGAAAAGATATTGTTTTTAGTAGCAGTACTACAAGTCCCAGCAAGCCTCCCCCGCATGCTGGTACTTGGAGAACCACAAGTACCAGCATGCGGCGGAAAAACGGGCCCGCTGGTACCTGTAGTACTACTACTAAAAAAATACCCAAAAAAACACAAGACACACACACACCGTGAAAGTATAATTTTATTACATACATACACACATACATACATACTTACCTTATGTTCCCATGCAGGTCGGTCCTCTTCTCCAGTAGAATCCAAGGGGTACCTGTTGAAGAAATTATACTCACGAGATCCAGGGGTCCAGGGTCCTCGGGGAATCCAGGTGTAATCCACGTACTTGAAAAAAATAACAAAACGGACACCCGAGCCACGCACTAAAAGGGGACCCATGTTTGCACATGGATCCCCTTTTCCCGACTGCCAGAAACCCACTCTGACTGATGTCTAAGTGGGTTTCTTCAGCCAATCAGGGATTGCCACGTTGTAGCACTCTCCTGATCGGCTGTGTGCTCCTGTACTGAGTGACAGGCGGCACACGGCAGTGTTACAGTGTAGCGCCTATGCGCTCCATTGTAACCAATGCTGGGAACTTTCTGCCCTGCGGTTGACCTAAAGTGACGTCACCGCTGAGCAGAAAGTTCCCAGCATTGGTTACAATGTAGCGCATAGGCGCTACATTGTAACACTGCCGTGTGCCGCCTGTCAGTTAGGACAGGAGCACACAGCCGATCAGGAGAGTGCTACAACGTGGCACTCCCTGATTGGCTGAAGAAACCCACTTAGACATCAGTCAGAGTGGGTTTCTGGCAGTCGGGAAAAGGGGATCCATGTGCAAACATGGGTCCCCTTTTAGTGCGTGGCTCGGGTGTCCGTTTTGTTATTTTTTTCAAGTACGTGGATTACACCTGGATTCCCCGAGGACCCTGGACCCCTGGATCTCGTGAGTATAATTTCTTCAACAGGTACCCCTTGGATTCTACTGGAGAAGAGGACCGACCTGCGTGGGAACATAAGGTAAGTATGTATGTATGTGTGTATGTATGTAATAAAATGATACTTTCACGGTGTGTGTGTCTTGTGTTTTTTTTGGGTATTTTTTTAGTAGTAGTACTACTACAGGTACCAGCGGGCCCGTTTTTCCGCCGCATGCTGGTACTTGTGGTTCTCCAAGTACCAGCATGCGGGGGAGGCTTGCTGGGACTTGTAGTACTGCTACTAAAAACAATATCTTTTCATTTACATCAAAGGCTATCAGCCCCCCCATCCGCAGCCCATTGGATGGGGGGGGACAGCCTCGGGCTTCACCCCTGGCCCTTGGGTGGCTGGGGGGGGACACCCCTTGATTGAAGGGGTCCCCACTCCCCCAGGGTACCCCGGCCAGGGGTGACTAGTTGGATTTTTGATGCCACGGCCGCAGGGCACTATATAAAAGTGACCCCCGGCTGTGGCATTATCTGTCCAGCTAGTGGAGCCCGGTGCTGGTTTTAAAAATACGGGGGACCCCTACTCTTTTTGTCCCCCGTATTTTTGGAACCAGGACCAGGCGCAGAGCCCGATGCTGGTTGCTTAAATATGGGGGAACCCCTGTCAATTTTTCCCCCATATTTCTGCAACCAGGATCGGCTCAAAGAGCCCGAGGCTGGTTATGCTTAGGAGGGGGGACCCCACGCAATTTTTTTTGAAAAAATAAGCACTTTCCCACCCCTTCCCACTGATATACATGCACGGATCTCATGGATCCGTGCATGCCTATCCAATCACGAATATAAAAAAAAGGTCTGTTTTTTTTTAGCACTTTTTTACGAGTTGTAATTTTTCACGGCAGTGTTTGGTTTTTTTTTGCTTTGCACTTCTTAGTAAATGACCGAGATTCATACTTAAACAGCCGCGTTTTGACCGATGGTGTATTCATTCGTGATTTTTTTCCTAGGACTTCAAAATATTACGAATGCCCTCATCACTGCCGTGATTATTGCTTAGTAAATTACCGAGATGACACTTTGATGAAAAAACGGCATCTCGGTCAAAATCGGGAGCTTAGTAAATATACCCCATTATGTGTAAAAGGGCATTAATAAAGGTTGTCATAATGTGTAAGGTGCATTATGTTTATAAGGACATTAATAATGTGTCTCATATGTGTAAGGGGCATTACTGTGTGGAATTATGTGTATAAATGCATTACTAATGTGTGGCATTATGTGTATAAGGTGCTCCACTGTGTGGCGTTGCGTATAGAAAGGGCACTACTGTGTCGTCTAGTGTGAATAAAGAGCAATAGGGTGTGGTGTAATATGAATAAGGAGCAATTCAGTGTGATGTAATGTGAATAAGGGACTCTACTGTGAGTAGTAAAGTTTATAAGGTAAAGAGAAAACTACTGTGGGATGTAATATGAATTATATACACTATCGCATGATCAAATGTGAATGAAGTTGCAGTACTGTGTGGCGTAATTGGAATTGGAATTACTATTGTGTGGCCATGCCCCTTGCCAGCTAAAACACACCACTTTATGGGCTGTGCGCCAAATGTGCAAACTGTTCCTATTTAAAATATAGGGGGTACAAACACCAAAATAAGGACTGCTACGGGTGAGGGGTGATAGTGCTGGGAAAGAGGTGCAAGGTCAGAGGCGGAACCAGCGGTTGTGCTAGGGGGCACCAGCCAAAATCTTGCCTAGGGCATCATATTGGTTAGGGCCAGCTCTGATACCAGCCACACCAATCACACCGTATAACTCGTGATAAACTTACCCAGTTAACAGTATGAACAACAACAGAGCATCAGATAAACCTGATGCAACCATAACATAACCCTTATTTAAGCAATAACTATATACAAGTATTGCAGAAGAAATCCGCACTTGGGACGGGCGCCCAGCATCCACTACGGACTACGAGAAAAAGATTTACCGGTAAGTAAAATCTTATTTTCTCTAACGTCCTAGTGGATGCTGGGGACTCCGTAAGGACCATGGGGAGTATACCAAAGCTCCCAAACGGGCGGGAGAGTGCGGATGACTCTGCAGCACCGAATGAGCAAACACAAGGTCCTCCTCAGCCAGGGTATCAAACTTGTAGAACTTTGCAAAAGTGTTTGAACCCGACCAAGTAGCTGCTCGGCAAAGCTGTAATGCCGAGACCCCTCGGGCAGCCGCCCAAGAAAAGCCCACCTTCCTTGTGGAATGGGCTTTTACTGATTTTGGAGGCGGCAATCCCGCCGCAGAATGAGTCTGCTGAATCGTGTTACAGATCCAGCGAGCAATAGTTTGCTTTGAAGCAGGAGCACCCAGCTTGTTGGATGCATACAGGATAAACAGCGACTCAGTTTTCCTGACTCCAGCCGTTCTGGCTACATAAACCTTCAAAGCCCTGACTACATCTAGTAACTTGGAATCCTCCAAGTCACGAGTAGCCGCAGGCACCACAATAGGTTGTTTCAAATGAAAAGATGACACCACTTTTGGCAGAAATTGTGGACGAGTCCGTAATTCTGCCCTGTCCATATGGAAAACCAGATAGGGGCTTTTACGTGACAAAGCCGCCAATTCTGACACACGCCTAGCCGAAGCTAAGGCCAATAGCATGACCACCTTCCACGTGAGATATTTTAACTCCACGGTTTTAAGTGGCTCAAACCAGTGTGATTTCAGGAAACTCAACACCACGTTAAGATCCCAAGGTGCCACTGGTGGCACAAAAGGGGGCTGAATATGCAGCACTCCCTTTACAAACGTCTGAACTTCAGGAAGAGAAGCCAGTTCCTTTTGAAAGAAACTGGATAGGGCTGAAATCTGGACCTTAATGGACCCCAATTTTAAGCCCATAGTCACTCCCGACTGTAGGAAGTGAAGGAAACGGCCCAGCTGGAATTCCTCTGTAGGGGCATTCCTGGCCTCACACCAAGCAACATATTTTCGCCATATACGGTGATAATGTTTAGCCGTCACGTCCTTCCTAGCCTTTATTACCGTAGGAATAACCTCATCCGGAATGCCTTTTTCTGCTAGGATCCGGCGTTTAACCGCCATGCCGTCAAACGCAGCCGCGGTAAGTCTTGGAACAGACAGGGCCCCTGTTGCAACAGATCCTGTCTGAGAGGCAGAGGCCATGGGTCCTCTGTGAGCATTTCTTGCAGTTCCGGATACCAAGTCCTTCTTGGCCAATCCGGAACAATGAGTATTGTTCTCACTCCTCTTTTTCTTACGATTCTCAGCACCTTGGGTATGAGAGGAAGAGGAGGAAACACATAAACCGACTGGAACACCCACGGTGTCACTAGTGCGTCCACAGCTATCGCCTGAGGGTCTCTTGACCTGGCTCAATACATTTGTAGCTTTTTGTTGAGGCGGGATGCCATCATGTCCACCTGTGGCAGTTCCCAATGACTTGTAATCTGTGTGAAGACTTCTTGATGAAGTCCCCACTCTCCCAGGTGGAGGTCGTGCCTGCTGAGGAAGTCTGCTTCCCAGTAGTCCACTCCCGGAATGAACACTGCTGACAGTGCTTTTACGTGATTCTCCGCCCAGCGAAGAATTCTGGTGGCTTCCGCCATCGCCACCCTGCTCCTTGTGCCACCTTGGCGGTTTACATGAGCCACTGCGGTGATGTTGTCTGACTGAATCAGAACCGGTTGGTTGCGAAGCAGAGGCTCCGCTTGACTTAGGGCGTTGTATATGGCCCTTAGTTCCAGGATATTGATGTGCAGACAAGTCTCCTGACTTGACCACAGACCCTGGAAATTTCTTCCCTGTGTGACTGCCCCCCACCCTCGGAGGCTTGCATCCGTGGTCACCAGGACCCAGTCCTGAATGCCGAACCTGCGACCCTCGAGAAGGTGAGCACTCTGCAGCCACCACAGAAGAGACACCCTGGCCCTGGGGGATAGGGTGATCAGCCGCTGCATCTGAAGATGCGATCCGGACCACTTGTCCAACAGATCCCACTGAAAGGTCCTCGCATGGAACCTGCTGAAGGGAATGGCTTCGTATGACGCCACCATCTTTCCCAGGACTCGCGTGCATTGATGCACTGACACCTGTTTTGGTTTTAAGAGGTCTCTGACCAGAGTCACGAGCTCCTGAGCCTTCTCCGCTGGGAGAAAAACCTTCTTCTGGTCTGTGTCCAGAATCATGCCCAGGAAGGGCAGACGCGTCGTAGGAATCAGCTGCGACTTTGGAATATTCAGAATCCAGCCGTGCTGTTGCAACACTTCCCGAGAGTGTGCTACGCTGATCAGCAACTGCTCTCTGGACCTCGCCTTTATGAGGAGATCGTCCAAGTATGGGATAATTGTGACTCCTTGCTTTCGCAGAAGTACCATCATTTCTGCCATTACCTTGGTAAATATTCCCGGTGCCATGGACAGACCAAACGGCAACGTCTGGAATTGGTAATGACAGTCCTGTACCACAAATCTGAGGTACTCCTGATGAAGTGGATAAATGGGGACATGCAGGTAAGCATCCTTTATGTCCAGAGACACCATAAAATCCCCCTCTTCCAGGCTTGCAATGACCGCTCTGAGCGATTCCATCTTGAACTTGAACCTTTTCAGGTAAATGTTCAGGGATTTTAAATTCAATATGGGTCTGACCGAACCGTCCGGTTTCGGTACCACAAACATTGTGGAATAGTAACCCCTTCCCTGTTGAAGGAGGGGAACCTTTACCACCACCTGCTGGAGATATAATTTGTGAATTGCCGCTAACACTATTTCCCTCTCTATGGGGGAAGCTGGCAGGGCCGATTTGAGGTAACGGTGAGGGGGCATCACTTCGAATTCCAGCTTGTATCCCTGAGATACAATCTGTATAGTCCAGGGATCCACCCGTGAGCGAACCCACTGGTGGCTGAAATTTCGGAGACGCGCCCCCACCGATCCTGGCTCCACCTGTGGAGCCCCAGCGTCATGCGGTGGATTAAGTGGAAGCCGGGGAGGACTTCTGTTCCTGGGAACTAGCTGTATTGTGCAGCTTCTTTCCTCTACCCCTGCCTCTGGCAAGAAAGGACGCACCTCGGACTTTCTTGCCTCTTTGTGATCAAAAGGACTGCATTTGGTAATATGGTGCTTTCTTAGGTTGTGAGGGAATATATGGCAAAAAATTTGACTTCCCAGCCGTAGCTGTGGAAACTAGGTCCGAGAGACCGTCCCCAAACAATTCCTCACCCTTATAAGGTAAAACCTCCATGTGCCTTTTTGAGTCGGCATCACCTGTCCATTGCCGAGTCCACAGGACCCTTCTGCCAGAAATTGACATTGCATTTATTCTAGAGCCCAGTAGGCTAATGTCTCTCTGGGCATCTCTCATATATAGGACAGCGTCTTTTATATGCCCCAGGGTCAGTAATATAGTATCCTTGTCCAAGGTATCAAGTTCCTCAGATAAAGTATCTGTCCATGCTGCTACAGCACTACACATCCAGGCCGACGCAATTGCCGGCCTTAGTAGGGTACCTGAATGTGTATAAACGGACTTCAGGATACCTTCCTGCTTTCTATCCGCAGGATCTTTTAGGGCGGCCGTATCCTGTGACGGCAGGGCTACCTTCTTAGATAAGCGTGTCAAAGCTTTGTCTACCCTAGGGGAGGATTCCCAGCGTAACCTGTCCGTTGGCGGGAAAGGATACGCCGTAAGCAACCGTTTGGAAATCTGCATTTTTCTATCTGGAGATTCCCAAGCTTTTTCACATAACTCATTTAACTCATGTGAAGGGGGAAAGGTCACTTCATGCCTTTTTTCCCCAAACATATAAACCCTCTTGTCAGGGACTGGGTTTTCCTCTGAGATGTGCAATACATCCTTCATTGCTATAATCATGTAGCGGATGGCTTTAGCCATTTTAGGCTGCAACTTTGCATCATCGCCATCGACACTGGAGTCAGAATCCGTATCGATATCTGTGTCAACAATTTGGGATAGTGGGCGCTTCTGAGACCCTGACGGCCTCTGCGCTGTAGGATCAGGCATGGGTTGAGACCCTGACTGTCCCAAGGCTTCAGCTTTATCCAACCTTTTATGCAAGGAATTAACATTATCATTTAAAACCTTCCACATATCCATCCAATCGGGCGTCGGCGCCGTCGGAGGCGATCCCACATTCATTTGTACCTGCTCTGCTTCCACATAGCCTTCCTCGTCAAACATGCCGACACAAGCGTACCGACACACCACACACACAGGGGATGCTCTATTTGAGGACAGAACCCCCACAAGGCCTTTTGGAGAGACAGAGAGAGAGTATGCCAGCACACACCCCAGCGCTATATGACCCAGGAATTACACAGTAACTTATGTGTTTACCCAGTAGCTGCTGTATATACTGATGTTGCGCTAAATTTATGTGCCCCCCCTCTCTTTTTACCCTCTTTCTACCGTGAATCTGCAGGGGAGAGCCTGGGGAGCTTCCTCTCAGCGGAGCTGTGGAGAGAAAATGGCGCTGGTGAGTGCTGAGGAAGAAGCCCCGCCCCCTCAGCGGCGGGCTTCTGTCCCGCGATTTTGTGTAAAATAATGGCGGGGGCTCATGCATATATACAGTGCCCAACTGTATATATGCCCACTTTGCCAAGAGGTCTCTAATTGCTGCCCAGGGCGCCCCCCGCCTGCGCCCTGCACCCTACAGTGACCGGAGTGTGTGGGTTTAATGTGGGAGCAATGGCGCACAGCTGCAGTGCTGTGCGCTACCTCATATGAAGACTGGAGTCTTCTGCCGCCGCTTTTGAAGTCTTCTTGCTTCTCACGCCGGCTTCTGGCTCTGCGAGGGGGACGGCGGCGCGGCCCTGGGATCGGACGACGTTCCTGTGTTCGATCCCTCTGGAGCTAATGGTGTCCAGTAGCCTAAGAAGCAAGACCTATCCACAGTGAGTAGGGCTGCTTCTCTCCCCTCAGTCCCATGTAGCAGAGAGTCTGTTGCCAGCAGATCTCTCTGAAAATAAAAAAAATCCTAACAAAATACTTTCTATTTAGCAAGCTCAGGAGAGCTCACTAAGGTGCACCCAGCTCGTCCGGGCACAGACTCAAACTGAATCTGGAGGAGCGAGTGCACACCAGTATTCCTAATTCTTTCTTAAAGTGCCCTGTCTCCTGCGGAGCCCGCCTATTCCCCATGGTCCTTACGGAGTACCCAGCATCCACTAGGACGTTAGAGAAAATAGGATTTTAATACCTACCGGTTAATCCTTTTCTCCTAGTCTCCTCTCCGACCCAGTGTGTACTTTACCTGCAGTTGTTATTTTGTAGTTCCACTAATGTTGTGTTATGATTATTTCAGCATGTTGCTGCAATTGTTCATGCCCGTCAGCGTGTGTTATGTTGAATGCCATGTTGTGCGGCATGGTTGAGGTGTGAGCTGGTATGAATCTCACCGTTAAATTAAAAGTGATATGTGCTCACCCTCCTTCCTCTGCTGGATTCAGCTGTGCGGCATTAACCAGTGTGAGAAGCTTGTGAGTGAGGTGAGAAAAGCATTTGGGAAAGATATATAGGTGTAATGAGTGAGTGACATATGGGTGAGGTGTAAGAAGCATGGGCCTAATTCTGAGTTGATCGCAGCAGCAAATATTTTAGCAGTTGGGCAAAACCATGTGCACTGCAGGAGGGGCAGATATAACATGTGCAGAGAGAGAGAGATTTGGGTGGGGTGTGTTCAAACTGAAATCTAAATTGCAGTGTAAAAATAAAGCAGACAGTATTTACCCTGCACAGAAACAATATAACCCACCCAAATCTAACTCTCTCTGCACATGTTATATCTGCCCCCCCTGCAGTGCACATGGTTTTGCCCAATTGCTATCAAGAATCCTGCTGCGATCAACTTGGAATTACCCCCCATGTCAGAAGACTTGATGGACAGGTTGGGATGTTTGATGAGCATGTGAAAGAATGTGGGAAGGTCTAATAGGCAAATGAGGGAATGTGGGGATAACTGATGGACATGTGAGGATAATGTGGGGAGATCTGAATCTGATGGACATGTAGCCAGAATGTGGAGAGATCTGATGGGCATGTAACAGAATGTGGGCAGGTCTGATGTACTTATGAGGGGAATGTAAGAAGATCTGATGAGCATGAGAGAGGATAACAGGGTGATCTGATGAACATGGGAGGAGAATGTGAACCAATTTGATAGGCATGTAAGGAGATCTAATGTGAGAGGAGAATGTGGGGATAATTAATGGGCATGTGAGAGGAATATGGGGACATCTGATGGACATGTGGGAAGATCTGATGAGCATGGGAGGTGAAGGGTTAGCTCTTCTGTCTTTGTAAATATTACTTTTTATATGATCAATTTCCTTATAATAAGTATAGTGTAAAAGTGAATATTTCTACCTCCCTAATGAAGGGTTAAAACATGCTATATGAATTGTTATGTGTTTGAATAGACACGTACGCACTCTCTACAAGATGCCTTTGTCTGTTCATATAATATAAGGCTTGTGTGTGTCTTATCTTCAAGGACAATTACATACCAGATCAAAACTGTTACTTCTGTGTGTTACTAAAATATCCTGCATGTAATGTCGTATGCTACTTCTATTTATCCAATCATATGCTTGCACATATTGTATACACCCATGTTTCTTTTCTATATAGTACTCTGTAATTTATTAAATAAACAGTGTGAATTTTTACTGCTTGTGTTGTGCATGTAACTGATAGCATAAAGGTTTACACTCCCAGGCGTCTGAGAGGCCATCACATCGAGGGTTAAAGAATATAAGGGCAAATCCTTTCAGCTGGGGGCTATGTCCGCGATTCAGTGATCGTCCCTGAATGGTAAGATAGAGAATTTATTGTCTGTCTTTGCCATACAGGATTGCGGTCATACACTGAAGCTGAATCCGTGTCAGTGTTCCGGGAACACGTGACAAGGTAATATTTAAGTCCGGGACTTAATATTACGAAGTTTTATGTAAAAGCATAAAACAGGTATCAGGGATACCATAGAATCTTTAATGTCTGGGACTTAAAGATACGTCTGAGAAAGGACCAGGGGTCCAAGCGCAATTCTCCAAAGACGTCAGTATCTGGGATACTTAAAAAATAGACCTGGGGTCTATACGTAACGTAGATTATACCTCGATTTGATCGTCTATACTTGTATGTTTGTAGTGAGATAAGTTCTTATATTTGGTCCAGACGGCTGGTAAGTTTTCGTCTGCCAGATATCTTTACTCAAACACTTTTCTTGCTTCCTGTTTAAAACGCTGTATTTTTCTGACATCTTGTACGAATGGTAAGTATCGTACTCGTCAAAAGATTTCATGTTCTCACTATACAGATAATATTGTGATATTGTCAATGACTAATTAACTGGTTAAGCTGATGCATGTATAGTAAGTAGAGTGTTGTATATTTTAGATATTTTCTTTTAAAAGTTGTATTGTTGATTTATATTACTGTCTGACAATGGGCTCTAGTCAGAGTAAAAAACTACATATCCCCCGCCCCTCCCTGGTGAGACATGCAAGATGTATGTTGCCCGTAACTCTACCTCAGAGTATTACTTAGTTAACCCATGGGTGGATAATTTAGCGGGATGGACAGAGAAAGCAGGACAGGACCCATTCCTACGGGAAGGCAGTAATTACCTTTTCTATATGGAGATTTAAGAAAAAATGTCAGTTTCCAACAGCACAGAAGCGACGCTGCAGAGAAACTATAAATCTTTGAAATCCCTCTCCCTCCCCCTTGCATTCCAATGTATCCTGCGCTCAGAGACACAAATCTCTTGGCAGCAGTAACCCTTTCACACCAAATGGGATCGCCTCCAACTTCACTGCTGGAGGGTGCGTCCACTAGCTCTATCCCTAGCACCAATAACCCAGAGTTTAGATAATAGTAAAACACTGCCCAAGCCCACCATTACCCTCGATGGCTGTATATCTTATTTGCGCAAAGCTTGCAAAGGACGCAGCTATACACATATGAAGGAAGTCTTTAAAGCCTGTGCTTTTTTTTGCCTGTCGCTGTGGCTTGTAAACAGAAACCTTCATAGTCTGTTACTGCGTTTTGGAAAAGGTTTAAGGACTGCTGGACAGATGACGCTGGCTTACCTTTGCTTAACTCAGAAAGCTTACTCATTTCCCCACCCATTCATAACTATCAGAACTCCAGACGCTTTGACAGACAGAACCAACCCCGCAGTCAGGGAACATTCCAAAGACCCCGCGCACTGACGGGGCCCGGAGGAGGGTATCCCAGCCTTTATTCAACTCTCCCGTCATAGTAAAGATTCACCTCTGCTGCCACTTATTATAAATGGAAGTAAAATTCCCTTTTTAGTGGACAGCGGTGCAACAACCAGTGTTTTGTGTTCTGACCTATGCAGTATCCCCTCTCACCAGAAAAGATAGAAGGTCTCCGCCCCATGATACAGCAATTCTTACAACAGGGTATTCTCAGACATATTGTATCACCATACTGTACTCCTGTGAACCCTGTTGCAAAAGCTGATGGCAGTATAAGATTTGTACAGAATCTCAGAGCGATCAATCAGCTAATTGTCCCAATTGCACCAATTGTTCCAGATGTAAACTCACTCATTTCTGCAATCCCTGCAGATGCTGCGTTCTTCTCTGTAATTGATTTGAAGAATGCCTTTTTTCAGCATGCCTGTAGATTCACAGACACAATTACTTTTTGCCTTTTCTTTTGAGGGTAAACAACTTACCTGGTGCAGATTATTGACGCACCTGTTGTCTCCAGGCCACATTGAGGCCCTGGCAACCTCACCATGGTTCAGTCCTGCTACAGTATGCAGATGATCTGCTGCTCTGTAGTCAAACTGAGGAGGCCTGCCGAGAGGATGGTGTTTCATTACTAAACTGGCTTTGTGAATGTGGACACAAGGTGTCCAAAATAAAAATGCAATGGTGTAAAAAAAAGCATGTTGATTACTTAGGTTTTGTGCTCACTCAGGGAGAGAGGAAAGTCAGTCCACAACGCATACAGTCTGTATTGGGCCTGGTCACCCCAACTACCCAGAGGGAACTACTGTCCTTCCTGGGTATGGTAAATTACTGCAGACAGTGGATTTCTGATTGCTCTTATTATGATAACATTTTGAGACAAGCCACACTGAAGGACAAACCTAAAACTGTACAATGGTCACAAGAAATGTTAACTGCATATGAAAGTTTAAAATGTATGTTGATGAAAAGTCCAGCACTTGGCCTCCCCAATTATGTACTACCTTTCCATCTATATGCAAGGGACAATTGTAAAACCATGGCGGGGGTGCTCACACAGTTTCATGGAGGGAAGTTGCGCCCCGTGGCATTTTCTTCCCAAAGTCATGCCAGTGTCTGTGCAAGGTATGCCTGCCTGCCTCAGGGCTTTGGCAGCCTGTGCAATGGTTGCAGAAATGGCCACTACCCTCACTTTAGGCCACATCACAGTACTCCACACCACACATGATGTCCTGGCAATACTTAAAGGCTTACACACACAGCACATGTCAGCACAACGCCTTAGTGGATATGAAGTACTCCTTTTGAGTAACCCTACCCTTACCATCAAGTACACTGCTAGTTCTTCTGGCCCTGCACCCATTCTCAATGCCCTTTTAGGCTTGAAAGGTCCTGAGGATGAACCACCCGACCTACATGACTGTGCTGCTTCCATTGAAGCTGAAACTTCTCCCAGACTTGACATGTCTCCCGTTCCCATACCAGGCGCAGACATAGTTTTTGTTGACGGCTCATGTAGTAGGCCCAATGACAATACATACCAGGCTGGCTATGCCATTGTCACCCTCCCTGATACTGTGTTGGAAACCCTACCAATACCTTATCAGTCCGCGCAAGCTGCAGAACTCATTGCACTCATTAGAGCATGTCCCTCCCTTGACAACGTCCATCTGCTCACTCAACTTCAAGCTGCTGCGACTAATACTGATCTCTCCGACTGGACTTACCCAATTCTGCAGAAAAAAATCCTAAATCAGGATTAATCTGCAAAGAGGGGAAACCCTGTATACCCCAGTCCAGTGCCCCTTTGCTCGTTGCCCAGTGCCGTGGTGTTGGTCACCGTGGTGAAGCCACAACACTCCTCCTACTAACCAATGATTTTTATGTTACTAATGCCAAATCACTTGTGGACCAGTATGTTAGCAGATGCATCACTTGCCCCAGGAACAACCCTAATAAAGCTAAACACCAGCATCTTGAATACCCCACAAAAGACTCTAGGTTACTCCCCATTTGAAATACTAATGGGCAGGCCTTTTCCTACACCCTGGGCTAAGAAACCACTAGTAATACAGGAAGGAGATCTAGAACTCAGGTCCCTGATAACAAAACTGAATGAAATTGAACATGAGGTTGTTTGTAAAAACCCTTTGAATCCACAGGAACCTACACACCCCTTTAAAGTCGGAGACAGAGTCGTGGTGAAGGTGCTCCCCAGGAACAAGAGCCCAGGAGACTTCACCTATGGTCCAGAGACAGAGGTCGTAGCAGTTACCCGGACAGCAGTCCTGACAGAGGAAAGTCCTACCTGGATCCATGCATCCCGAGTAAAAAAGGTTCCTAGACCAGACCTAGAGAGGGAAGCAAGTGATTCCAGTGAGGTACGAACCGGGGCAGACAGCCCTGACCTCCCACCTAGCGAAGACAGAAGAACAGAAAACGATGAAGAACCTGCCCCCTATCTCTATCCTGGGGACTATCTCGATAGCCCTACTGGCCCTCATTCACCTCACAATATGTGAAGTCGACATCACACAAACAGATGGGGTCCCCACCTTGTGGTACAATTCCTCCAATACACACGTAGCCACATACATCCTTGATTATTTCATGTTCCCTAAACTTGCTGACAACAAACACAATAAAAGCAACTGTTATGTCTGTGGCAAATCTAGGCCCCACCTAGGTACAGTGCCCCTTAATATACCCCTAGAACAGGAAAATTGTTTTTTTCAGCCTTTTTAATGATCACCGATGACCCCACTCCTCCCTCTAATACTCCTGCTAATCGAAAGAAAAGAGCACTCCCAGGAGGTAGCTTTGACCCCCACGTATACATTGATGCTATAGGGGTCCCAAGAGGTGTTCCAAATGAGTTCAAAGCTAGAGATGAGGTGGCTGCGGGTTTTGAGTCATTGTTTCCTATAGTAACTGTAAATAAAAACGTAGCCTGGATTAATTATATATATTATAATCAACAAAGATTTGTTAATGATACCAAAGATGCTCTTAAAGGTATAGCTGAACAGCTAGAAGCCACTTCCCAAATGACATTCCAAAATAGAATGGCCCTTGACATGATCCTAGCAGAAAAAGGCGGTACATGTGTTTACATTAGTAAGGTGGAAGGCTGTTGTACATATATTCCTGACAACACTGGTCCCAATGGTAAGGTTACTTTAGCCATAAACGAGTTAGAAACCTTATCCATAGAACTTAAGAAAAATTCAGGTATTGATAAGCCATGGAGCCAATATTTTGGATGGTTTGAAAATTGGAAACAGGCTCTTGTGCAAATAAGCATATTCATACTTGTAACTTTAATTCTTGTAGGCATTATAGTTTATTGTGTAATCCCCTGTGGAAAGAAACTTACCTCCAAAGGCATTGATAAGGCCCTGATGTACTATGATATAACCACCAGTCCTGTCACCTCCTCTGATAGTAAGGGACCCGACGATTATGTCCAATATCTCAAGAACTGGAGGAACAAGAAAGGAGCCTCACTCAAGAATCATGTCATATAATAATCATGATTCTAAGAGGGGATTGAAGGGTTAGCTCTTCTGTCTTTGTAAATATTACTTTTTATATGATCAATTTCCTTATAATAAGTATAGTGTAAAAGTGAATATTTCTACCTCCCTAATGAAGGGTTAAAACATGCTATATGAATTGTTATGTGTTTGAATAGACACGTACGCACTCTCTACAAGATGCCTTTGTCTGTTCATATAATATAAGGCTTGTGTGTGTCTTATCTTCAAGGACAATTACATACCAGATCAAAACTGTTACTTCTGTGTGTTACTAAAATATCCTGCATGTAATGTCGTATGCTACTTCTATTTATCCAATCATATGCTTGCACATATTGTATACACCCATGTTTCTTTTCTATATAGTACTCTGTAATTTATTAAATAAACAGTGTGAATTTTTACTGCTTGTGTTGTGCATGTAACTGATAGCATAAAGGTTTACACTCCCAGGCGTCTGAGAGGCCATCACATCGAGGGTTAAAGAATATAAGGGCAAATCCTTTCAGGAGGGTAATGTGGGGAGATCTGATACATCATTTTATTTACATGAACATTGCTTGGTGTTGGGGAATGGGGGGATTAAGGGAATGGATCTCCAGGAATCGATGATGCATGAGTTGGCAACCCTATGCAGGACAGATGAATCCCTGAAGGCAACAGACTGAGATAAATTAAGAGCCCATTTACCCCAACCACTAGTATTTATTCTTTGGCCGCTAGTGAGCATTATCTCACTGCACCAACATTACTGTGAAGGTAAGCTAGACTGAAAAAGGCACATCAGGGAGCATTACCTAACTTCGTCAGCATCACTGCGCGTACTTGCCTACCCTCCCCGCATCCTGCGGGAGGCTCCTGTTTTGTGCATAACTCTCACGCTGACCCACAAAGTCAAATAAATCTCACGGATTCGGACTGTGCATGCCCAAGCTGAGAGGATACCAGGGTAAAGCCTAATCTCTGCCTGTAAAATATAGAGGGAGGCGGCTCAAGGGGCGGGCTGTTAGCCCAACCCTCAGTATCTGCAGAGTTCCGCCTCTCCTCTGGCCGTGATCTGCAGCCTCTCTACTTCAACCCACAACTAGTCTGCCCCACCTCCTCCTGCAGGGAGCGTGCTACATATGCCCGGCTAGCTTCCTGTGTGAAGTGACACAGACCGCAGAGATGATGTGTCCAGTCCCTTGCCGCCTTGTTGATGTCTCCTGTACAGAGAAGATGGAGCTGCAGCCCTTTGCCCCTTCCTTTCTTCCAGGCAGCCTCCACAGTTCTAAGTTAACATGACCATAGTGCATGATATAAGAATAAATTAAATAATTTATCTCATGCCATTCGAGGAATGTTATCAGAGCCGGCCCTAGCCAATATGATGCCCTAGGCAAGATTTTGGCTGGTGCCCCCTAGCACCACCGCTGGTTCCACCTCTGACCTTGCACCTCTTTCCCAGCACCATCACCCCTCATCCATAGCAGTCCTTATTTTGGGGCTTGTACCCCCTATATTTTAAATAGGGACAGTTTGCACATTTGGCGCACAGTCCAAAAAGGGGTGTGTTTTTGCTGGCAAGGGGCATGGCCACACAATAGTAACCCCATTTCCAATTATGCCACACAGTACTGCAACTTTATTCACATTTGATCATGCAATAGTTTCCATAATTCATATTACATCCCACAGTAGTATCACTTTACCTTATAAACGTTACTCCTCACAGTAGAGCCCCTTATTCCCATTACATCACACTGAATTGCTCCTTATTCACATTACACTACACCCTATTGCTCTTTATTCATATTAGATGACACAGTAGTGCCCTTTCTATACGCAACGCCATAGTAGAGCACCTTATACACATAATGCCACACAGTAATGCCCCTTACACATATGAGGAACATTATTAAAGTCCTTATAAACATAATGCGCCTTACACATTATGACAACTTTTATTAATGCCCTTTTACACGTAATGTCCCTTACACATATGCCGCACATTATTAATGCCTTATACACATAATGACACACATAGTGCCCCCTACACATTTGCTGCACATTATTAGTGCCCCTATACACATAATGACACACATAATGCCTTTTACACATATGTTGCACATTATTAATGCATTTTTACATGACACACATAATGCTCCTTACACATATTCCGAACACTACTGCACAACCAACCTACTCACATGCACAACACAGCACTCACACTGCCACTAAGACCCCTTTCACATCGCACAAATAACCCGGTACCGACACGGCATATTGCCGTGTCGAACCGGGTCAGTGTGCGATGTGAAAGCACACTGGGTGATTTAGCGGGTCGCCTGACCCGGTAAATCAACCCGGTAAAAAAGAAGGGTTTTACCCGGGTTGATTACCGGGTCAGGTGCGGTGTGAATGGGAGCCGTGTCGATGCGACACGGTTCCCATTCACAAGATAGGGAGAGGCGGCGCTGGAGATGAGCTCATCTCCCGACGCCGCCTCCACCCCCGCCCCTGCTGCTGCTGCGGCCTCCGTTGTCATGGCAACCGACCCGGTATATTGCCGGGTCGGGAAGCCTGCAACGGAGCGCAAATGCCGGATCCCACCCGGTAAGTACACGTTTGTCTTACCGGGTAGGACCCGGCATTTGCGGTGTGAATGCAGCATAACACTGTGACCTGTGACATCTGCCTCTGCTTGGATACAGATGTGTCTTCATAAATCTTGCCTCAATGCTAACGTCGGGCACATTTTTTTAGTGAAAATGTATCTCATTTGCATTGCTATGTGGCTAGGATGCACAAGCAGCTTCTGCTGATTAAAATGATATGCAGCATGCCTATATACTGTGTGAGACTGTGGCTGTATCTGCATATGAAATGCTACACACAGAATATAGGCATGCCGCATATCATTTTAATCAGCAGAAGCTGCTGATGCCCCTAGGCATATCAAATGCCCTAGGCAATTGCCTAGTTTGCCTATACCTATGGCCGGCTCTGAATGTTATATATTGTTAGGCTATGGCCACACATAGCCGCCAAGCAGGTGCCATTCAGCGAGACCCAATTGGCTGAAAGGAGACTGCACATGTCACAGTCGCCCACACATGTGCTAATTTATGTTATTTATGACAGTGGGGAGAGGTGAGCCAGGTACCTCATCACCTTCAGTAATAGAGAAAAAAAATCTACAGTATATATATATATATATATATATATATATTTGTGCACTTCTTTGTGGTAAATCAACTTACTGCATGCATTAGCTGTATAAAATAATGTTTACTTGGGTCCAGAAATAATTCTTGGTCCACGCTTTTTTGCACATACGTTCTTGTGACAGCAGCCTGAGAACAGGGCCATGCTGTAAATAATACCCCTTTCACACCGCAGCTATAACCCGGTAAATTGCCATTTTTTAAGCCTTCCAAAACGGTTCTAGCTGCGGTCTGAAAGCGTCACATTGAATTTACCGGTTACAGAATACCGGTATTTTAAACGGGTAAAAAGCAGGGTCCTACACGGTTCAGACCCGTTTCATTGTGCAATGTGAAGGGCTCAGAAACGGTATTTCCAAACCACAGAAGGTGATAGGCTGTCTCCATGCGTGATGTCACCAGGCAGAAGCAGGAAATAAACTGGAGGAAACACATGAGAGTGAAGAAGCATTTTATGCAGTTTTATTATACAGAAGAGAGTTTAAAATGGCAAATTGGAGTGATGAGGAGGTTAGGGAGCTGCTTAGGATCAAAGAGGATGAAGAAATTGCTAGCAAATCACTGGGACAGTGAAGGATGCAATATTCTACAAAAGCATGGTAAAGCATACTTGCCTACTTTTGAAAACTAGTTTCAGGGAGATTGTAGGCGTAAGCAGAATGCAGCATGTCATGCTCCACCCAAAAGGCGTGTCTAGCTCCACCTATGGGCATATCTATTGCCAGTAAGGGGTGGGTCCTTCTGTGGCAGGTGTTCACTCCAGTGAATATAGGGAATTAATGTTTTGATTGTTCTCTCTCACTCAAAATGGCTGCCTCCCAGTGGTGCAAATAGAAAAAATGTCTTATGGTAATGTGTGCACGCGGCGAAGGCCACAAAATGTGTGTGGCCAATTGCCACATGGGGCGTGGCCAATTGCCACATGGGGCGTGGCCAATGAAATAGGGGGTGTGATACACATATGGGGGGCCAGATACACAAATGCCCCCACAGTGCCAGATACGCCCCCACTGTGCCAGATATACTCCTACAGTGCCAGATGCACAAATGCCCCATGGTGCCAGATGCACAAATGCCCCCAGTAGTGCCATATATGCTCCCACAGTGCCAGATACACATTGCCCCACAATGCTAGATACACATTGCCCCAGAGTGCCAGAAACACATATACCCCCACAGTGCCAGATACACATATGACCCCACAGTGCCAGATATGCCCACAGTGTCAGATATGCCCCCACAGTGTCAACTATACCCCCACAGGGTCAGATATGCCCACACAGGGACAGATATGCACTCCAGATATGTAGGTAAATTGACTGCATCCCGCGTGAATGTGTGTGCGTTATAGGCAATTTAGATTGTAAGCTCCACTGGGGCAGGGACTGATTTGAATGGGCAAATATTCTTTGTAAAGACCTGTGGAATATGCATGCGCTTTATAAATAACTGGTGATAATAATAAAATAGAGAAATAAAACAGCATTTAAAATGTAAACATCATATTGGTCTACACAAACATTGAAAAGCAATTTGACATCAAATGGATGCAAGGGGCGACATAACAAACCATGTTTAGGGATATCCATGCTCGAAGACAGTCTGTGACATCACATCAGCACTAAAATAACAAAACTATTAGGTCACCTGTGCTCAAGCAGTGCTATACTTGAAACATGGATTTTCAGGGGACAGCAGATAAATCTAGCTTTTACAACAGATCTGCTAACACATGACAAGCCTAAACAATGACGTAGACCATCCCTATCATAACCCTCACCCTAGTACACTAACCTAACCCTCACCCTAAACATTATCCCTAATAACCCTAACCCTAATATCTAAACCCAAATTGCTAAAGCTAAACCAACCCTAATATCCTATCCCTAATACCCTAACACCTTACCTAAACCCCCAACTAACCCTAATACCCTATCCCCATCCCCCAAACTACCCTATTACAAACCACTAAACCACCCTTAATACTCTAACCCTAAAGGGCAGACTGGTTGGGCCATTTGGTTCTTAACTGCTATCAAATTCTATGGGCGAGATTCAATTGCAGCGTGCTCCGGCAGCCACTAGATGGTGGCCAACAGAGAAATTCAATTGTTGCTCCATTCGGGTGCTATGGCTGCTGGTGCCTGCATTCCATCTCGCACCCCTGAGGGGTGGCAAGCTGATATGCGTAAAAAGTGCAAACAGCACTTTTCGCGCCCGCGCCCAGCACTTTGGTCAAGTTCAGCTGCTTTACGGTGCTAATCCCGATCTCTATGGGCGCAATCAGTGCAAAAAATAAATAAATATTTAATTGCGCCCTGTGATCTCCCGTCACTTTAAACAGGAGTTCTGGCGAGCAAAACAATTGAATTCTATAGTACAAAGAGCAGCGTACCACAGAGCAGGTTTGTGTATGGGTACCAGAGGATACTTTAACAGTGACACTGTCCCTATAACGCTGACCCTTTACTATAACACTGTCACGATCCATATAACACTGACACTATACTATAATAACATGGACTATCCCTATAACTCTGACCTTATTCTATAATACTGCCACTATCCCTATAACACTGACCCTATAACGCTGACCCTATCCCTGTAACGCTGACCCTATCCCTATAACGCTAACCCTATACTATAACACTGACCCTATCCCTATAACACACACTATCCCTATAACACTGACACTATATCTATATCGCTGACCCTATCACTGTAATACTTACCCTTCCCCTATAACGCTGACCCTTCCCCTATAACGCTAACCCTATACCTATAACGCTGACCCTATAACACTGACACTATATCTATATCGCTGACACTATCACTGTAAATCTATTCTATAACACTTACCCTATCCCTATAACGCTAACCCTATCCCTATAACGCTGACCCTATACTATAACACTGACCCTATCCCTATAATGCCGACCCTATACTATAACACTGACCCTATCCCTATAACACACACTATCCCTATAACACTGACACTATATCTATATCGCTGAACCTATCACTGTAATACTTACCCAATACTATAACGCTGACCCTTTTCATATAACGCTGACCCTATACCTATAACGCTGACCCTATAACACTGACACTATATCTATATCGCTGACACTATCACTGTAAACCTATTCTATAACACTTACCCTATCCCTATAACGCTAACCCTATCCCTATAACGCTGACCCTTCGCCTATAACGCTGATCCTATCCCTATAAGGCAGACTCTATCCCTATAACCACTGCCCTAAACTATAATGCTGACCTGACCCTATCCCTATAACTGGCCCTATACTATAACACTGACCCTATCCCTATAACTCTGACACTATCCCTATAACACTGTCAGTGCTCCCCTGGGGCTTGCAGGTCATTATGCAGTAGCACTGACCAGTAGGTAGTCAGCACCCACTTTGTTTTTTGTCTCCAGTTAAGCCCTGCCCTCCCCAGTCCAGCCACATGCACCCTATCCATGACACAGGCTGGTTAATGAGATTACTACAAATAAATGGGGTTAACAACCAGGAAAAAAAAGCGCTGCTTTATTTGATAAGATTCTCTTACATTTTAAACATGGAACCACTGGTGATGTGTGGCCTCCGCCGCTGACATTGCCGCCTCTGCATTGCACACCGCCGCCTCTCCTGCTGCCGCACACTGTTATGCGGCCACCACAGCCTCTTCCCGTAACCACTCGCCCGGCAACTAAGTAACACGGCGTCACACGATGTGACGTCACCCATGCAGGCCCCGCCCCCTGACACTTCCGGACTGGCGCATGCGCAGTCAGCATTTGCAGAATACAAGTGAAAAACCGGGAGAACGCGGACGATTTCCGTGGCAGCGGGAGGCTCATGTAAAAAACGGGAGCCTCCCGCTCAATGCGGGAGGGTAAGCAAGTCTGTGGTAAAGATGCTTGAAGCTGCTGGGTTCCAGCGTACGACTACCCAAAAAGTCCATTTAAAATGACAACCACTGTTTTCTATGGGCGAAACAGGTTCAGTGTGAAACGTACCAAAACGGTAATGAAATGGTAATATACCGGTTACAACATGCAATGTGAAAGGGGTTTAACTGCTCAGACCCGTTTTAAGACCCGTTTTAAGAAACGTTTTAAAAGCAGGGTTTGCGATGTGAAAGCAGCATAAATAACAGTGATTTACACTCCTGCAGTGCCAAGCATGGACCGGGAATTATTTCTGGACCCAAGGAAAAACATTATATATACAGTATATATAATAAAGTCTGGCACTAACTGATGATTTAAAGAAGAGAATAATATATATATATCTATATATATATATATATATATATACATGTAGAAGTGGCACTCTGGGTCCAAATTGAAATGCCGGGTGCCTTCCTATAAATAATTGTATATCATACCAGTTTCCTTTGGGCAAAGGAGAGGCGACACTCATCCGGTCATAGTTACAGGTGAAAAAAATGCTGTTTATTCACGACGTTTCGAAGCTCACATGCTTTGTCTTCTATGCACCTGAAGACAAAGCATGCAAGCTTTGAAACGTTGTAAATAAACAGCATTTTTTTCACCTGTAACTAAGACCGGATGAGTGCCGCCTCTCCTTTGCCCAAAGGAAACTGGTATGATATATATATATATATATATATATATATAGACATATATAAACATATATAGACAGATTTAATGCTCAACCTCTGCGCAAATTATGCGTATCCAGGGTTTCTTTCCAACTACTCCTCCAAGTGCAGCTGCGTCCCATTCCAGGCCAATGGAGTAATTTGTATCGTTGCTAAAAATAATTGGAGCGCGCACTTGTAAGTTAAAAGTAACAATCTTTATAGTATACAAACAGTTTCCACATACATGCAGGTTTAAGATATCAAACATGGCAGTCTCCCCTGACGAAGACTGTGATTGGTTGAAACGCGTTGGACGTGGCTACATTCCGTGAATTCTGTGACGTCACTCACTGGGTCGAGGGCCAGCGTGAGAGATTCGACTAGACGCAGCACAGCACTGACGGTTTTAATCTGTGCAGAGATTGCCATGTTTGATATCTTAAACCTGCATGTACGTGGATACTGTTTTTATACTATAAAGATTGTTACTTTTCTCTTACGTCCTAGAGGATACTGGGGCTCCATTTAGTACAATGGGGTATAGACCGGTCCACTAGGAGCCAAGGACACTTTAAGAGTTTAATAGTGTGGACTGGCTCCTCCCTCTATGCCCCTCCTACCAGACTCAGTTTAGAAAATGTGCCCGGAGGAGCCGACCACACTGAAGGAAGCTCCTGAAGAGTTTTCTGCATTTATTTTATACGTTTGTTATTTTCAGTCAGGGCTGGACGGCACCAGCCTGCCTGCTTTGTGGGACTTAGGAGGGGAACGGCCCAACCTCTTGAAGGGTTAATGGTCCCGTTCCCCGCTGACAGGACACTGAGCTCCTGAGCGAACTATTTGCAAGCCCCACCACGGCGAGCGTACATTCCCGCAGCACGCCATCACCCCTAACAGAGCCAGAAGAATGAAGAGTGGTGAGTACTAAGCCGGTTATCGGGCCGCCGGCCATTATGGTGGCATGAGGGTACGGTGACGCATGGCTTCTAACCGGGACAGAATGCGTCTCCAGATACAGTACACAACTGCGTCTCAGTACACTGTACACAGTACCCACACTGGCAAAAACAGCCTTAAAACGGTTTTCTCTCCATTTTAAGCACTAGATTACCTTAGCCAGGTTAAAAAAGCAGGAAGACCGTGTGCCATTGAAGGGGCGGGGCCTTCACTATGGGTGGATCCAGCAGCTCACCAGCACTATTTTCCCTCTGCAGTGGACACAGACGTTGACTGACAGGGACGCGCAGCTCCTCGGGAGAGACTCCAGATTACCTCAGCGGTACCAGGGGGTCATAGCAGGGGGGAGCGACTATTAGTTTACTAAGGGGAACATGTACTAAGCAGTGATAAAAGTGGAGAACTAAGCCAGTGGAGAAGTTGCACATGGCAACCAATCGGCATTGACGTAACATTTATAATTTGCATACTGTAAAAGTATACAGAGCAGCTGATGGGTTGCCATGGGCAACTTCTCTTCTGGATCACTTCTCCACTTTTATCACTGCTTAGTACATGTCCCCCTAAATCCCCTATCAGGGAACTTAGTCTGCGACCCAGCTAAGCTTGGCATTAGCGATAAGGGCACGTGGGGGCTGGCTCCAAACAACTCTGTGTCTCCCTGAAGGGCTGTTTGTGGGTTAATTGTGCTTAACCTTTTCGTGAGTGTGTGTGAGTGTGTGTGTGTGTGTGTGTGTGTGTGTGTGTGTGTGTGTGCTGACACATTGACATTACGTCAGGAAAGAGTGTGTTTCTTGTACAGCGGAGTGTTCCTCTTCACCAGGGGGCTCACTATTGGGTACTCAGGGCAGTGCACCTTCCCAGAATAGTGGGGCTGAACCGGAGTGGGTTAATTCCATTAAAGGAATGATCTCCAATATTTCTACAAAATTATCCCGCAGTGAGAAAGAGACGCAATACTTAAGACAGACTGTGGATGAGTTTATGCATAGAGACTCAGAGGTAAATGTATGAAGCAGTGATAAGAGTGGAGAAGTGAGCCAGAGGAGAAGTTGCCCATGGCAACCAATCAGCTGCTCTGTATAATTTTATATTATGCAAATTATAAATGTTTCTTCAGTGCTGATTGGTTGTCATGGGCAACTTCTTCATTGACTCACTTCTCCGCTCTTATCACTGCTTCATACATTTACCCCTCAGTCCCCAAACCAGCTTCTCAATCCCCTCCTATTTGTCTGCAAAAGCTATCTCTGGCCCATATCCGGCAGTTTGACTCTGACGCTGACGGGTCAGACATGGAGGAGGGTGAGGTGGATTTGGAGGGGTGGGGGGATGCTACTCTGTCACAGGGAATAGAGGCTATTATAGAGGCTATCAGAGATGTTCTGCAAATTCCTGATAAGGTGTCAGAGGAGTGTGAGGAATCTTATTTTAATGTAAAAAAGTCCTCAGTCACTTTTCCTGCGTCAAAGCAATTGAATGCCCTGTTTGAAGAACCGTGGGTTGCTCTCATCTTTTCCTTTTCCTCCGGAGGATATGAAAAAATGGGAAAATCCACCGATAGTGGACGCATCAGTCTCTAGACTGTCACGAAAAATTGTATTGCCTGTTACTGGTGCAGCCTCCCTAACAGACAAGGCTGATCGTAAAATTGAGACTACACTCAAGTCATTGTACACAGCTGCTGGGGTGGCCCAGAGACCCACTATTGTATGTGCGTGGATCACAAAAGCCATTGCTAAATGGTCAGGTTAGATTCCTTGTCTAGGGGGGATGTTGTTTTACTCCTGCAGCATATACAGGACTCTATAGAACTTTATGATGGAAGCCATAAAAGACATAGGCTTACTTAGTGCACGCACCACCGCTATGGCAGTGTCAGCACGCAGAGGCTTGTGGCTACACCAGTGGACTGCTGATGCGGACTCCAGGAAAGTCGTGGAAGGCCTACCATTCACAGGAGAGGCCTTGTTTGGAGATGAACTAGACAAATGGGTCTCCAAAGCTACTGCGGGTAAGTCTACATATCTTCCTTCCGCAGCTCCCCCAGCCAGGAAAGCTTATTCAGCTTCAAATTTACAGTCCTTTCGGACAGCCAAGTTGAAGGGCAAATCCAGAGGTGCTTCTACAGCCTCCAGAGGTGCTAGAGGTAAACCACGGAAACCAGCAACTGCAGGTGCTCAGGAACAGAGCTCAGGCTCTGCTTCCTCAAAGCCTTCAGCATGGCGGTGGACTGCGATGCCTGGAGGGCTGTCAGGTGGGAGCCAGACTAAAATTCTTCAGTCACATCTGGTCAAGTTCGTGCCGGGATTCCTGGGTCATATATCTTATTTCCCAGGGCTACAGACTGGAGTTCCAAGAGCTCCCACCTCATAGATTCTTCAAATCAGGCTTACCAGTTTTACAAGAGGCAAGTATAACTTTACAGCAGTCTATCCAAAAACTGGTACAGACTCAAGTTATTGTTCTAGTTCCACCTCATCTGCACAACAAGGGGTACTATTCCAACTTGTTTGTTGTACCAAAACTGGATGGTGTGGTACAGCCGATTCTGAACCTCAAGTCCTTGAACCCGTTCTTAAGAGTGATCAAGTTCAAGATGGAGTCTCTGTGAGCGGTGATCTCAGGTCTGGAGGAAGGAGAATTCATAGTGTCTCTGGATATCAAGGATGCGTACCTTCACATTCCGATCTGGCCGCCTCATCAGGCTTATCTACGCTTTGCACTGAAGGATTGTCACTACCAGCTTCAGGCCCTGCCATTTGGTCTCTCCACGGCACCGAGGGTATTCACCAAAGTGATGGCAGAGATGATGTTTATACTCCGCATACAGGGAGTGAATATAATTCCGTACCTGGACGATCTTCTGATAAAGGCACCATCTAGGGAGAGGTTGCAGTACAGCATTGGTCTCTCAACCAAACTTCTCCAGGATCACTGGTGGATTCTGAACCTTCCGAAGTCTCACCTAGAGCCAACACGGAGGCTTCCATTCCTCGGAATGATACTGGACACGGAGTCGCAGAAAGTGTTCTTTCTGTTGGAAAAGGCATTAGTAATCCAGTCGATGGTTCGGGATGTCCTGAAGCCAACCCGGATATCGCTGCATCTATGCATTCGCCTTCTGGGGAAAATGGTGGCCTCTTACGAGGCGCTTCAATACGGAAGGTTTCACGCAAGACCCAGCTCGATCTGTTGGACAAATGGTCCGGATCGCAAATTCACATGCACCAGAGGATCTGTCTGTCGCCAAAAGCCAGCCAGGATCTCCCTTCTGTGGTGGCAACAGACTTCTCACCTTGTTAAGGGTCGGAGGTTCGTAATTCAGGACAGGATCCTGTTAACCACAGACGCAAGCCTCAGAGGTTGGGGAGCATTCACCTAGGGGGTGCAGTTTCAAGGAAGATGGTCACGTCAGGAAGTCATCCTTCCAATCAACATTCTGGAACTCAGGGCCATATACAATGCCCTTCTGCAGGCCTCATATCTTCTTCAAGATCGGGCTTTTCGGGTCCAGTCGAACAATGTGACGGAGTGACGTACATAAACCGACAGGGCGGAACAAAAAGCAGAGCAGCAATGTCAGAGGTGTCAAGAGTTCTTTGGGCAGAAAAAAATGCTGTGGCGTTGTCAGCGGTCTTCATTCCAGGAGTAGACAACTGGGAAGCAGACTTCCTCAGCAGACACGACCTGCACCCGGGGGAGTGGGGCCTTCACCCGGAATTGTTCAGGTGCTTGACACGTCAATGGGGATTATCCACAAATCGACATGAGGGCCCCTCGTCTGAACAAGAAGCTCAAGTGGTATTGTTCCAGGTCGAGAGACCCACAGTCAGTGGTGGTAGACGCTCTGACGACTCCATGGGTCTATCAGATGGTGTACGTCTTTCCTCCACTTCCTCTGATCCCAAGAATTCTCAAAAGAAAAGGAAAAAGGTTCAAGCAATACTCATTGCTCCGGACTGGCCAAGAAGGTCCTGGTACACGGACCTTCTGGAGATGCTCCTCGAAGATCCGTGGCCTCTACCTCTTTGCGAGGATCTTCTGCAACAGAGCCCATTCATCTATCAGGACTTACCGCGGCTACGTTTGATGGCATGGAAGTTGAATGGCTGATTCTAGCCAGAAGAGGGATCCCTAACAAGGTTATCCCGACTATGATCCAAGCCAGGAAGGGGGTAACATCTAAACATTACCACCGTATTTGGAAGAAATACGTCTCTTGGTGTGAGAGCAGAAATTATTCTGCGGTGGAATTTCCCTGCTTTTTCTGCAGTTGGGTGTGGACTGCAGTCGGGTGTGGATGTTGGCCTACGTCTGGGCTCCATAAAAGTCCAGATTTCGCCCTTGTCCATTTTCTTTCAAAAACAATTGGCTTCGCTCCCTGAGGTCCAGACGTTCTTGAAAGGTGTTCTGCACGCACATCCAACCTCCCTTTGTGCCTCCCACGGCACCTTGGAGTCTCAATTTGGTGCTGCAGTTCCTCCAATCGGATTGGTTTGAACCGTTACAGGAGGTGGACGTAAAATATCTTACGTGGAAGACCGTCACACTGTTGGCCTTGGCTTCAGCAAGACGTGTATCGGAGCTGGGGGCTTTGTTTCACAAAAGCCCCTATTTAATTTTCCATGAGGACAGAGCTGAACTCAGAACTCATCAGCAATTTCTTTCTAAAGTGTTCTGGTTGTCACCGACACCTCTGCTACTTCAAAGTCTTTGGATGTTGTGAGGTCTTTGAAGGTATACGTAAAGAGGACAGCTCGTCACAGGAAAGCCGACCCGGTTTGAGAGCTTTGGTACATCCCATACTTGCCTACCTGACCCTCTCCATGAGGGAGAAAATGCTCTGTTCCTGGACTTTCCTGGTAATGTATGATTGCCATCACCTGTGGTGAAACACCTTTTTTTATCAATTAACTAGCTCACCACAGGTGATGGCAATCATACATTACCTGGAAAGTCCAGGAACAGAGCATTTTCTCCCTCATGGAGAGGGTCAGGTAGGCAAGTATGGTACATCCCCATGGTACTAAATGGAACCCCAGTAAGAGAAAACAGGATTTAATTACCTACCGGTAAATCCTTTTCTCGTAGTCTGTAGAGGATACTGGGCGCCCGCCCGGTGCTTCGTTCTTCCTGCACTGTTACTTGGTTAAGTATTGTTGGTTCAGCTGTTGCTGTTCCTGTTTAAAGTTGTGTTAGCATAGCTTTCCTCTGGTTTGTGTGTACTGGTTTGGAATCTCACCACTATCCTTTATATCCTTCTCTCAAAGTACGTCCGTCTTATCGGACACAGTTTCCTAGACTGAGTCTGGTAGGAGGGGCATAGAGGGAGGAGCCAGACCATACTATCAAATTCTTAAAGTGCCCATGGCTCCTAGTGGACCCATCTATACCACATGATACTAAATGCATCCCCAGTATCCTCTACGGACTACGAGAAAAGGATTTACCGGCAGGTAATTAAAATCCTATTTTTAACTTACAAGTGTGCTCTCCAATTATTTTTAGTATATATATATATATATATAATTATATATAGGGTAGATGAAGCATGAAAAAAGCGGCACTCAAAGTCTGGTGAAGAAGTTAAATATATTTCACACGTAGTGGTGAACCGACGTTTCGGGGACCAAGCGCCCCTTTTTCAAGGTGAACAAGTTGTTCACCTTGAAAAAGGGGCGCTTGGTCCCCGAAACGTCGGTTCACCACTACGTGTGAAATATATTTAACTTCTTCACCAGACTTTGAGTGCCGCTTTTTTCATGCTTCATCTACCCACCAATTCCTGAGATGGCACCAAAGCAGTAAAATTGAGCAGGGGGAGTGCCGGTCCGGATAGACTGTATAATTATATATATATATATATATATATATAGAGAGAGAGAGAGAGAAGGTCGCACTCACGTGTAGATGCTGAAGCAGCAGCTGGGGTGTCATCCACAAATCCCCTCCAAGGAATCCACTTATAGAAACAAACAATGGAGCACTCGCCAGTCTTTTCTTAATTAAGTATCAACAGGAGTTTATTACCCAGACAGCACAACATGACTGTTCACTGCAGTCCAATGTGATTTCACAAAAGCTCAAACGTTTTCGGTCATATCCAGACCGTCATCGGGAGACACAAATTTCACTAGAGAGCTGTCCCATCAGAGTCAAAGTACCAGCAGCCTATCTGACCCTGCCTCACCGGCTCCTTATCTACCCACCATTCAATCAACGGCGCCAAAATGACGTCATAGTATGGGCGGAGTCAGCCCATTTTGTTTAAACCACTATAAGAAAAAACCAACCATCATAATATTATATGCATCCCGCACCAGTATCCCCAACATTGCACATACCATAATCAGCGGTTTGTGCCCCCATAGAGGGTACAGCCGCCGCTATCCACCTCCATGTCCTATTAACGTGCGCCGGCGGAGACCACGTCCCATAGCGGTTGCCAAGCAACCGCAATAGGGAACATCCCACGTTCACCAGCAACCAATCAGCGTCACGATATGCGCAGGCGGAAGTGACGTATCGGGACGGTTGCCAAGCAACTACCCGAACACTTCCTAGTAAGCG
Organism: Pseudophryne corroboree; assembly: GCF_028390025.1. NCBI lineage: Eukaryota > Metazoa > Chordata > Amphibia > Anura > Myobatrachidae > Pseudophryne > Pseudophryne corroboree. The sequence goes on from NC_086455.1 coordinate 63,485,275, forward strand.
TCATGTGCGGGGGGGCAGGCGACGTCTCCAAGCGGTTGCCAAGCAACCACCCGAACACTTCCCAGCAAGTGTCATGTGCGGGCGGAGGTAACGTCTCCAAGCGGTTGCCAAGCAACCGCAATTGGAGACCCCCAACTCCCACCGGCGCCCAATCAGTGTCCCAATGTCTACAAATGAATAATAACCTGTCAGGACGGTTGCCAAGCAACCAACCGATCACTTATTTACAATAAAGTAGCAGAGCCGGCCATAGCTATAGGCAAACTAGGCAATTGCCTAGGGCATTTGATATGCCTAGGGGCATCAGTAGCTTCTGCTGATTAAAATGATATGCAGCATGCCTATATTCTGTATAGCATTTCATATGCAGATACAGCCACAGTCTCACACAGTATATGGGCATGCTGCATATCATTTTAATCAGCAGAAGCAGCTTGTGCATCCTAGCCACATAGCAATGCAAATAAGATGCATTTTGATTAAAAAAAGGTGCCCGACGTTAACATTGAGGCAGGATTTATGAGGACACATCTGTATCCAAGCAGAGGCAGAGGTCACAGTGTTAGTGGCAGTGGCAGTGCTGTGTGCATGTGAGTGAGTTGGTTGGTTGTGCAGTAGTGTTCGGAATATGTGTAAGGGGCACTATGCGTGTCATTATGTGTATAAGGGCATTACTAATGTGCTGCATATGTGTAAAAGAGTACTACTGTATGTGTGTCATTATGTGTATAAGGGCACTAATAATGTGCAGCAAATGTGTAACGGTACTACTGTATGTGTGTCATTATGTGTATAGGGGCCCTAATAATGTGCAGCAAATGTGTAGGGTGCACTATGTGTGTCATTATGTGTATAAGGGCATTAATAATGTGTGGCATATGTGTAAGGGACATTATGTGTAAAAGGGCATTAATAAAGTTTGTCATAATGTGTAAGGCGCATTATGTTTATAAGGACATTAATAATGTGTGTCATATGTGTAAGGGGCATCACTGTGTGGAATTATGTGTATAAATGCATTACTAATGTGTGGCATTATGTGTATAAAGTGCGCTACTATGTGGCATTGCATATAGAAAAGGCACTACTGTGTCATGTGAATAAGGAGCAATTCAGTGTGATGTGATGTGAATAAGGGGCTCTACTGTGAGGAGTAACGTTTATAAGGTAAAGTGATACTACTGTGGGATGTAATATAAATTATGGACACTATCGCATGATCAAATGAGAGTAAAGTTGCAGTACTGTGTGGCGTAATTGGAATTGGGGTTACTATTGTGTGGCCGTGCCCCTTGCCAGCAAAAACACACCCCTTTTTGGGCTGTGCGCCAAATGTGCAAACTGTTCCTATTTAAAATATAGCGGGTACAAACACCAAAATAAGGACTGCTATGGGTGAGGGGTGATGGTGCTGGGAAAGAGGTGCAAGGTCAGAGGCGGAACCAGCGGTGGTGCTAGGGGGCACCAGCCAAAATCTTGCCTAGGGCATCATATTGCTTAGGGCCAGCTCTGTGTGTATTTTGGAAGACTGCTTCACAGAAACCTGACATCACCTATACTGCTTGTGCACATAGGGGAGGGGGACCCTGCCATCCTGTGTGTGTCCCTTATCCCTGTGCAATTCCCAGGTGTCTGCAGGGACATAACACGGGCAGTGTTCTCCCCACACTTTATTTCCTAGTCAGTCCATGCCGTAAAATTCCCCTGCCACCCAGCACTGTAACGTGGTCAGTAAGTTGCGTTGTGCTTTTCTATATGAAACATCAGTGCAGCATGACTTTCGGACACATCAGACTGGAGGGCAGAGCATATCACTCCCACAGTATAAAGTAAAGGGCATGCAGTAACAGACACCAGCAAACACACTGAATAGTGAAGAGAATGGACAGTTTCTACATGTTTGATACTGGTCTTTTTGTATAATCAGCAAGTGTGGCAGTATCTGTGGAAGTATATGTGTATTATGGGCATTACTAATGTGGGGCATATGTGTAAGGTGCATTACTGTGTGGCATTATGTGTATTATGGGCATTACTAATGTGGGGCATATGTGTAAGGTTCCTTTACTGTGTGGAATTATATGTATTATGGTCATTACTGTGTGGCATTGTGCAGAGTTGAACTGGCCCACAGGGTAACCCCCCACGGTGGGCCCCACTACCTGAGCGTTGCAGGTACAGATGCAGAACTAGCGGCGGAACTAGGGGGCACCAGACAAAATTTTGCCTAGGGCATCAAATTGGCTAGGGCCGGCTCTGTAAAGTAGTACCTATTCTTTTATACTAATTCAAAGGATTAATAGTCATATAAAGGGCACAAATGTTAGTGTTTAAGCTAGAGGCCGATCACATAACAGAGATAATTCTGTTATATGCAGAGGGTCAGAACAGCGGGATATGGTCCTGGCGAACCTCATGTGCAAGCCAGGTTTTAAATAGTGAACAACACCATATAGTTAATCAAACTGTAACCTGTAGGTAGTAGGAGCCGGTGAGGTACGGAAGACAGTATATCATATGACAGGGTCAGATAGGCTGCTGGTACTTTGACTATGATGGGACAGCTCTCTAGTGAAATTTGTGTCTCCTGATGACGGTCTGGATATGACCGAAAACGTTTGAGCTTTTGTGAAATCACATTTGACTGCAGTGAACAGTCATGTTGTGCTGTCTGGGTAATAAACTCCTGTTGATACTTAATTAAGAAAAGACTGGTGAGTGCTCCATTGTTTGTTTCTATATATATATATATATATATTTTTTTTTTTTCTTTTTAATAGGAATATATATATAAAGTATAAACGTTATTGTTAAACTACCAGTGATAATGATACAACAAGTCTAATTGCCAATTACTGATGTGCTTCCGTTACAGACAGCTACATTACATTCTATCTTGGCTGATTCAAAATCATCATTCAACCAAACTCTTAAACTAAAGGAAATGTGCAGACAAAATCATCTATATACTGCCCCCTACTGGCCAACATCCCTTAATGTCTGAAAGCGTAAACAAGTTGAAAACACCAAAATATTTCCATGCACATTCACATTCAGTAGCAGTCTGTAGCAGATGTTTAGTAGCAGATGTGTGGCAAGGTTAGTACATCCTGCCCACTGTGACATTCATTACATATAGGGATGTGCAAAGATTACAAGTAGGGATGTGCACCGGGCCATTTTTTCAGATTTTCTGTTTTAGGTTTGGATCCGGATCTCCTTTGTGTTTTGGATCTGCGGGTTTTGGTTTTGGATCGGAATTTTTTGCAAAGATCCTTGAAACAGCTAAAATAACAGAATTTGGGGGTGTTTTTGTTCCTAGAGTATTATTAACCTCAATAACATTCATTTCCACTCATTTCCAGTCTATTCTGAACACCTCACAATATTGTTTTTATCCAGTTTAGGCCAAAAGGTTGCACAGAGGAAGCTGGATGGAGCAGCAGCAGCCCTTGGATGTATATATTGGGAGGACAAAATATAAAAAAACGAATGTATATAAAAAAAAGATGCATTAGGCAAGGCTCAAGATTTCACTCCACAAAAAGATGATTAAGGCAAAGAAGAATAAAAAGACAATATTTTAGATTTAATGTATTAAATTTATTTTATTTTCAATTTATTTTAATTAAATTAATTTAATTTAATTTATTTGAATCAAATTTAATCAAACATATATTCGATATGCAGAAAGTTCACTATATGAGTGTGGAGAGTTTATTTATATTCATTTAATTTAAATTTATCTAATTTATAATTATTATTATTATTATTATTATTATTATTATTATTAATAATATTAATTTGAATTAATTACAATGTGGTGATTAGAAGAGTTGTGAAAATAGGACAATAAGTTATAATAAGAATATTAGCTACAGACACCACACCCTGAAATGGACGGAACACGCCTGGATGTATTCTGGGAGGAAACAACACAAAAAAACAAAAACATATGTCTTTTATTTTGGGTGGACTGACAGAACACCCCTAGATGGACGGAGCAGCTGCAGTACCTGGATGTATACTGGGATGACAAAGCACAACATATTAATTTAAATCAAAATATATATATTATTTTTTATATTACACACTGCGGTTACAGTTTCGCACAAATGAGTAAAAAATATGTAGAAGTATTTTTTATATTACACACTGGCAGTTACAGTGTTGCACAAATGAATCAGAAATATATATAATAATTACACACTGCAGTTGACTACACCAACAGCATCACACAATGGGGTAAATTTACTAAGATTCGTATTTTCCCGTTTCAGGTCAAAGTTCAATCACGAATGACATCGAAAGTGTAAAACTGCAACTTTTTGAATTTGTTACGATGGATTTACTAAGCTGTCGTATTCGGGTTTTTCTTTTCTTCCGATGTCGATGTCATTCGTGTTTTTTTTGTGTTTTTTACGGCAGTGATTAGCAAAACACTGCCGACTTTTTTACAATTAATCTCGGCCGGATCTGTGTGATCCGTGCTGGGGTTCTATTTTTTTTTTTTTTTTAATTAAACACTGTAAAATTTAAAAAAAAAATTGCGTGGGGTCCCCCCTCCTAAGCATAACCAGCCTTGGGCTCTTTGAGCCGATCCTGGTTGCCGAAATATGGGAAAAAAAATGACAGGGGTTCCCCCATATTTAAGCAACCAGCATCGGGCTCTGCGCCTGGTCCTGGTTCCAAAAATACGGGGGACAAAAAGAGTAGGGGTCCCCCGTATTTTTAAAACCAGCACCGGGCTCCACTAGCTGGACAGATAATGCCACAGCCGGGGGTCACTTTTATATAGTGCCCTGCGGCCGTGGCATCAAAAATCCAACTAGTCACTCCTGGCCGGGGTACCCTGGGGGAGTGGGGACCCCTTCAATCAAGGGGTCCCCCCCCCCAGCCACCCAAGGGCCAGGGGTGAAGCCCGAGGCTGTCCCCCCCCATCCAATGGGCTGCGGATGGGGAGGCTGATAGCCTTTGTTGTAAAAGAAAAGATATTGTTTTTAGTAGCAGTACTACAAGGCCCAGCAAGCCTCCCCCGCATGCTGGTACTTGGAGAACCACAAGTACCAGCATGCGACGGAAAAACGGGCCCGCTGGTACCTGTAGTACTACTACTAAAAAAATACCCAAAAAAAGACAAGACACACACACCGTGAAAGTATAATTTTATTACATACATACACACATACATACATACTTACCTTAAGTTCCCACGCAGGTCGGTCCTCTTCTCCAGTAGAATCCAAGGGGTACCTGTTGAAGAAATTATACTCACGAGATCCAGGGGTCCAGGCTCCTCGGGAAATCCAGGGGTAATCCACGTACTTGAAAAAAAAAAAAAAACGGTGTCCCGACCACGAACTGAAAGGGGACCCATGTTTGCACATGGGTCACCTTTCCACAAATGCCAGAAACCCACTTTGACTTCTGTCTAAGTGGGTTTCTTCAGCCAATCAGGGAGCGCCACGTTGTAGCACTCTCCTGATCAGCTGTGTGCTCCTGTCCTCACTGACAGGCAGCACACGGCAGTGTTACAATGTAGCGCCTATGCGCTACATTGTAACCAATGATGGGAACTTTCTGCCCTGCGGTTGACCTAAAGTGACGTCACCGCTGAGCAGAAAGTTCCCAGCATTGGGTTTTTTTTAGCACTTTTTTACGAGTTGTAATTTTTCACGGCAGTGTTTGTTTTTTTTTTGCTTTGCACTTCTTAGTAAATGACCGAGATTCATACTTAAACAGCCGCGTTTTGACCGATGGTGTATTCATTCGTAATTTTTTACTTGGACTTGCAAAAAATTACGAATGCCCTCATCTCTGCCGTGATTAGTGTTTAGTAAATTACCGAGATGACACTTTGATGAAAAAACGGCATCTCGGTCAAAATCGGGAGCTTAGTAAATTTCCCCCAATGTGTTTATGAGTAGTAAATGATATACTGCCGGCAGTGTCTCAGTACTTCTGAAAATAAAAATTGTATAGTACACTTGGGTACAACACAAACAAAAAAATAGATTTTTTTTATAATTATAATTTTAGGCTTTTTGTTTTTTAGCAAGCCCCTTGATGGATGGACAGATCACCCCTTTCAGAAACTGCAGACACAGCACCACTTTAAAATACATAATAGAAATATATATTTGGCTTTGGATCACACACAGATACATAGCAGTACTGTACGGCAGCCGCAGTACTAGTCGTCACTGAGCGATGGACCAGTAGAAAAATATTTTTTGCTTTGGATCACACACAGATATATAGCAGTAGTGTACGGCAGTACTGGTAGTCATCACTGAGTGACGCACCAATAGAAATATATTTTTTACTCTGGATTACACACAGAGGATATGTAGCAGCATTGTACGGCAGCCGCTGTACTAGTAGTCAGAGTGATGCACCAATAGAAATATTTTTTGGCTTTGGATCACACACAATTATATAGCAGTAGTGTACGGCAGTACTGGTAGCCATCACTGGGTGACGCACCTATAGAAATATATTTTTTGCTTTGCATCCCACAGATATATAGCAGTAGTGTACGGCAGTACTGGTAGTCGTCCCTGAGTGACACACCAATAGAAATATATTTTTTGCTCTGGATCACACACAGAGGATATATAGTAATAGTGTGCGGCAGCCGTTGTACTAGTAGTCAGAGTGATGCACCAATAGAAATATATTTTTTGCTTTGGGTCACACACAGAGGATATATAGCAGTAGTGTATAGCAGTACTGGTAGATGCCACTGAGTGACGAACCAATAGAAATATATTTTTTGCTCTGGAGCACATACAGAGGATATATAGCAGTAGTGTATGGCAATAATAGTAGTCAGAGTGACGCACCAAAACAAATAGATTTTGGGATGGGGATAGGGGGAGGTGGTGGCTAAATACTGTGTTTTGCTTTATGAGCATCCAAGTCCCTTAACGGCATAAACAAACACCAATGGGAAGGAATCGCTGCTTACAGTACTTTTACACATGAGCTTGTGTATCTTCCATGAAGTGGCGTGGGCAAGCGGTGAAGTCTTCCACCTCCCATGCTGAGAGTCCCGCATTCGATTCCCAAGGTGTGAGTATATATTTTTTCTGACACTCACTTTATAAAAAATTTTTTTAAATCTATTGTAATATACCTTCACATTCAATAGAAGTGTGCACACTTCTAGCCATTACAGCAGAGTACGTTACAAGCTGTTCGTGCTATTTAGTACTCAAATACAAAATACAGAGATGCTAAGCATGGTAATTTGGCATCCAGGAACTTAGGGAGGATCTTTTATCTCTACCCATTATACTTAGAAAGATAACACTTGCCGCTGTAGCCTTAAGAGCAGAGTACGTTACAAGCTGTTCGTGCTATTTAGTACTCAAATGCAAAATACTGTACAGAGATGCTAAGCACAGTGATTTGGCATCCAGGAACTTAGGGAGAAGCTTTTATCTTTCCCCATTATACTTAGAAAGATAACACTTGCCACTGTACGTTACAAGCTGTTTGTGCTATTTAGTGCTCAAATACAAAATACTGTACAGAAACACTAAGCACAGTGATTTGGCATCCAGGAACTTAGGAAGGAGCTTTTATCTCTCCCCATTATACTTAGAAAGATAACACTTGCCGCTGTACGTTACAAGCTGTTCGTGCTATTTAGTACTCAAATGCAAAATACTGTACAGAGATGCTAAGCACAGTGATTTGGCATCCAGGAACTTAGGGAGGAGCTTTTATCTCTCCCCATTATACTTATAAAGATAACACTTGCCGCTGTAACCTTTAGAGCAGAGTACGTTACAAGCTGTTTGTTCTATTTAGTACTCAAATGCAAAATACTGTACAGCGATGCTAAGCACGTTGATTTGGCATCCAGGAACTTAGGGAGGATCTTTTATCTCTCCCCATTATACTTATAAAGATAACACTTGCCGCTGTAGCCTTTTTTTTTCCAAATCATTTTTTATTGAGACATCATGGATTGTTCATACAGTAATGCCGCTGTAGCCTTTACAGCAGAGTACTGTACGTTACAAGCTGTTCATGCTATTTAGTACTCAAATGCAAAATACTGTACAGAGATGCTAAGCACGGTGATATGGCATCCAGGAACTTAGGGAGGAGCTTTTATCTCTCCCCATTATACTTAGAAAGATTACACTTGCCTTTACAGCAGAGTACTGTACGTTACAAGCTGTTCATGCTATTTAGTACTCAGATACAAAATACTGTACAGAGATGCTAAGCACGGTGATTTGGCATCCAGGTACTTAAGGAGGAGCTTTTATCTCTCCCCCTTATACTTAATACTACAGGATTTGGACGCTCACATTTCCCTAACATCATTAGACCATACTGTACCTGTAACACATTTGTTTGCATCTGTATATGCTGTACTATTTGCATTTGTACTGTATATACTGTTATATACTGTATGACATACTGTAGCATATTGTAGTGTAATGAGACGCACCAGTAAAGTAGTTCTTACGCTTTAGTTCAGTATTGTATTGGTAATGGTGATTTTAAAAAGCGACATCTGGTGGATGATCGCAGGTATTACACTCAAAGGTAACGCCAAACGCTCTGTGCACCTCCCTACAACTAGGCGCGCCTCCTTGCGCCCAGGTACGCTGCGTATGCCCGATCGCGGCTAACACTTCAGCCAACCAAGATAACAGAGGCTCCATCTGTACAGGCGGTCGAGATGCCAGAGGTCACATGACCGACACCTGCATCCCGACAATTAGAATGCCGTCAGAAGACAGTGTAATTATTTTACCCGTCCCCTGCCCTAACCCTAACCGCTTGGGGTGGCAGCTAGGGCTAAGATTTGGTGGCATGGAGGCTAGGGCTAAGAAACCGGGGGTGGCGGCTAGGGTTAAGACTCTGGGGGCGGCAGCTATCAGTGCCATAACTAGACATTTTGGCGCTGAAGGCACACAGCAAAAATATAGAGATGTGGCTTTATGAGGAAGGGATGTGGACACAGAATAGTGTCAATTCACATTACACCCCACAGGAGTGTTAATTATTCATGTTATACCACAGAGTAGTGCCACTTGTACACATTACATCACAGAATAGAGCCCCCTATATACACATTACACCAGGTACAGCCCCTTATACACGTTACGCCAAGTACAGCCCCTTATACACATTACACCAGGTAGACAAACTCATACTCATTGCGCCAGGTATAGTCTCTTATATACATTACGCCAGGTACAGCCCCTTATACACATTACACCAGGTAGAGCTCCTTAAATACATTACGCAAGGTACAGACCCTTATACACATTATGCCAGGTAGAGCCCCTTATACACATTATGCCAGGTACAGTCCCAATATTGTGTGTGTGTGTGTGTGTGTGTGTGTGTGTGTATAGTGTGTGTGTGTGTGTGTGTGTGTGTGGTGATACCTGGTCTCTGGCTCGGCAGGACACTGGGATTGCTTGGTTGGGAGTCGGTGGTCAGGGCCGTAGAGTACCGGTGGCGGCATTGGTGGCACAGTCCCCGGCTAAGGAGGTGATGTCACTTCCTGAAGCACGACGCCGGAAATGTACCATAGACCACCAGGGCAGGTCAGAATGTCAGCACCCCCTTCTTCTGTCAATCTTCTGACTTTCCCCTGCATTGGTACGCTCCCACCGGCCGTTACATCCTACCGCTGCTACCCGGCCTGACAGCCGCTGTTACCTCCCTGTTACAGGAGAAAAGGGAGCGGGGCCGAAGCGCGTGGGGTAGACAATGTTCCCTGTACTGCCTACAATATCTACAGTGCAGTCACATACACCGGTGGCCACTCTGTGGAATTGCGAACGGTGCGCCCACACTGTAAATGCGCGGTTCGCACACACCTAGTCCCTGCTCCCCCCTCAAAAAACTCCCTCTTTTGCCTCACTCTCTCTAAATTTATAATAACTTTACCATTTATAACCCTCCATAACTCCCTCCCTATGCCTCCGTCATTGTCTATTTATCTCATTTAGAACCCAACCTTCCTGGAAATTCCAAACCCCCCCCCCCCCCCCTTCCCCCCACCAATCACTGGACTTCTTAAATTATATTAATATACAATAAAAAACTTATTTTATGTACCACTTATCACCCTTAAGCTCTGTGACTGGAGGCAGGAGAGGGAAACGTCACCGGAGTTCTGACTGGACTGGTGACCTGAGCACCTTTTGCACCACACGCTGCGCTTCTGCAGTATGAGACTGTGAGCTGGATCATGGAATGCCTCCTCCTCCTAACTGCCTGCCCAAACGCTGCAGCTCCTTGAGGCGTACGGCACTGTGGGAGTCAGCTGGGGCTGGGAGAGACATCATAATGTCTCTCCGGAGTCCCTGGAGACAGTGCAGGGGGAGCGGAGGCAGAGCATTTGATCCTGGCAGTCAGAAGACAAAGCTGGCGGTGGCACTACCTTGCTGCAGCTTGTCTGTATAGGAGGAGCTGAGCGCACACCACATACTGGGCAGCACTGCAGTGGCAGGCCGTGGCGGTGAGTTACTAGAGAGAGCGGCCGTGCGAGTGGTGCTGCCAGATGGTGCCCACACAGTGCATATGCGCTGTGGGCAAGGCACCACTGGCAGACAGGTTTTAGCCCCGTTTCCGACAATCTCAATCAGACTTTAAAGAAAGTCGGATTGAGATGAGGGAGCTGAGAGCAGGAGACGGGTGGGGGTGGGGGGTGCAGTGGGGAGAGCAGGAACCCAGCGGCAGCGTCCACCCGGGTCCAGCAAGCGAGGTCCCGCTTGCTGGAGCCGGGTGGATGCCGCCGCGAGCCTCCAGTTACGCTGCTGCAGCCGCTGCTCACCCCGTCTCCTCCTCCCCGTCTCCTCCGCTGCTCTCCCGCTGCTGCCCCCACCGCCACAGTCACAGACATAGCTCCCATGGCAGCCGCTGACAGCTCCCCTTCCCCGGCGCCACTGACAGCTCCCCCCCGCCACTGCTGTCAGCGCACCCGGCAGCCGCTGACAGCAGCGGCAGAACAAGACACCGGGAGCGGCCAAATCCGACAGTCGGATGTGGCCGCTCTTTGAATAGGGGTTGTTGGGTCCATTCCGACAACAGCATGTCAGAATGGACCCGACTCTTATTGAATATACCCCTATGTAAGCTAGGTACAGTATGTCACAGTCCGCCCTGTGTCATCACGCACTGCCATGTGAAAGCCGTTTTCCTAATGTATTTGTATTACAATCTGCTTCCTATTTTTTTCTGCATAATAATGTTTATAATGGATTATACTTGAGCTTAAAATCCAACTACTCGATCAGGGATACACTGAAATACTTGAATATTGCTGTGAAAACCTTTTCCCAATGTATTTCTAAATATGTAAATATGATAGACAAAGGGGTAATGGTTTCAAGCGCTACACCACCCACATAGAACAGATGTATACAGTCTTTAGATATACTTCCAGTTCATATAAATAGTCCTTCCGCTCTCCCCTATATTATGGGTGGCAGCTTTTCCTCCAGGTGAACCGATGTTCCAAACGGTCCAAAAACAATTAATCTAAAAAAAGGATGAGAAATAGCGCCTTCTAGTGCGGTAAATAGGAACCTGATTTTCGATAACCTTCACCAGTATAATACACCCTTAAAAATGCATAAGTACCAGTTCAAATGGACATATCCACTTTTTGTGTCACATAGATCCGGTGGGTAATCACAACCAGGATGATTTTCTTCACCATAAAAGAACCTCGTGTATCTCCAGTCCCAGTTCGTTTGGAGAACTACAACAGGGGGGGGGGGGGGGGGGGGGGGGGTTGTTTTGGGTTGGGAGGTAGAGGTAGAATGCCACAGATAGTGTAGTATTTTAAACACAATTTTACTGGCTTATATAAGATAAAAAAATATGCCCGTACATTTATAAAGATAAAAGATAGCTTATCTAATATACAACAGTTCCATCAGGTCAGTAGTCTCAACGCGAAACGCGTCTGCAGCCTGGACTTCGTCAGGAGTATGCTGTCCTATTGGCCCTCTGTTCTATTTATCCTGCAGATAATTACTTAATTAGGGGGTGTGTTTACCGCCCTCTAACATGCTCTGTGTCTAGCCACTCCTATTGAATTTACATATTTCTATTGTTTATCTCCATAGAGACACCAATAGCGAAGCTGTCCCGCTTTTGGCGGCTTCCGGTAGCGCAATGACGTCACGCCGCCGGAAGCGCGATGACATCACGCCGCCGGTCGCCGCCCTCGTTCGCATCACCTGCGTCCCGCCTTCATATCTCGCTCTCGCGAGCGGGATGTCAAAGTCAGAAAAATATCTCTATACACACTGCCATATTTGCACCTCATACACGTCCGCGCTGCGCATGCGTACGCTCTCCCGTGCGTGCGCATACTCACAGTCGCGGGCACCCGCAGGCGCACGGTATGCGTATTTACGGTAGAGTTTATGTGATCGTAGCGTGCGACTCAATCGTTACATATTTTCACTATATAATGTATTTTGTAGATCATGGTCCCTTTGATAGATTCTGAAAGTTTAGTTAATATAGCATGTTCCTGGACAGAGGGATCCCTCTTTGTATTGTACGAAGGGTCTAACAGGGGTCATACAGTGGTGTTTGGTACCCATCGGAAGAGTATTTAAATAGCAATATTCCGGTGTTGGTTTGGAGCGGATTAATCGCTCGTGCGAATAGTTATGGACATAAGAAGTTTATGTCCATTTACTATTATTTGTTCTTACTTAGTCATGCGGCGGGAAACACAGTATCCCACCCACCTGAGCTGTTGGAAATAGTCACAGCCCACCTGTATGAATCAACCTATGACCTTTTGTTATAATGCGAAGCCGAATTCCTGTGTCCAATGAACAATGAGATTGTAGGGACCATTGAATTGTATTGTGTGTGGGGCATAAATAGACAAGCCGATCACATCCAGCTCACTCTCTTCAACGGTTATCATTGCTGAAAATCGGGAGCTGGATGTCCAGAGGCGCATGCGATCGTTTCCCCTTGTGCGTAAGTGTTTCTCCGCAATCATATTGATCTTCTTGTTATTGTGAGCCATTTCTCTCTCTCTCTCTCTCTCTCTCTCTCTCTCTCTCTCTCTTCTCCTCTTTCTCTCTTATTTTCCCTTAAATAGTAATTGTATTGTATTTCCTGTGTAGTTATCTGGTTAGGTAGTCTATGTTATATTGTAGTGTATGATTTGTATTTGTATTAATTCTTTTGCAAGTATATCATTCATAATATATATATTAGGCGTTGGACCCTGAGCACGGTATCTGTGTATTTCTTATTGTGTTGAGTATTCTCAGAGCGTCGGTGACGCTCAAACAGCTTTTGAGTTAATAAGGTTATACTGTGTTGCATTTACACTCTATCATTACACTAAGGTTTTTCTGCACAATACACTGTTTATGGTTTAGATACAAAGGTTTAACATTGTTAGCGTCAGCGCCGCTGGTGATCTCCTCGTGGTCCCGAGCATCCGCTACGCTATAGCGAATCATTACGTTAGTCAGCAGCCAATAGCGTGCCTGCCTGTGATCTCTTGGCCGTGAGCGAACGTGACGCTTGAGCGTCTCGACTACGGCTAAGCGATTGCTACGCAACGTGCGTACCCTTACGGTACTCCATACGTAAATAGCGTACAGTGTTCTTAGACCTCAACAGGGGTTTTATATAAGATAAATATTTAGCTTTATCAATTGGCGGCTCGCCCGTCCTTCACATATCTGCACTAGGTAATTTCAGCAGACATTATCCAGCAGCAAAGGGCGGGAGGTCATATTCCTCGTAGTGCTGTTTGGATAAGCGTCTGCTTCGCTTAGTAAAGGGTGCTGAAGGAATCCGGGACCGGAGGTAAGAACAAAACGATAGTGTCTTTTTAAAACTGTTTATTTCTGTCTTGCGTACACACGCACGCATATCTGCATTTCTTTTCATTCGTGTATTTTCATATATCACTCTCCTGTTTGCCATTGTATAATTGATAAACGTACTAAGAGAGATTTGCCGCTATTTCATAGTCAAAAAGTAAAGGTAATACAGTTAAGGTATAGAAATACACACAGCTCTACCTAAAGGTAAAAGGAGAGATTGGTGTGGTGTGCGGTAGATGATCGAGGATCATCTACATTGATAAACGTGTTAGTTGTGTTACGGTGGACAAAGACTGGTGTACACGTGTCTCTAACAAAGGGAGAGACTCGCGTACGCAAAGGCCGACGCACGCAGCGTAAATTACGCAACGGAGCGTCTGGGTACGCCCACGTAACTCAAGTCACACGATAGTGTTGATTTTTAAGTAACGCAACAAGCGATAAATAACGCAACTAGCGATAAATAACGCAACAGGCGATAAGTAGCGCAAATCTATTTTAAATTCGAAATTTAAATTAATAGATCCTTCTCCTAATTTGTAACACATCTGGTCTAAAGAGAAATTTCTGCGCAGAAATAGAAATAGAAACAAAAGTGTACATGTGGTGAGTGAGTGTTTTTACATACATTTATACAATTTTGAGGTTGAACCAAAAGAAATCATCGAGTTCTCGTGAGGTACATACGTGTAAGTGACATGCACGGTGGCTAGGGAGGCATCCTTGGTTAAACATAAAAAAATTGAGCATTAGAGTATAGCAGACCAGGAGGTCATACTGTAACAGACCAGGAGGTCATAGCAGACCAGCAGGTTCAGGTACAGCAGACAAGGAAGTCCGCTATACAGTCCACAGGCACAACACCTAAAAGGGTTGGTGCAACACCCATATAGGCCATACAAGCTCTTGCTGAAGGAATTCGCAGCCGCAATTTTCGATTCCGCTGGTCGCTCCGTACATAAGATTAGTTGCTTATGTACTGAACGATTGTACCGCACGTAATTGTGTGCATTAGTAAACCTGACCAGTACCATTTACGTACCAAGGGTCATAAACGCTATTTGTACATTCTGACGTGATTTGTGTAATTTTTTATTTTTACAAAGGGAAGTTCGCTGGTCACTCAGGAATTATCCAACAACCTCACCTTTACTGGAAAGGGTTAATGCTCTGCGGATCACACTCACATGTTCCAGTAAACAAAGGTTAAATAGGTGCCCTGGGTCGAGTACGCCAGCGCCATATCGGTGTGATCAGGTCGTATTGGTCGGCGTGGGCGAGTGAGTGAGGTGCTCGGTAAACTTCACCGCCAACCTATCGTGAATATCTTGGTTTTTTGTAAGGTTCCGTAACACCTGCAAATTATGGGGGCCAGTTGTTCAGGAAGGGGGCGATCAACCTCGGTTTGGGTTGATTCCATAAACCGACCAGTCGGGTCGGCAAGGTACGTAATGTGTGAAAAGTACGGGAGTCACACAGAAGCTTTATGTGATGAATGGGAAAGAATGACAGTACATGACGGGGAGAAATTCCCAAGAGTAGGTAGCTTCAGCTCAGAAGTGTTAGCGAATTTAAGGAGAAGGATATGTCTCATTAAATCAGCAAAGAGACGAATCAAGCATTATGATTATTTGCGGTTATGGCAACAGGAAAGTGAATTGCAAAGAGATTTAATTGACTTATCTGACTCTTATCTTGAGAGGAGAGACATGGCAATGGAGAGGATTATGGTTGCGGAGAAAAGCACAAGGTTGAACAATAAAAACGCTCTTAGCAACTGTAGTATAGATGATAAGAATAAGTGTAATAAATGTAACAATGATAATTGTAATACTGTTGAATATACAACTATTAACCTATGCAAGTTGCACCCCATGTCAAACTTCCCTCAGGAATACAAACAAGAAAGTGAGCCCAGAACAATGTCGGCACCTCTTCCAGAAGCCATCCTACAAGACATCCAGGTGGACGCGACCAAATCGGTAAAGGCAATAATCAAACCCCCTAACGGAGGGTCAGGTGAGGTCGTGTCTACAGGTACGTACAATGTTTTATATCACGCACAAACAGATGTACCACATATTGTAAGACCAACACAAGATGATGTAGCTGAGTTTGATCCGGTCAGGGTGATTGCAGTCCCCAATGGGAAGACTGACGATCAGGGAATCGTTCCCGTCAAGGACAGTGCAATGCGCTGTCTCTGGTCCCGGACCGAATTGAGATCAATTATGTCTGAATTTCCTGATCCTAGGAAAAATCTAGTAGCCTGTCAAAGATTTGTTAAAGAACTAGGAAACTCCACAGAACCCACCAACAAAGAGTGGCGAGCAGTGCTGAGGACATGTTTGCCCTCCAGTGTTGACCCTGAAAAGTTCATTACTGATTGTAAATTAGACACGGAGGCACCTTGTACGGAGGAACACAATCAGGAATGTATTAAGCAGATCAACCAACAGTTAGAAGTATATTTCCCAGCCATTGTCGAGTGGAACAAAATCTTCTCCATAAGACAAAACGAAGGGGAAAGTATTTCTAATTATTTCAATCGAGCACTGCGAATAATGGCTAGAAACACTGGGATCACAGACATCAAGACAAATGCACAACATAAAGGAATAGCGGTTAGAGTATTAATGAATGGTTTAAAGGATGAATTAAGTACAAGAGTACAGACCACCAACCCAGACTGGAGAGATATCTCGGTGGCCGCATTAAGAGAGGCCGTCATTAATCATGATCAGAATATCACCAGATACAGAGAGTCACTAAGTAACAAGTTAATGACAACAAGTATACAGGCCCTAACCACAAGACCACTCCAACAAAAGCCCCACACCACCGCGAAAAATTCAAATATGGAAGTCTGTTATAATTGCCTGAAGGAAGGTCATTATGCAAGAGATTGCAGGCCTAGAAGCACACACAAGGTATATACACCCCCTAGACATGAAAATGAGCATAAATATGACACACCAAATTACAATCAGGGATCACATAGGAAGAATTTTGAGCCACACCCATGATATGTAGTCAAGAAAGGTGATCATACGACTGATGGTAAGCCTGAGGTAACGGTTAATAAATTGGGAGGTCATTCCCTGAAGACACAGGAATGACCAGGTGAAACGTTGTAAATGTATTTGTGAAAAATGTCTTTTTTTTCTCTCTCTCTCTATCCCCATCTCTGACGATTATTGGTAGGATTCAAACATTGCATATATACTTGGTCTTTGCAGAAGTCTACCAAACCCCAGCATGACCTATCCACACCAATGTATTCTGGCCAGATACAGACAATGGAATATGGAAGTGCTGGGGGGAGGGACTGCGCAAGGAAACCATTGGACATGTAGATATGACAGCCTGATGATCTGACAATGTTTTAGAAAATGTTTATGTTTGAAAGATGTTTCTTTTTTTCTGTTGTTTATTGATGTGTTATGTTATATATACATATATGAATTGTTCTCTCTCTCTTTTGTTTTTTTTTTGTTTCCTCTCTCTTCTCACTCATGTTTTCATGTTTAAAAGATGGTATGTCACACATCAGTTAGACAAAAGGTAATGCAAGATTTTTGCTCCTTACAGAAAGATCGCTGGTTTGGAAGGAATATTGCATCACCGGAATGTTCGTTTGGAAGACTGAGAGACAGCACCTTTGAGATGACAGCAGAACAAGAAGAACAACAAGACTAGAGAACTTAATTATCGTAACAAGTTTCTCTCCCCCTCAAACTGTTTTTCTGTACCCCCATTACAAATTTCTTCTTTTCTCCTCCTGTAAGATGGACTTGCCCCAAGAGACTGTGATATGGATTTTCCTGTTGACCATGATGTTGACCAGAGCAGTCTGTTCCGGCGAGAGTACCAGTAAGGTCGAGAAAGGATCCAGAAAGGTTCCGATGAGTGAGACGGAGGTGTAAATTTCCAATAGCAATACAACCACCAAGCAAAAGGCGAGTACCAGAAACGATCTAGCAGCCATGTTATTTGTAAACATTGTGAAGGATTGTTAGTTGAAGAAAACTGTATCTGTAGGCTCCGTGACAATGTAGTTGAGGATGGGTGCATTAAATCAAACAGATTGTTGGGTATGCTCTCAAGTACCTCAAGGTCATAGCAAATCAGGGCTAGTACCATTTCCTTTAACAGTAGGGGAGGTACTTGAGCTAAAGGGTGGGAGGCCGGTGGACAGGAGGTTTAATATCTCCAGTCCTCCTAGTTTGAAGCTCCACCAATACCATGTGGATAGGTCCCTATTATGTTTTAACATCTCCAATCCCCGAAAGCCGGGAAATTGGGAAGTGTCATGGAGTAACCAAACCATGACCTTTTCGCATAGAGCAGATAGAATGCCTACAGATACAGAGCTTATACGCCACATAGCCAGTAGAGGAAAATCTTTCCGATATAGGTATACCTTAGGAAATAGGATTACGAGAGTTGGAGAGGTATCACCAGGATACTGTGCACATATCGTACAACCTGATACGTGTACTAAGCAGATGGAATAATTAGGGTTAGGAGATTTCACATGGAAGGTGTGTAATATGGTTATGTCCTACTCCGTCCCATATGTTCTCCCCGATGATGCATATTTCATATGCGGGAGAAAGGCGTATAAGTGGCTTGCCCCAAACTCTGAAGGATTGTGTTATATTGGAAAAGTACTGCCTGAAGTAATGACTGTATCACATGACAAAATGAAAGACATACACCGTGTTGCCCAAACTCCTTATACTCACACCCATTACGAGCACGTAGTTAAACGGCACCTGATAGAAAGAACAGAGCATCCGGCCTCTGACATGATCCATGAATCCACCGGGATTCAGTTTCTAATCGCGTTAGACATCACTCGCACCACCAGAGGAGTGCTGAATTATAAATACATATCTGCGCTTGCAAATTTGTTAGATAATATCACTGAAATGTATGATGACACGTTTAGGTATACTGGAAGAGAACTTCAAGCTTATAAAACAGAACTGGTACAGCATAGAATGGTTCTTAATTACCTCACAGCAGTGACAGGCGGATATTGTGTCACACTGGCAACACAATACGGCGTGAAATGTTGCACATATATTACGAATAGCACCGAGGACCCGGTCGAGGTCATAGACCAAAAGATGGACGATATTCTCCAACTGAAGTGGGAATTTCGCAGGAGACACAATCTCACTCTTGCTGCTGTAGGTAAGGAGCTGACTGGTTGGGTGTCATGGTTGAACCCGCGAAATTGGTTCTCTGGTTTAGGAGAGTGGGCTCAAGGAGTCATAATGGATGTTGGGAAGTTTCTCCTATGTATCTTAGGTGTTGTCATATCAATTGGTTTGATATTTAGATGCGGTCAGGCTTTAATGAAGTGCAATCGTCGTACTAGGGTAATGAGTTTAAGGAGTGAGGAAACTGTAATTCCCATGGATCTGATTTATGACCCAAATGTAGAAACAATGATGTGATGAAAATGCGATTTCTACGGTCCGTTTCTTTCACCTGTTTTTCCGTTTCCTCCAAGGTAAAAAGACCCACTTGGACGAGGAATTTGATGAGCCGATATACAGACAACAGATGGATTAAAGAAGAAGTTTTGACAACCTGATGCACAGATTTTTGATGAACTTTGCCATAGATCCCCAGTTTCCCTAGAAATTTTAAAATTACGCTAGCCCAACACTTTTGTAAATCTATGGACATTGACAAAGCTTTTGCTCGCACCTTATGGGCAAAAGCACAAAGAAGACTGCATTCAACAGACACCGAACAAGACTTCAACCGACAAATGTTCATTTACCTGACATAGAATACCACTGCATTTACCGTAATTATGTCTTTTCTTCATCTCTACAACCTTCAGGTAATTACACACATAGTATAGGGAATACAGGCACAGATATCAGCAATCACATATTCCCCCATTCATGTATCATCAACTAAGATGTGCTCCCCCATTTTGTTACAACCAAAAGCCGAAAAGAGCTCGGTAAAGTTTGACAGCCCATCCACAGACCCGTACCACGGGATAAGAAGGAATTCAAATGTATACTTCGCAATGCCTCGAAGCTTGATGTACAACACGTACGGCACGATGATACATGACCCCCCCAAACATGGATTCATACACACATGCTTCTACTATCTCACTAGGTCATACCCTCTTCACACCTTCTCCACTCTCCTCCCTTACCCAACCATGGAAATGTATTAACCCCTGACATATATTTTTCTCTTTTTGAAATGTTTTAGAAGGTGGCAGTTATTGTTGACTGCCAAAGGGTGGACTGTCAAAGTCAGAAAAATATCTCTATACACACTGCCATATTTGCACCTCATACACGTCCGCGCTGCGCATGCGTACGCTCTCCCGTGCGTGCGTATACTCACAGTCGCGGGCACCCGCAGGCGCACGGTATGCGTATTTACGGTAGAGTTTATGTGATCGTAGCGTGCGACTCAATCGTTACATATTTTCACTATATAATGTATTTTGTAGATCATGGTCCCTTTGATAGATTCTGAAAGTTTAGTTAATATAGCATGTTCCTGGACAGAGGGATCCCTCTTTGTATTGTACGAAGGGTCTAACAGGGGTCATACAGTGGTGTTTGGTACCCATCGGAAGAGTATTT
Organism: Pseudophryne corroboree; assembly: GCF_028390025.1. Taxonomy (NCBI): domain Eukaryota; kingdom Metazoa; phylum Chordata; class Amphibia; order Anura; family Myobatrachidae; genus Pseudophryne; species Pseudophryne corroboree. Next base: position 63,505,769 of record NC_086455.1, read on the forward strand.
AAATAGCAATATTCCGGTGTTGGTTTGGAGCGGATTAATCGCTCGTGCGAATAGTTATGGACATAAGAAGTTTATGTCCATTTACTATTATTTGTTCTTACTTAGTCATGCGGCGGGAAACACAGTATCCCACCCACCTGAGCTGTTGGAAATAGTCACAGCCCACCTGTATGAATCAACCTATGACCTTTTGTTATAATGCGAAGCCGAATTCCTGTGTCCAATGAACAATGAGATTGTAGGGACCATTGAATTGTATTGTGTGTGGGGCATAAATAGACAAGCCGATCACATCCAGCTCACTCTCTTCAACGGTTATCATTGCTGAAAATCGGGAGCTGGATGTCCAGAGGCGCATGCGATCGTTTCCCCTTGTGCGTAAGTGTTTCTCCGCAATCATATTGATCTTCTTGTTATTGTGAGCCATTTCTCTCTCTCTCTCTCTCTCTCTTCTCCTCTTTCTCTCTTATTTTCCCTTAAATAGTAATTGTATTGTATTTCCTGTGTAGTTATCTGGTTAGGTAGTCTATGTTATATTGTAGTGTATGATTTGTATTTGTATTAATTCTTTTGCAAGTATATCATTCATAATATATATATTAGGCGTTGGACCCTGAGCACGGTATCTGTGTATTTCTTATTGTGTTGAGTATTCTCAGAGCGTCGGTGACGCTCAAACAGCTTTTGAGTTAATAAGGTTATACTGTGTTGCATTTACACTCTATCATTACACTAAGGTTTTTCTGCACAATACACTGTTTATGGTTTAGATACAAAGGTTTAACATTGTTAGCGTCAGCGCCGCTGGTGATCTCCTCGTGGTCCCGAGCGTCCGCTACGCTATAGCGAATCATTACGTTAGTCAGCAGCCAATAGCGTGCCTGCCTGTGATCTCTTGGCCGTGAGCGAACGTGACGCTTGAGCGTCTTGACTACGGCTAAGCGATTGCTACGCAACGTGCGTACCCTTACGGTACTCCATACGTAAATAGCGTACAGTGTTCTTAGACCTCAACAGGGGTTTTATATAAGATAAATATTTAGCTTTTGGGATACCATAGCCGAGACACATAGTGACGCACTTCACTCTAGTCACATGTCCTAAGCGCGAATGTCCACGCATGCGCATGGGGTATATCAGTCACATTACCGCCTCCCTACCCATATGAAGAATCCGCGCCCAGTTGGACATATGACATTATGGACTGTTTTCAGTTTGTATACACAGGCTTTCTCCTAAACATAGTACACAAACTAATACAGTATATTCAATTAATATACAGGATAAAGACAAGGGACTAAAATACTACCAATAGATAAAACCATTTTAAAAACCAATCCTAAAACAACTTAGGTAACAGTAATGTAGATAGCAGCAGAATGGATCCCGTGATGTAGATCGCAGCAGAATGGATCCCATGATTTGACATTAAGAGAGAAAGTATAAAATATTAATTAAGAGGGAAGGCTGGGATTCAGTGGAGCTCCAGCCGAGTTCTCCTATAAAAGTCCCTGGGCCTACGATTGGGCTTCCTCTCTCTCTGTATTGTGCCTATCTGGGCCCGCTAACCTGCCCGGTATCGAGGGGTCGGTGCTGCGGAGTCGGGGGGGGCCCTGTGTAGCCCCCTGCGGATTGCGGCCTACCTTCGGTGCTGAGGCCGGGACCTCGATTTTGGGAGTGGACCGCCGGAGCGACCTGTCTGCCGGACCCGTGACAGCTCGCCCTGCTCAGTGGATTGACTCCTCCGCTCGGACGGCACACCCCACCGCTGGACGCGCCACCAGGCACACAGAGAGCCCAGCAGGGAACCGGAGACCGCTCGAGGTAAGGGCCGCGGCGGCCATCTTGTGGTTGGCGCCGTCGAGCGCTCGGCCTGCGCGGCTGCAGTCGGGGCTCTCCTGGGTGGCCCTCGGAACCAGACCCACGCTCCTAACACCCCTGCTAATCTAGCCCCTGGCGACAGTGAAGGGGGTTGCGGACTGAGGGGACATCAGGGACCTGCCGGCGGCCATCTTGGGACTGGCATCCTCTGGAGGAAACTGCACACAGTGACTTCCATGGTGCTGTCACCCCTGACCTAGCCAGACGATAACCCACATACGCGCTCCCTGCCTCCTCAGGTCCCTGGGACGGGTCACATGAAGTGTGGAGGTCACCCCTCCTGCCATCCCTGCCATCTCTGCGATCAGTCCCTGCAGTGTCACCCAGCCACCATTTCTTTACCATAGAGGACCCGGACATTTCTTTTAACCCATGGCCCGGCGGCCTGACTGCTTCTTTTTTGCAAGTTTACTCCTATACTGATGGCCGGCTAGCCCCCTAGACTCTGGGGTGGCGTGCTGGTGCCGACCCTGACGGGATGATGCTCTAATCACACAATGTTACCTCTGATGTTCTATTGACGTACCCAAGGTGCCTCATGGTGAGAGGAAAGAAGGGATCACAAGGGAGAGGAAGGAAGTCATATACATCCACCCCGACGCGTGCAATGGATACCCCAACCTCAGCTGGCATGAGGCAGTTTCTTCTCCCCCAGGGCTCCGCCCCCACGACAGACGCCTCACAACCCTCGACCCCACGTCTCTTGCCTGTCTCGGACTCGGCTTCCCAGGTGGGATCACAGGCAGCAGCCCCACACGCCACGACGGACCCGGGAAGCCTCGCTCAGATCCTGAACTTGCTTCAGGCCCTTCCAACTAAACAGGACTTTGAACACTTGGAAGGCAGAGTCAGGGAAACGGTCCGCTCAGAGATTGCTGCGGTTCAGGCAGAAATAACGCACATTGGCTCCCGCCCGTCTACGCTTTAAGGCTTCTCTTCAGACACAGCAGCTGCACATAACGCCCTTAGGGCCACCGTTATCAAGCAGGCGTCCTGCCTCCAACAGCTTCAAGACCGTGTAGAAGATCTGGATAACCGCGGAAGGAGAAATAACCTGAGGGTCAGGGGGGTCTCGGAGGATATCGCACCTGCCTGCTTCGTTGACTTCCTCACAACGGTTTTCAATGAAATTCTGGGCCGTGATCCCGCCTCAATCATCGAGTTCGACAGGGCCCACCGAGCCCTGAGACCCAGAGGTGCACCGTCTGATCGCCCCCGCGACATCATCTGTCGTCTACATTATTACACGGAAAAAGAGGAGATCCTTCGAAAAACCCGCCGCATGGATGTGATAGAGACTGCCTCTCATAAACTACAGATCTTCCAGGACCTCTCGTGGACGACCCTTCAAAAGCGTAGAGCCTTACACCCGCTTACTGCAGAACTCCGAAAGCTGGGCATTAAGTATAGATGGAGCTTCCCTTTTGGCCTCCAGACCTCGCACAATGGGACACTATACACCTTTAAAGACTCCTCCGACTTGCCCCTTTTCTGCAAAGCGCTGGGAATACCTCAGGTCTCTCTCCCAGAATGGCAGGAGCCCCTGACCGACGGCGCCCCACCTGAACTCTCTCACCCCGACAATGATTGGCACCTTGTCCACCGCAACCCGAGACCCCCTAGAGAACAGCGTTCCTCCACGCAGTCGACGAAAAAGATGAAGGTCTCGACCTGATTCGGAGCATTCACTGTAGTAACTCCGAATGATCCTTCCTTAGCTTAAAAGAAGTACTGCCGACTCGGGGGATCTCTTTGCCGTGCGGCACACTCTCCCCCAGGGGAGGTGGCCGGGACATCGAGATCGCGCTCGACTCGACGAACGCTCTCCGGCCCTGAATAGGGCGGAGATACCTGTTCCTGGTTAAATGCCATTTATTTTCAGTGGTTGTTTTTCTTAGTTGTGTGATCAAACTGTTAAGATTTATTACTGATTGTGATGTTATATTTCCTGTTGGGGTTGGGATTGGCACTAACCCCCCAGTTCGCCCCTACACCGCCCGAGTATTCTTGGTCTCCGACGCGATTAGCGCGTCCGAGCTCCCGGGAGGCGGTAGAGTTTTCACCTATTCAGTCTATTTCTTCAGCTGATATTTGAATATGTTAGGTCTATTGACCTACCTCTTTTATGTTTTCTTTGCTTCTGTTTCCACCTTTCCCTCTTCTCCCTCCCTCCCCCTACTGTGTGACTCTTTGCTGTGCGAATTGCCCTGTCTTCCTGGTCGGATTAAGCATTCCCTGTTTGTCCCTGGATGATGGCGGTGGACCCTAAAGTGACAAATATAAAACTGGTTTCCCTTAATGTGAAGGGCCTCAATGTCCCGGAGAAACGCTCAAGGTTGCTTAGGGATCTCTTTGCATCCAGAGCTGATGTGGCTTTCCTACAGGAAACCCACTTCAAAGTGGGGGTGGCCCCGGGCCTCAAGGATCGCAACTACCCACATTCCTTTTACAATAACAACAGCAAAAGTAAATCTCTGGGAGTGGCCATTTTGCTATCTAAACGTCTGCCCTTTTGGGAAATCACGTCTGAATCCTTGGGGGAGGGCAGGATACTCTTAGTGAAATATACACTGTTCAATCAGCTGTACACATTTATTAATCTCTACGCTCCCAATCAATCACAACCCAGTTTCTTGGCGAAGGCTCTCAATCGCATTGCTCCCTTGGTAGCGGGTATTCCAGTTATTGGAGGCGATCTTAATTGGACCCTCCAACCAGAGGTGGACATCTCTGGAACGCCGGTGAGACCCTCCTTAGCATCGCACCGTAGAGTGCGACGGTCTCTCCACGACCACCAGCTGATTGATGCCTGGCGGCTCCAACACCCCGGGGACAGGGACTATACGTTTTATTCCAGACCCCACGACACTTACTCTAGACTGGACTACCTCCTCCTGCCCCATAGATTCCTACATTTAGTTAGGGAAACAGCTATTGGACTAATTACTTGGTCGGACCACGCTCCTGTCTACATGACCCTGGGGACATCCCATCCACACTCCAAGCAATGTACCTGGCGGTTGAACGAACAACTTCTGATGGATACGACATTCCAACCCCAGCTGCTTGAGACTCTGGAGAATTATTTTCTAACTAATGAGACACCAGATGTCTCCCAGGTCACGGTGTGGGAGGCCCATAAGTGTGCTCTGAGGGGAAAACTTATACAGCTAGGCTCTCAACTGAAAAAAAGAGAGACTCGGGGAAAAGACCGCTTTGCTCCAGCGGCTTAAGGACTTAGAGACAACACACAAAACGAATCCTTCCCAATCGGTGCTGACCGCCCTGACCGAGACGAGATCTGCTCTCAACACATTGTTGTTTGCAGACATTAAGAGGGATTATAGGCTCTGCAGAAACCGCTTTTATCAATGGGGCAACAGACCAGGGAAACTATTGGCTAGGGTGCTCCGCGCGCAGAGGGCCACGTTATTTATACAGTCGATACAGGATGCGGCGGGGACCCGCCGCACCCTTACAAAAGACATCCCTGAAACCTTCCACGCTTACTACACCAAACTATACAATCTTCAGACGCCTAGAACCCCGACATCCCTGTCGACAACTCGAGACCTGGTGGAGGGATACCTTGGTGACGCGGGACTCCCTAGAATATCGGCGGATGAGAGTGCTTGGCTAGACTCCCTCTTTTCCCTCCCAGAATTGGAACAAGCCCTTAAGGAAGCTCCTTCTGGGAAGAGCCCAGGCCCGGACGGCTACACAGTTTCTTACTATAAGCTTTTTAAGACTACCCTCCTGCCCAAAATGCTACTGGCATTCAATGAGATCTCTGATGACCGTGGTTTCTCCCCTCAATCCTTAGAGGCTTTCATTACGGTTATACCAAAGGAGGGGAAGGACCCGGCTGAATGCGCTAGCTATCGACCCATATCCCTCCTCAACACAGACGTCAAGCTGTTTGCTAAACTTATAGCAAACAGATTGAAGCTGCTACTCCCCAACATTGTGCATTCGGATCAGGTGGGTTTTATACCCGGAAGAGAAGCACACGATAACATCACCAAGATCATTGATCTGATGCACTTGGCCTCGAGCAAACATGAACCGATGGTGGTGCTTTCTACCGATGCCGAGAAGGCTTTCGATAGGGTTGACTGGATATTTATGGAGGGGGTCCTGCGTCACCTGGGGCTGGGACCGGTCAGTTTGGGCCGCATTTTAGCACTTTATAACTCCCCCTCTGCAAGGATCAAAATTAATGGAGACTTGTCCCGCCCAGTTCCGATACGGAATGGTACTAGGCAAGGATGCCCCCTCTCACCCCTAATTTTTGTCCTCTGTATGGAGGCCTTGGCGGGAGCCATTAGATTAAATCCGAACATCTCGGAACTCACGGCTGGGGGTAGAGAATTCAAACTCGCACTGTTCGCAGATGACCTGTTAGCTATCTTGTCGAACCCGGTGGTGTCCGTCCCCAACCTGATGTCCGAACTTGATAGATATGGCTCCATGTCAAACTTCAAGATTAACCTTTCTAAGTCAGTGGCAGTGAACGTGTCAATGCCCTCTCAAGCCCTTGATAACCTCAAACAATCTTTCCCCTTCCACTGGCATCCCTCTAGCTTCAAATACCTGGGGATTACGCTCCATAAAGACATATCACGCCTTTTTGACGAAAACTTAAAAAAACTATTGACCTCACTCCGTTCTGAGTTTCGGGACTGGGGTAACAAAAGGCTGTCCTGGCTGGGGAGACTTAGTGTCATTAAAATGAATGTCTTGCCGAGAGTCCTTTATCTCCTCCAGGCGCTCCCGATATCCATTCCCAAAGCGTGGTTCAGAGACCTACACAATCTGGTGAGGGACTTTGTCTGGGGAGATAAACGGCCTCGTTTCCAACACGACATTCTTTTTCGCCCTAAACACAAGGGTGGTCTCCAGCTACCGCACTTTACACTGTACTATGAGGCTATTATCCTCCACCGAATTATGGAATGGTCGCGCCCACACGACATAAAACAGTGGGTTCATATTGAAGGAACAGCGATGCCTGCCCCTATTTCATACTACCCCTGGCGCTCAAGGCTACCACATATAGACCATCCTACTATTGGCCCTACACTTACATGCTGGGGTAGACTTAGGACACTACCACATATCTCTTCTAAATACTCCCCATTGACCCCACTGTTCAATAACCCAGATTTCCCACCGGCAGCCTCAGGCCGGGGATTCGACTCTTGGAAAAGGGTGGGGGTGACACGTGTTGGTGGGCTGGTGGAGCGTGGAGAGATGATCCCTTTCCCCTTAATGCAAACCAAGTGGAACCTTTCACCTTCAGAGATCTGGAGATACCTTCAACTAAAACATTTTGCCATGGGGAGTACTATACGCCCGAACCTGAGCAGAACATTAACAGCTTTTGAGAGCCTCTGCCTGGAACCTTCTCGTCCATCACACTTCCTCTCAAGGTGCTATAGACTTCTGATTGAGAATAAATTCCCAGATCTGCCCAAATATGCTAGAGACTGGGGCCATGGTGTGCAGATAGACTTGTCAGAGGAGGACTGGGGGAGGAGCTTCCAAGCCACCTTTGCCAGCTCCTCTAGTCATTCGGTCCTCGAGACGCATTTTAAAGTCTTATCTCGTTGGTACAGGTGTCCCCAAACATTAGCTAAAATGTTTCCCAATGTACCAGACACATGTTGGAGATGTAATAACCAACCGGGCTCCCCGATGCATATCTGGTGGAGCTGCCCCGACCTCCGTCCCTTCTGGGACAAAGTTATAGCAATTTCAAAATTGTTAGTGGATTCAGGGGTTCCATCGGAGCCTACTTTCTGGCTCCTCAACTGTACTTCATGGCCCCTGTCAACATATAAAAAATCTCTATTAAAGTTTCTCAATAGCGCAGCCAAAGCGGTCATCCCGGTTCATTGGCGATCTATTAAACCTCCTACCGTGAGGGAGTGGGTCGCCAGGGTAGATTGGTATATGATTATGGAGGAACTGCGGGTGACACCGGAGACGAATCAAAGATTTACGACTGCTTGGTCCCCTTGGCTGGAATTTAAAGCCTCACAAACATACTCGACATTGCCATAGTGACCTAGACCATTTGCCTCAACCTTCTACCTGGGCTCTTCTGCGGTCCTCCTGGGAACGACTAGGCTAGAAGCTCATATTTCGGACCCCCGGCCAGATTAGACATGGAAGGTTCGTTATGACCTTACCCCCCCCTTATCCCCCCTTCTCAGACTCTATAACCCCTCCCCCCCCTCAATTTTCCTTTTTTCTTTCTCTCTCTTTCCACCCTATACTCTCAACTGTTCTGTTTACTGTTCTTAAATGTAGAAATGTTTTATTGAGACAGCCAGCACCTAGAAAGGCCGGAAGCGACCGTGAATTTAAGATTAGGCCTTGGCCAGGGAGTCCCCCAACAGTAGGCCATGTTAAGTTTGTAATCAGTCATTGCTTGTACCAAAATTGACATATTGATATTTGAACTATAAATGCTGTCTTCTTTAACTTGCAATAACCTGTTATTACCTTTAATCAATAAACACTTATTGGAAAAAAAAAAATATTAATTAATTATAAAAAGGGGGCAATTTCATAATTATCATTTAGACCGTGGGGCACAAGAGTATTTAGCTCAAAAATCCAGTACATTTCACGTCTAGACAATTTGTTTTCGCGGTCCCCACCTCTAGGGCCCATCTTCACTAGTTCAATAGCTTTGAACCTTAGACCCTTCACATCTGAGGCATGGAATGTTTTGAAATGATGGGGAATAGTGTGGCTTTCAACTTTATTTATTATGCTTCTTACGTGTTCCTGGATTCTTATTTTCAGGGGCCTTTTTGTTTTCCCTATATATTTTAGATTACATGGACATTCTAGCATATATATGACCCATGCAGTATTACAATTTATTAATTCTCTAATCGGATACACTTTAGAGGCATTGAAATTTTCCACATTTTGTGTGTTTGTATATATTTGCAAATATTGCAATGATTACATTTGTAGAAGCCCTTCAGAGAGCAGTCAAATATCCCTTTCTTTTCCACTGATTTAATCTTCAGCATACTTGGTGCCAGATGATCTTTTAGATTTCTCGCTTTTTTGAAAATCATTCTTGGTCTCTCTGGCAAGACCTCACTAAGGATAGAGTCCATTTTTAATATACCCCAGTGTTTATTTAAAATCCTTTGTATCTTCTTCTCATGTTCATTATAAGAAGTAATAAAATTCACTCCATTCAAAGTGGGTTCCTTAGTTTTATATACTAAAAGATCCTCTCTAGGTTTCAAAATCGTTTTCCTAATGGCCTCCTCTGTGAGTTTTCTGGGATATCCCCTCTCCTCAAACCTTTTTGCATAGATTTGAAGTTGTTGTTTATATTGATCTTCCTCGCTGCAATTTCTTTTAATCCTACAGAATTGAGAATATGGAATATTCGTTTTCCACTGTTGCAGGTGGCCACTTTTGTAGTGCACATAGGAATTGGTATCTACCTTTTTAATATAATTAGTGGTATTGATGCTGTTTTCGTCCCCTTTCAGGATGAGGTCCAAATATTCAATCTCCAGATGGCTCTTCTTATATGTGAATTTTAAATTATATTCATTCACACTTATATATTCTATAAAATGATGAAAATTTTCCTCCTCTCCCTTCCAAATTAATAAAATATCATCAATATATCGTGGAGAAAATACTAGCTAAAGAATTAAAAACATGGTGGGACATAGCAGGATTAGAACAATACATCAAGGTTGGAAGCATCCAAACCACTAATTATATTAAAAAGGTAGATACCAATTCCTATGTGCACTACAAAAGTGGCCACCTGCAACAGTGGAAAACGAATATTCCATATTCTCAATTCTGTAGGATTAAAAGAAATTGCAGTGAGGAAGATCAATATAAGCAACAACTTCAAATCTATGCAAAAAGGTTTGAGGAGAGGGGATATCCCAGAAAACTCACAGAGGAGGCCATTAGGAAAACGATTTCAAAACCTAGAGAGGATCTTTTAGTATATAAAACTAAGGAACCCACTTTGAATGGAGTGAATTTTATTGCTTCTTATAATGAACATGAGAAGAAGATACGAAGGATTTTAAATAAACACTGGGGTATATTAAAAATGGACTCTATCCTTAGTGAGGTCTTGCCAGAGAGACCAAGAATGATTTTCAAAAAAGCGATAAATCTAAAAGATCATCTGGCACCAAGTATGCTGAAGATTAAATCAGTGGAAAAGAAAGAGATATTTGACTGTTCTCTGAAGGGCTTCTACAAATGTAATCATTGCAATATTTGCAAATATATACAAACACACAAAATGTGGAAAATTTCAATGCCTCTAAAGTGTGTCCGATTAGAGAATTAATAAATTGTAATACTGCATGGGTCATATATATGCTAGAATGTCCATGTAATCTAAAATATATAGGGAAAACAAAAAGGCCCCTGAAAATAAGAATCCAGGAACACGTAAGAAGCATAAAAAATAAAGTTGAAAGTCACACTATTCCCCGTCATTTCAAAACATTCCATGCCTCAGATGTGAAGGGTCTAAGGTTCAAAGCTATTGAACTAGTGAAAATGGGCCCTAGAGGTGGGGACCGCGAAAACAAATTGTCTAGACGTGAAATGTACTGGATTTTTGAGCTAAATACTCTTGTGCCCCACGGTCTAAATGATAATTATGAAATTGCCCCCTTTTTATAATTAATTGATATTTTATACTTTCTCTCTTGATGTCAAATCATGGGATCCATTCTGCTGCGATCTACATCACGGGATCCATTCTGCTGCTATCTACATTACTGTTACCTAAGTTGTTTTAGGATTGGTTTTTAAAATTTGCATCTATGGTTTTATCTATTGGTAGTATTTTAGTCCCTTGTCTTTATCCTGTATATTAATTGAATATACTGTATTAGTTTGTGTACTATGTTTAGGGGAAAGCCTGTGTATACAAACTGAAAACAGTCCATAATGTCATATGTCCAACTGGGCGCGGATTCTTCATATGGGTAGGGAGGTGGCAATGTGCCCGTATTACCCCCGCGCTTAGGATATGTGACTAGAGTGAAGCGCGTCACTATGTGTCTCGGCTATGGTATCCCGCTCGCGAGAGCGAGATATGAAGGCGGGATGCAGGTGACGCGAACGAGGGCGGCAACCGGCGGCGTGATGTCATCATGCTTCCGGCGGCGTTACATCATCGCGCTACCGGAAGCCGCCAAAAGCGGGACAGCTTCGCTATTGGTGTCTCTATGGAGATAAACAATAGAAATATGTAAATTCAATAGGAGTGGCTAGACACAGAGCATGTTAGAGGGCGGTAAACACACCCCCTAATTAAGTAATTATCTGCAGGATAAATAGAACAGAGGGCCAATAGGACAGCATACTCCTGACAAAGTCCAGGCTGCAGACGCCATAGGGACGAAACGCGTTGAGATTCTCCAAACGAACTGGGACTGGAGATACATGAGGTTCTTTTATGGTGAAGAAAATCATCCTGGTTGTGATTACCCACCGGATCTATGTGACACAAAAAGTGGATATGTCCACTTGAACTGGTACTTATGCATTTTTAAGGGTGTATTATACTGGTGAAGGTTATCGAAAATCAGGTTCCTATTTACTGCACTAGAAGGCGCTATTTCTCATCCTTTTTTTAGATGTAAATATGATAGTATTGATATTTGCTTCCTATGTATTGTCCCCATTATAATGTACATAAAATTCAGTATTTCTGCATACAGTATGAACGGGTTGTGTTCAGGGACGTGCAGTCAGGGGAGGCAGTGCCTCCCCTTTCACTAATGAGTAAAATAATATAAAGAAGATACCTAAGACACATATTCTGTGTCATATGTATCTTCTTAATATTTTTCTAATGAAGTTAGCCTATGAAATTACTTTGGGAGGCACTCATAAAAGTGCCTCCTGTACGCAGTGAAAACGATGATGCAGCGGGGGGAGGGGCCTAACACTGGGCTTTAAAAGCCCATTAGAAAGAAAGGGGACAGGGGCACTTATACAAGTGCCTCGCTGACAGCCTGGGATGGGCTTTCAGGCATGACAGCTGTGATTGGACAGCGGATCCAGTGGTGGATCCGCTGGTCCAATCACCCAGAGGCGGTGGTAGAAGCGGAGGCGGGACCCAGCAGTTAGTGTGAGCTGTCCCGGGTCACTGCGGTAAAGCAGTGGCGGCCCCGGGAAGCCCGTAACCGGAGAGTATGCGGTGGCGGTGGCCAGCACTCTCCAGTCTAGTTCCTGCTCCTCCACCCTCCCAGCCAGCAGCAGAATCAGCGTCTCAGGTGAGAGAGGGGGTCAGCTGGATGGGCTGCACTGGCGTGCGCACGGGGGGGAGACGACACACGTTTACAACACATTACCGCAGTCCTGTCACCACCCTCCAAGTGTCCAGCTTAATTTAAATCATGTGTAACTCTTCTCACCAAGAACATTGGAGCACAGGGGTGCAGTAACAGTTTTCTGATAGCGGCACCACACACACACACCTGTCCCGATGTGAGGGCTCTGTCCGGCCTGTGTCAAGTGTCAAAACCATTTGAGAACTCAGACCCTATTACATAACCCCGATGATGATCAAATGCTTGCATTGTATTTGGAGTGCGTTTAGGGGCCTATTCTAGTATGCGGCTCATACTGTGTAGCGTAATGTGAATTTTGTTTCATACCATGTGGCGTAATGTGAATTTCGGCTCATACTGTATGTGGTAATGTGAATTTGGCTCATACGGTGTGGGGTAATGTGAATTTTGGTTCATATTGTATGGCGTAATGTGAATTCAGCTCATACTGTGTGGGGTAATGTGATGTTCGGCTCATACTGTGTGGACTCATGTAAATTTGGCTCATACTGTGTGGCGTAATGTGAATTGCGGCTCATACTGTGTAGTGTAATGTGAATTTCGGCTCATACTGTGTGGCGTAATGTGAATTTCGGCTCATACTGTGTGCTGTAATCAAAATCAGGGTGTAGGTGCTGGGGGTTGCAAGGGGTGGGGAGTGTATGGGGGACAGGGGGAGGGGAATGCATATGCACGTAGGCCCATGACTCGCTAGTTCCGCCACTGGGTCAGGAATAGGTTGGGAAAGTGCAAGCAGCGATAGGGTGCAGCGGCAGCTAGTACTCAGGGTTATGCCATAGCGGACAGTCCGTACCAGCCAGTGGTCGCACCATTATGTTTAATTTTTTTCCCTGGGGTGTATTATATCTACTTGTAATATTAGGAACTAGGGAGAAATTAGATTAAGCCATGTGATTTTACTGAGAGAATGTAAAACAGTGCAAAACATGTCTCTGGACGGTGCTAGACACGCACAAAAGACTGTGCTAGACACGCCTCTCTGGCAGAGCACCCCCTAATAAAATTAGCTGCGCACACCTACGATGGGCTGCAGGGAGGTGCAAAAATGGACTAAGATCTGATGTGAAAATATATATATATATATATATTATTATTATGCCTCCCCAGCCAAAGACCTCACCGCACGTCACTGGTTGTGTTCAGGAGAACAGAGATACACAGCCTGTGGGCCAGGAACCCAACTGAGGTCTCAGGATCTGTGTGACGATCCGGGTATCTGGATGCCATTATTTACCTTTCAGGTGTCTCCTAAGGCTGGCTCAGCGTCCTAGGCCCGGTTCCCAGCTATGTTGCTAGCATTCATATGTCATGTCTCATCTTTGCTGATCCGTGGATATTGTCCTTCCAATGCCCGGGCGACTGGCATGGCGTCACCTGCCGGCGGGGCCTCGGACATCGTCTCCGTATTCTCAATGCATTACAGGGTATGTGGCACTCCTCACCTACTGCGGCCGCGGCCGTCCATGCTGGAGGTTTGAGACGCAAGTCGGCGTTCTCTGTGTTCACCGCCGCCATTACAGAGGAATCTCCATGTTGTGTTACAAACAAGGTTTCCCTCCACTGGCCGGTATGGGCGCAGCCATCTTAGTTCTAGTCACATGATCCTGACCTCCAATCCATAGCTCCGCTGAAGTCTGCCTAATTGCTCATCCAATCCCTGCATACCTAAGGGTATAAAGGGATTGAGCCTGCACCAGGAAATCGTCAGTGCTTTGGTTGTCAAACCTTGTTTCCAGTCTCTCTCTCCTGTGGTTGTTTTCATTCCAGGTTTCCAGCTCCTGTTTCCAGTTACCACTAAGAGACCCGCACCAGCTTACCACCTTGCGGTGCAGCCTGACTCTGCAGTCTTCTGTGCTTGCTCCAGCTACAGTTTCATCTGCTTCCAACGGTCAGCTTCCAGCAGTGATCAGCTTCCTTAAAGAGCCGGTGCTTCTCCAGCGGTTACATGCAAACCATCGGTACCCGCACACCATCGGTTCCTATATCCTCGCTCCAGCATCCACTCCATGTTCTAACACCTGGCTGGTTCCATCCAGCGTCCACAGCAGCTACCTGTTAGGCGCCGGGGTCCGCTCGTCGGTGCGGCCCGGCGCCTAGCAACCAGGGACGCCGTGCGCGTACAGCCGCCGGCTCCCTGGCAACGCTAGACGCCGGGCGCACGGAGCCGCACGGACCCTAGCAACAGGGACGCCACTGACGGACCGCGTTCCCCGTTGCTGGGTCCAGTTTAATTAATAGGACACCTGTTTCCTGGCCATGCAGCTAGGCAGCTGTATGGCATCTAATCCAATCAGCCTCTAAACAGCTGATTGGAGGACTCCCTGTTAAATTCACTTCCTGGGCTTCTCACAGACGCCGGTAATAGCTTCTTGCATGCTGTATCTGTTTGCTGAGAGTGTTTCCAGTCCTGCTGTATCCGGTCGTTCCTGTTCTCAGTTGTCCTGTACTCGGAAGTCATCATCTGTTCCTGGAGTCCTGACTGAGCACCTTTGAACATCCAGTGGTGTTCGTGAGTCACGGCATAGCCGTGTGTTGCGGCTTGGCCGCTTTATCATTTATTATTTATTAATTGTGTTTCGGAGCTTTTGCGGAGGATTCCGCTCCCACAGATCCACTCTGGTATCCAGCGGTGCTGGGTAGGAGTAACGGACTAGTGGATTTTGGTTGTCCTTTTCCCTGGCGGGTTTCCGCACATACCTCAGCTTTTGTCAGTTAGCATGTAGCCCCTGGCCTGGTTGTTTAGTCAGAGGGCCCCTTGTTATCACCCTGTCTCGGATTTCCCTTTGTCTCCCATTAAGACCTGAGGGGGCATCGGAGTTGGGCAGACATAATCCGCCCTTCAAACGCGGCTGCCATGGGCTCAAGCAACCATAGTCTCGCAGGGGATTTCTGACAGCACGGGCGAGACAACGGAGTTAGGGCGCCAGGGGCTACTTTCTATTCCCGCTTCCTTCCCCAGCATTACGTTCCAGTGCTCCGGTCCTTGCAATAGGACCTCCTCAGACCAGAGTGCTGGAATCATAACATTATTACCGGCCACACCCAAACTTAAAATTAAACAGGGTTTGATTTTTTCCTTATTCAGTTTTGTAAGATTTATCGGCCTCATGAATCCCACTGGTTTAGGGCCAAATCCTGGCCAGCTCCTAGTTAGCCAGATTCAAGAACTTACTCAGATGGTTCAGGATCTTTCCCTTCGGGTGAAGTCGCAGGAAGATCTTTTACGAACTTCCCAGAGGGTAGTCCCTGAACCAAAAATGCACTTGCCTGACCGCTTTTCTGGTGATAGGAAGGAGTTTTTTAATTTTAAAGAGTCCTGTAAACTTTATTTTCGTTTAAGACCAATCTCCTCAGGTACTGAATCTCAGCGGGTCGGAATTATTATTTCTTTGCTCCAGGGGGATCCTCAGACCTGGGCTTTTGGTTTAAAAGCAGAGGATCCGGCATTGTTGTCAGTAGACGCCTTTCTGGGGTCTTTAGGGCTTTTGTATGATGACCCTGATAGAGAGGCATCCGCTGAGAGTCAGTTACGCGCTCTCAGACAGGGTAGAAATCCTGCAGAGGTTTATTCTACGGAGTTTCGCCGTTGGTCGAACGACTGTGGCTGGAATGACCCAGCCCTGCGCAGTCAGTTTCGCCTCGGCTTATCTGAGTCTATAAAAGACAGTCTCCTTCAGTATCCCGCTCCTGAGACTCTCGATAAACTCATGGAGCTTTCTATTAAGATTGATCGTCGTCTCAGAGAGCGGAGGGCTGAAAAAGGAGCACCTGTCAGGTCTACTCCATGTGTATTTTCCATTCCTGAGGACATAGAGGAGCCCATGCAGATGGGTCTCTCCCGGCTGTCTCCAGAAGAAAGAGCCAGAAGGCAAAACTCTGGTCTTTGTTTGTACTGTGGGGGTAAGGGTCATTTTGCCCGTAATTGTCCGAATAAGTCGGGAAACGCCTCGACCAAGTGAATTGTGAGGGGGTTCACTTTGGTCTGCAGCTTATCTCCTCGAATAACTCCCTTTTAGTCCCAGCTAAAGTTTCCTTTGGCAGCCTCTGTTCTTCGGTGTCGGCTTTTGTTGACAGTGGAGCTGCAGGGAACTTTATGGACTTAACGTGGGCCAAGGCCTTGGGTATTCCTCAGTTAGCTTTGGGTAGGTGTATCACCATGCATGGTTTAGATGGGAGTCCCTTGTCCAATGGGGTTATTTCCCTCTGTACACCCCCTGTACTACTTACGGTAGGAGCTCTTCATTCCGAAAAGATTGAGTTTTTCCTTACCCATTGCCCAGCAGTTCCAGTGGTTCTGGGTCACCCTTGGCTGGCCTTTCATAATCCCATCATTGATTGGCAGTCGGGGGAGATCTCACAATGGGGTACCATCTGTAATAAGGAATGTATTACATTTCCCGTCAGAATAGCTGCTGCCATTCCCGAACCCATTCCCGTGGAATACCAGGACTTTGTTGATGTATTTTCCAAGGGCAATGCGGACATTCTGCCTCCCCATCGGCCTTATGATTGTGCTATTGAGCTAATTCCTGGTGCCACATTGCCAAAGGGAAGGTTATATGCATTGTCCGGGCCAGAAACTGCGGCCATGAATGAGTATGTTAAGGAGAGCCTAGGGAAAGGATTTATCAGGCCATCTAAATCCCCTTTAAGTGCAGGCTTCTTCTTTGTGGAGAAGAAAGATGGATCACTCAGACCTTGCATTGACTTTAGAGCCCTGAATAAGATCTCAGTTAAAAATACTTACCCTCTGCCGCTGATTTCTGTCCTCTTTGATCAGCTGCGTTCGGCTGTGATTTTTTCTAAAATTGACCTGAGGGGAGCGTATAACCTCATCCGAATCAAGTCGGGAGATGAATGGAAGACGGCGTTCAGTACTCAGTCGGGTCACTACGAGTATCTGGTGATGCCGTTCGGCTTGTCTAACGCTCCGGCAGTTTTCCAGGATCTCATTAACGATGTGCTCCGTGATTTTCTAGGAAGATTCGTGGTCGTTTACTTAGACGACATCCTGATCTATTCTGACTCTATTGAACAACATGTTACCCAGGTGCGTCAGGTTCTTCAAAAATTACGTGAAAATCACCTATATGCCAAGCTGGAGAAGTGTGAGTTTCATGTCACGGAGGTATCCTTTTTAGGGTACATTATTTCCCCTCGGGGATTCTGTATGGAACCTAAGAAGCTCCAAGCCATCCTTAGTTGGGCGCAACCCACCAACTTAAAAGCAATTCAGCGCTTTTTAGGGTTTGCGAATTATTATAGAAGATTTATTCATGCTTTTTCCGACCTGGTTGCTCCCATTGTGGCACTGACTAAGAAGGGAGCGGATCCTACCAACTGGTCACGTGAAGCTGAGTTATCCTTTCAGGCCTTGAAACAGGCTTTTGTCTCAGCCCCAGTCCTCAGACATCCCAACCCTGAATTGCCCTTCATTGTTGAGGTTGATGCCTCGGAGGTTGGAGTGGGGGCTATCCTATCTCAGAAGGATCCGGACTCTCTAGAACTACATCCTTGTGCCTTTATGTCCAGGAAATTCTCATCCGCTGAATCCAACTACGATGTTGGTAACCGGGAGTTACTGGCTATTAAATGGGCTTTCGAGGAGTGGAGGCATTGGCTTGAGGGAGCAACACATACCATTTCAGTATTGACTGACCACAAAAATCTTCAGTACATCGAATCAGCTAAGCAGCTGAATGCCCAGCAGGCTCGTTGGGCTTTATTTTTTACTCGTTTCAAGTTTATTATCACCTTTAGGCCAGGTTCCAAGAATACCAAGGCGGATGCCCTGTCACGCAGTTTTCTTCCAGTTCATAATAACAGTCCTGTTACTTCCATACTTCCGTCTTCAGTCATTTGGGCAGGCCTCACACAAGATTTATTTACCCAGTTAAAGCAGCTTCAACATCAAGCTCCTGGAAATACTCCTGCTGGTCGTCTTTACGTCCCTGAGTTTTTGAGAGCTACTGTTTTGACCGAGTTTCATGATAGCAAAGTTGCCGGGCATCCGGGGATCTCTAAGACTTTGGAATTAGTCTCCCGCTCAGTATGGTGGCCTGGTCTTTCTAAAGACATTAAGGAGTTTGTTTTTTCTTGTCAGGTCTGTGCACAGCATAAGGTTCCCCGTTCCTTGCCCATCGGGCAACTTATGCCCTTAAATGTTCCTCTCAGGCCATGGTCTCATATTTCCATGGATTTTGTGGTAGACCTCCCTCTGTCAGCCGGATTCCGAGTCATATGGGTGGTAGTGGACCGTTTTAGCAAGATGGCCCATTTCATTGCTCTTCCCCGACTGCCATCTGCCCAGGGATTGGCAGTTTTGTTTCTCCGCCATGTTTTCAGACTTCATGGGTTGCCCACTGATATTGTTTCTGATCGGGGTCCACAATTCATTGCACAATTCTGGAAGTCTTTTTGTGCCTCATTAAAGATGAAATTGTCTTTAACATCCGGCTACCATCCCCAATCCAACGGGCAGACCGAGCGAGTTAATCAATCATTAAAACAGTATTTGCGTTTGTACTCAGCCAAACTCCAGAATGATTGGTCCGAGTTTCTTCCTTTGGCGGAGTTTGCTTACAACAATTCTTGTCATTCCTCCACTAATGTGTCTCCATTCTTTTCAGTTTTTGGTTTTCACCCCAGAGCTAATTCTTTTTTTCAACATTCCTCTGTTTCCTCGCTAACCTTAACCTCTCATCTCAGAGTCATTTGGAAAAAAGTGCACCTTGCTCTCAGAAAAGCGGCATTTCGAGAAAAAAAATTTTCTGACAGGCTCCGGCGTCCTTGCACTTTTAAGGTGGGAGATAGGGTATGGTTGTCGACTCGTAACATTAAACTTCGACAAACCTCAGCTAGATTGGGCCCCAAATTTATTGGACCATTTCATATTATTAAAAAAATCAATCCAGTTGCTTTCCGGTTACGTTTACCAAGAGCTCTCCGGATCGGAAATACGTTTCATTGCTCCCTGTTGAAACCATACGTTTCTTCCAGTAGATTTCCTTGGAAGATCTCTCAGGGGAAATCACCAGTAGATGTACAGGGTCATCAGGAGTACTTGGTGGAGAAGGTTCTCGATTCCAAATTGTCCCGGGGTCGGCTTTATTTTCTGGTGCACTGGAGAGGCTATGGTCCAGAGGAAAGGTCTTGGGTCCTGGATAAGGATCTCCATGCCCCGAGGCTCAAGAGGGCATTTTTTCGGGAATTTCCTCGGAAACCTGGCTTTAGGGGTTCCTTGACCCCTCCTCAAGGGGGGGGTACTGTTAGGCGCCGGGGTCCGCTCGTCGGTGCGGCCCGGCGCCTAGCAACCAGGGACGCCGTGCGCGTACAGCCGCCGGCTCCCTGGCAACGCTAGACGCCGGGCGCACGGAGCCGCACGGACCCTAGCAACGGGGACGCCACTGACGGACCGCGTTCCCCGTTGCTGGGTCCAGTTTAATTAATAGGACACCTGTTTCCTGGCCATGCAGCTAGGCAGCTGTATGGCATCTAATCCAATCAGCCTCTAAACAGCTGATTGGAGGACTCCCTGTTAAATTCACTTCCTGGGCTTCTCACAGACGCCGGTAATAGCTTCTTGCATGCTGTATCTGTTTGCTGAGAGTGTTTCCAGTCCTGCTGTATCCGGTCGTTCCTGTTCTCAGTTGTCCTGTACTCGGAAGTCATCATCTGTTCCTGGAGTCCTGACTGAGCACCTTTGAACATCCAGTGGTGTTCGTGAGTCACGGCATAGCCGTGTGTTGCGGCTTGGCCGCTTTATCATTTATTATTTATTAATTGTGTTTCGGAGCTTTTGCGGAGGATTCCGCTCCCACAGATCCACTCTGGTATCCAGCGGTGCTGGGTAGGAGTAACGGACTAGTGGATTTTGGTTGTCCTTTTCCCTGGCGGGTTTCCGCACATACCTCAGCTTTTGTCAGTTAGCTTGTAGCCCCTGGCCTGGTTGTTTAGTCAGAGGGCCCCTTGTTATCACCCTGTCTCGGATTTCCCTTTGTCTCCCATTAAGACCTGAGGGGGCATCGGAGTTGGGCAGACATAATCCGCCCTTCAAACGCGGCTGCCATGGGCTCAAGCAACCATAGTCTCGCAGGGGATTTCTGACAGCACGGGCGAGACAACGGAGTTAGGGCGCCAGGGGCTACTTTCTATTCCCGCTTCCTTCCCCAGCATTACGTTCCAGTGCTCCGGTCCTTGCAATAGGACCTCCTCAGACCAGAGTGCTGGAATCATAACACTACCTCAACTACAGTGTTACCGGCTTCCAGTGATACATCTGCTGGTGTGTTCCTTGGCTACACTTAATACTACGGACGGGTCTGGTAAGGACATTCCATCTCTGGGACATTAAGAACTGTACCTACTGCTACCAGTACCCTGTGGCCATTGCCAAACCCATAGTTCTCCAGGAACTGTTTTATCATACCTGCTGTATATCTTCATTCATTTATCACTGCTGTGAATACATGGAGTTCTGTTAATAAACTTTTATTGACTTTTAATCCTGGTTGTCATGGTCACGCCTTCGGGCAACCTTTCTACATCCTACTCATATGTCCAGGGGTCTGATTAAACCTCCGAAGTTTAGCTTCACCTCAGCCCCTACAACTGAGGCTTCCTCCCGTCAGCTCAGGCCCTCAGTTGTGACAATCTGTTTCTGAGGTCCCCCCCAATTATCAGATATGTGAAACATTCTGCTGTAAGCCTCCTCCGTTGTAGGGCTCAGAACTTCACAGACACTAGTAGTTAGGGATAGCCATCGTCCACTGATGATTTTTCGGTTGATGTCGAATGCTTTTGCCATTGATGCGATGGGAGAAAACCAGAAAGTTTCCCTCCATCGATGGCACAGAATAAACGAATATATATATTTTTTGCAAGGTGCAGGGACTTGGAGCATAGCTCTGCCCCCAACACCCATGAAGCCCCTCACACGGGCTGTGATTGGCCCGTGGGACATTCACTGAAATAACAGGGATGACCATCGATGAATGAAACCATCAATGGTCTCCCATAGCATAGTTGGTGACCATTGATGGCCACTCACAGTTTTGACATTGACGGCAACCATCAATGGCGAACGCACCAATGGCCATCCCTACAAGGGGGTATATTTACTAAATTGCTGGTTTTTAGAAGTGGAGATGTTGCCTATAGCAACTAATCAGATTCTCACTATTATGTTCTAGAAAGTGCTCAATGAATACAAAAGTAGAATCTGATTGGTTGCTTGGGGCAACATCTCCACTTTTAAAAACCTGCACTTAAGTAAATATACCCCTCGGAGCCCAAGAGTGATGGCACACTGACACATAAGTTAAAGAACAGTGGTATTCAGGACAAGGCTACACTGGAGTCAAGGAAGAGTGACACCAAACGCACTTTAAGAAAGGAGTGGGCCCGTGTGCAGGCTCCGAATGGGTCCCCTCCTCTCCGGCGGTGCTGTAGACTCTGGCACAATGCGCATGCACAGGTCTCCAGGAACATGGCACCACACCGCATTCCCGGGACATCTCCATTGCGCATGCATAAATCACTGGAAAATGGCTGCAGCTGCCATTTTCCTAGTGATTTTTGCAGCTCTGCAGCCAGCACTGAGCCAACGGAGAGGTAAGTATAATTAAATGGGTGCAGGGCGTGCGGTGTGTGGGCTCCCCTCCCCACCTTGCACCTGTTATAGAAATGCCAGTGAGTGGCACGCTGACACATGGCATCCTAGAACAATGACACAATGTCCCAGAATAATGATGCAGTGACACTTTGGGTCCCACAATAATGACACACTGACACACGGGCCGGGGTATAATGGAGTCCGAGATCGCTGGAGGTGCAGAATGCTGGACTATCTCGGACATTTTTGTAAAGGGACAATCACTTACAAGGCATCCAAGATCGTTTGGCATCCCACCTCCTGCGATCTTGGATTACAGAACATCCCGCCGTTGGGGTCTTGGAATAATAATGACACTTTTGCTCCCATAATAATGACACACTGACACATGGGGACCCTAAACAATGGCACATTGACATTTTGGACCCCAGTGTTTGCGGCACCATCAGTTCCAGGGTATATATACCTAGATAGATAGATAGATAGATAGATAGATAGATAGATAGATAGATAGATAGATAGATAGATACTGTAGATAGATATAGATATATAGGCCCTCATTCCGAGTTGTTCGCTCGGTAAAAATCTTCGCATCGCAGCGATTTTCCGCTTAATGCGCATGCGCAATGTTCGCACTGCGACTGCGCCAAGTAAATTTGCTATGCAGTTAGGAATTTTACTCACGGCTTTTTCATTGTTCTGGAGATCGTAATGTGATTGACAGGAAATGGGTGTTACTGGGCGGAAACAGGCCGTTTTATGGGCGTGTGGGATAAAACGCTACCGTTTCCGGAAAAAACGCAGGAGTGGCCGGAGAAACGGAGGAGTGTCTGGGCGAACGCTGGGTGTGTTTGTGACGTCAAACCAGGAACGACAAGCACTGAACTGATTGCAGATGCCGAGTAAGTCTGAAGCTACTCAGAAACTGCTACGAGGTGTGTAATCGCAATATTGCGAATACATCGTTCGCAATTTTAAGATGCTAAGATTCACTCCCAGTAGGCGGTGGCTTAGCATGAGCAAATCTGCTAAAATCCGCTTGCGAGCGAACAACTCGGAATGAGGGCCATCATACTGTCTGTGCCTCCCTATATCATATACTATGCAGTGACCAATGTATATCCAGTAATGTCTTTCCTGTCCCTATAGCTATAGTAAAAGTGACCAATGTATATCTTGTAATGTCTGTCCCTATATGATATGGTATAAGTAACCCAGTGACGTCTGCCCCTATATGTTTTGGTACAGTATACACCCAGTGCCCACTGCCCCTATATGCTGGTGCAGAGTGGGGAACGTGTAGGAGATGGTGCATATGGATGAGCAGCCAGTGATACCCTGGCAGTATGAGCCGGGATTGGAAGCTGGAAGAAGCCCCGTCCTCTGTGAGGGAGCCCCTCCCTGCCGGAGACCATTGCTGCCGTGCTGCTGCGGTGTCTGTACCAGGCCTCCTCCGATCTCCCCGATGTCCCCGCACATCCCGCAGCCTCCCCGCTCTGAGCCCCGTGGGCCCAGCTCCCGCCGCCAGCACTAGCGTCACACGGAGCCAATGCCCACGGAAGAGCGGCCTGCCTGAGCCAGCACCACGGATTCCTGTGCCCGTCGCCTGCAGCTGGACGCCATGTCCACCAAAGCAGAGCAGTGTGAGTGCGCTGTCCAGGTGCTGAAGCGGCGCGGGGACAGGGGAGGGGGCGCTGCCAGGGGGGCACTCTGCCAGGGGCAGTACTGGGTGCGGGTACAGGACTCAGCTGGCTGGGAGGGGGGTGATGCAATTATGGGGGGCGGGAGGCGGTTGAATGTAAGGGCCTCGGGGTTCAGCCTGCCACAAGAGGGGAGGTCAGGTGAGGGGCTGTTGTAATTATGTAGGGGGGGGATGGGAGAGTGCAGGTAAGGTACTCAGCCTGACAGGCGTAGGGGGTCTCATGTAATTAGCAGGATCAGGTAATGGGCACATCCTGGGGAGGAGGAGGGGAGGGGTAGGGGTGGTCTGATGTCATTCCTGCAATAAGTCTTTTAGATGAGCCATGCAACAAAACACACACACACACACACACACACACACACACACACACACACACACACACACACACACACACACACACACACACACATATATATTATGCATGTATGTTCCTTGCACACAATGTTCATACGTCTCAGCAGGTATACATGGACAGAGCAGGCTGTTCATACAGGGGTGTGTGCAATGTATCAGTGTCTATTGTTCCTCTGTTCTGTCTATGTGACTCACCAACTAGTGTGGAAAGCCTTTGGGTATCAGGGCATGCTGGGATTTCTAGTTCCTTAAAAGATAAAGATCCAATAATTGCTGAAAGACCGCTGTCCTGTGCACTTCCTGTATATTATATCTAAAGCCTAAAGTTTTGGTTTGTCATCTGTCCAGATTACTATGCCAAATAAATAACCCCCACACACTTTCTCATGCATGTAATCATGTTATCAGGCCCAGGTGACATATGTCTATGATTTCACATGTTCATACTGGATGTCACCCAAGCTTGTTGTTAGGAATCATCAGTAATAATATACCAAGGAAAGATTGCAGTGTCTCACATTCACCTGTATTGTGTTATAATAATGTAGTGTACCCTCTAATCCTCTTCATTCACTTTAATCTCCAACCTTTCCATTCCTCTCCATATTAATTACAAAACCATTATGAAGGAAAAAATGTTTGTAGAGTTTTTTTCCAGCTGCTTTTAATAATGAACAGAACATAGGGGGTGATTCAGACCTGATCACTGGGCTGCTCACTTTGCTGTCCTGCGTTCAGATAGTCGCCGCCTCCAGGGGGAGTGTATATTCACCGTGCAAGTGTGCGATCCCATGTGTACGCCGAGCTGCAAAAATCCACTGTGTGCAGTCTCTGCGCAGCCCAGGACTTACTCCTCCAGTGCGATGAGAACAGGCTGATCGGGGCCGGAGCTGACATCACACACCCTCCCTGAAAACGCTTGGGAACGCCTGTGTTTTTCCGGCCACTCCCAGCAAATGGTCAGTTACCACCCACAGATGGCCTCTTCCTGTCAATCACCTTGCGAATGCCTGTGCGAACAGATTTTTCGCACCACCCCGTCACTGACTGGCGATGCCAGTTGTTGTCCGGCGCGCGTGCGCATTGCGGTGCATATGCATGCACAGTGACTACCTGATCGCCCACTGTGCGAAAACGTACAGCAGCGATCTGGTCTGAATCACCCCCATAGATTGGATGATTACAAACTAACTATATAGCAATATGTCCCACACAGAGCTGTATACAGGATATAGCATATAAAATGTCATTTTATACTAAAAGAATAAGCAGTGATTGTTTACCATACATATTTTGTGATGTCCCATTTTTCAAGTGTGCTATTTTATTAGTGTCACTCGATGGTAACCATATTATATTAGCTTGGTCTGTGCAGCCTAAATCATTACATTTATTTTACATTATAATATCAATAACTATGGAAAAAAATCATTAGCTGCATTCTATTGATGATGTGTCTTCCACTCCTTGGAATTTATTTCTAGAAGGACCACAGCTATGGTCCGATCATGAATAATACCTGTTTGTTAGCAATGAATGTTATAATAATACACTTTGGGGGTCATTCCGAGTTGGTCGCTCGCTAGCTAGTTTTAGCAGCCGTGCAAACGCTATGCCGCCGCCCACTAGGGAGTGTATTAAAGCTTAGCAGAAGTGCGAACGCATGTGCAGCTGAGCTCTGCAAAAACAGTTTGTGCAGTTTCTGAGTAGCTCTGAACCTACTCAGCGCTTGCGATCACTTCAGCCTATTCGTGTCCGGATTTGACGTCATACACCCGCCCAGCGAACGCCCAGCCATGCCTGCATTTTTTCAGACATGCCTGTGTTTTTGCAAACGCAGGCTGACCGAACGCAGGGCGTGTTTGTGACGTCAAAGCAGGAACTAAACTGACTGAGGTGATCGCAAGCTAGGAGTAAGTTTCGAGCTGCTCAGAAACTGCATGAAAAATTTTACGTGCAGTTCTGCTAACCTTTCGGTCGCACTTCTGCTAAGCTAAGATACACTCCCAGAGGGCGGCGGCCTAGCGTGTGCACTGTTGCTAAAAGCAGCTAGCGAGCGATCAATTTGGAATGAGGGCCAATGCGTTCGGCCAGCCACTCCCCGTTTCCCCAGGCACACCTGCGTTTTTACCTGACACGCCTGCGTTTTTTACCACACTCCCTGAAAATTGCCAGTTACCACCCAGAAACGCCCACTTCCTGTCAATCCCTCACCGATCAACAGAGCGGCAGAAAAGCGTAGTTCGACCTTGTGTAAAACTGCATAGTTTTGTGTGAAACTACTTCACGCGTGCATACTTTGGCCCGTACGCATGAGCAGAAATGCCGCTTTTTTACCTAATCGCCACACTGCGACCGAAAGCAGCTAGCGATCAACTCGGAATGAGGGCCAATGTCTTTAGTAGAAGTTGCAGTGGTGCATGTATGAGCTTATAACTAGCTGTCATCTATAAGTGAAAATACAGTTTGATGAGTTAAAATTACTATATAAAGACCCCTCCATCTGTATTTCATTGTGCCCTAATTTATCAATGAGTGATACATTTTACTGTGAGTGATAAATAGCACCAGACAACCAGCTTCTAACTGTCATTTTTCAAACACACCCTGTGACATGGAAGTTAGGAGCTGATTGTCTGGTGCAATTTATCACTCACAGTGAAATGTATCACTCATTGATAAATAAGGGCAATAATATTTGATTTCAGTAACATAGAGGCTGATTCAGAGCTGGATGCAGTTCACATCACTGCTGTGTCTTTGGATGCAGCAACAATGTGAAAAGACGCTAATGAGGGATATAGGGGTCTCCTGCGGTCATTGCAGATCCTGTTGCTGCATCCGCAGATGGGAGTATCAGATTATCTGTGGGACCACTGGCCATCTCAGTAACCCTGAGGTTACTCAGATTGGCACTCACAGTTCTATATGAGAATCCAGGAAGTCTGCGTCGGAAACGTTGACCTGGCCCTCGCCACTCCCAGAAAATGGGTACTACACACCCCTGTTTGCAGGAACAGAGGCCAGCACTACCCACAAATGGCCACAGCCTGTCAGGCTGCAGCTCAGGAGGCACTGCATGCAACCGCACAATACCCATTCTGCACATGCGCAGGTGCCCCATGTACGCACACTGGTGGTCATTCTGAGTTGTTCGCTCGTTGCCGATTTTCGCTATGCTGCGATTTGTTGCTAAATGCGCATGCGCATGGTATGCAGCGCGCATGCGCTTAGTTATTTAACAAAAAACTTAGCAGTTTTGCTGGTGTTCGTACAACGCTTTTCAGTCGCACTGCTGATCGGTGAGTGATTGACAGGAAAGCGGCGCTTCTGGGTGGTAACTGAGCGTTTTCCGGGAGTGTGCTAAAAAACACAGGCGTGTCAGGTAAAAACGGAGGAGTGTCTGGAGAAACGGGGGAGTGGCTGGCCGAACGCAGGGCGTGTATGTGACGTCAAACCAGGAACTAAACGGACCGAGCTGATCGCAATCTAGGAGTAGGTCTGGAGATACTCAGAAACTGCAAGAAAATATTTAGTAGCAGTTCTGCTAATCTTTCGTTCGCTATTCTGCTAAGCTAAGATACACTCCCAGAGGGCGGCGGCCTAGCGTTTGCAATGCTGCTAAAAGCAGCTAGCGAGCGAACAACTCGGAATGAGGGCCACTATCGGGTTTGCATACACCTCTGTATTAGGCCCATAATGCAATAAGTCCCCACAGTGTTTGCAACCAGACCTTATTAACACCTAGGAGAGCCCAAGTGCAGCGGCCTCTGCAACACTTTCTGCCCACTGTGCTATCTGCCATGTGATTTTGTTGGAAGATGGTGGATGCGCAGAAGGTAGCATAGATCCTGGTGCACTGTTCCCTGTACCGGAGCCATCTTTCTGACTATATCACACAGATGATGGAACTACCATTAGTTTGAATAAGGTGTACCCACTACAGGCACACCGTGGTATCTGTTCTGGGTCCAGGGGCCCGTGTACCAGGCACTCATCATAGATATGCTACTGCTATGAGGACCGGTGCTTGGAACAGTTCTGGTGGAGGTGATCATGCCATCCACCTCCTCTCCAATTACTTATTTTTCATGATGGCTGCCATATCTTAGGGGAGATGTATCAAACACTCCAAAAAGGACAAGAGCAGGTGTTGCCCATAGCAACCAATCAGCTCCTAGCTATCATTTATCTAGTTATATAAAATGATAGCTACAATCTGATTGGTTAAAAGGTAAACCTGTCCACCTATCCTATTTAGAAGGCTTGATACATCTCCCCCATTGTATAAAGATATGTTTAATGTTTATCTTGAAGCACTGTCAGCGTAAATGTTGATGCGGTCGCATTATTGCACAGTATTTAAGACAGCCAGTATGGGCACTTCAAAATATGGACGTATAAATTCCGGTTGCCAAATTGTGTTCAGGAAGAATGCTGCCCACTGTTAGCGAGATTATTAGGGGTAAATTTACTAAAGCATTTAAAACAGAGAATTGGTGATGTCGCCCATAGCAACCAATCAGATGCTGTCTATCATTTCTCAAAAAGGCAATAGAGAAATGATAGACAGCATCTGATTGGTTGCTTTGGGCAACATCACCTATTCTTTGTTTTAGAAGCTTTAGTAAATTTACCCCTTAGAGCAGGCATGTCCAAACTGCGGCCCTCCAGCTGTTGAGAAACTACACATCCCAGCATGCCCTGACACGGCTTTAGCATTCTCTGACAGCAAAACTGTGTCAGTGCATGCTGGGATATGTAGTTTCACAACAGCTGGAGGGCCGCAGTTTGGACATGCCTGCCTTAGAGTCTGGTCTTGTGAAACCTTGAAAAGAAATGACACTTTTTTCTGCACGCCATGGTATTGATATATTTGATTAAATTGAAGAATAAACCGCGCTAGTGTTTTTTATAATGTGTTTAGCAGCTTCTTCAATAAATGCAAATAGAAGGTTAGTTGTTAGGGGCGCTTGAAAAAATAATGAAAACAATTAAAATGCAATACCTGTAGATAAAAGGGGTTAATATAATGTTTACAGCTCTTAATAGAACTTTTTTGGTAAAGATGGTACTCCGTGTATAGGATTGAGGGTTCAGTTTGTATTGCCGCGTATAAGTTAGCGAAGGGACAGAGACTAGGGGCGGGATGTATTAAGATACATCGCCGCCCCTCGCAGCTTACCGCAGCGATGTTGATTGCGTATGTACAAACATATGCGATCAATATCGCAATGCGGTAACGGAGGCCCCAGCGATACCTGTGAAGTGGTCTGCGGGGGGTCTTCGTCACCTCCCAGGGGTCTCCACACTGCCTGGACGCCGGGAAGCAGCAGCAGGCTGCCCCTGGCGCCTCCTCCTCCCCCCTGCAGCCGGAAGGACCTCCGGCTGCGTTGCTAGGGGGAGGAGGAGATTACCTTCCGGGTCCAGGGCAGCCTGGAGGAAGGTATGCCGGGGGGGAGGCGTCTGCGGCAGGGGCAGCGGAGGCAGCGGGTTGCGGCGGTCGGCGATAAGAAGCCCATAGGCTTCTATTGGGTATCGCCATCCAAAGATGGCAATACCCTGGACGGCGAAAAACCGGCGGTAGGGTCTTAGTAAATTTGAAAATGCAGTAAAGCCCCTGTTTTCGGGGGTTTTACCGCATTTTTCCTTTAGCACATCCCGCCTTAGATGACTGTCCCTAACCTCACTAACCTTTTGCGGCTGTGTTCGTCGCGCTGGCTGGTTCCCTTGATCTTCTGGGCGCTTCGGAGCGCTGTGTCCAGCCGCGTGTCTCACTGGCAGGCGGTGCAGCACTCTGAGGTCACTGTGCGTCCTATGCACGACGTCTTTGCGGGCGTCCAATGCGTTTACGGCCGGCAAGCCTAAAATGCATTGGATGCCCGCAAAGACGCCATGCATAGTACGCATAGTGACCTCTGAGTGCTGCGCCGCCTGACAGTGAGACACGCGGCTGGACACAGCGCTCCGAAGCGCCCGGAAGATCAAGGGAACCAACCGGCGCAACGAACACAGCCACGAAAGTTTAGTGAGGTTAGGGACAGTCAGCTAGTCTCCGGCACTTTGCTAACTAACACGCGGCTATAGCCGCCGGCAATACAAACTGAACCCTCAATCCTATACACGGAGTACCATCTTTACCAAAAAAACTTCTATTAAGAGCTGTAAACATTATATTAACCCCTTTTTTCTACAGGTAATGCATTTTAATCGTTTTCATTATTTTTTTCAAGCGCTCCTAACACATAACCTTCTGTTGATATATTTGACTTTTCCAGACCATCTGTCTTTCCCATGTACTAAGGAAACAGGCACACCCACTTTTAAATGACATTCTCTGCTGCCATGTACTGCACGTGAAACTTTTTTGGCACCATATAATACATATATAAGCAGTGGCGTCAACAGATGTGATACCCGGTGCGGCAGTTGAGAGTGTTTGTGCACAGGAGGCGTGCTCTTGCGGAATAGGCGTGGCCTCATTCCCATGAAGCCATGCCCCCTATTTTTGGTACTGTCCGCAGCAGTGGGTGTCCTTGCTGCTTTCTCTGCCGGTGGCTCCTCTGTACTGTCTGCATTTTCCGCTGCCTCTGTGCCACGTACATTCCCCGGCAACGCCTGACTGACGCTCTAGCTCCTGTCTTCTGTGGGGAGAAGGGGGCGTGGCCTGCTGTGATGCTTTGGATGGAATGACTGCCCCGTTCTCATCACGCTAGGCACTTGCCCAGAGCGCCGGCAGCTCCCAGTCTCTCCATGGTCTCCTGTCTGCTCCGTGACAAAGGGGTTTATTTACTAAACCTTGAAGAGAGATAAGGTGGATGGAGATAAAGTACCAGCCAATCAGCTCATAACTGCCATGTTATAGGCTGTGTTTGAAAAATGACAGTTAGGAGCTGGTTGGTTGGTAGACTATGGAGGGCTTGCAATTAGTGACGATTTTCTCGACAAGTCGATAAAAAACTGCACTTTTCAACATTTTTAGGGCAAATTTGGATTCGCCCTATTTTATTCCATTGCTGTTTTTTCCGACTTGTCGAAAATGCCGGCACTGGCGAAAAACAAGTGGATCGACGAAATCCCCGCCGATCCACGTGTGTTGTCGAATTGACAGGGCTTTTCGCCGGTTTTTGAGGCCCGTTTTCACCTATGCCGATTCACCCAAAACAAAAGGTGAAACGGCATGGCAAAAATGGATACAACAATGGGTGAAAATGCCCGCAGTTGACTAGGGTGAGTCGAATTAGTTCAGTTTTTATCGGGTAGCCGAAAAAAACGGGACTGATTGCATACCCCCCTATCCCTCCCCACTTTATCTCTCTCCAAGGCTTAGTACAGAATCCAAGGGAGTGACACCATAAAAGCAGAGCAGCTCTGAGTGCACCTTACCTACATTATGTAGCTGTTATGTACTTGGGAAAAATAAATCAGAGATACATACATTCAATAGGAGTCACCAGTGCCTTTTCCCTACATTGGTTATAAGGCACAATGCAGCAGATGTATTAAGCCTGGAGAAGTGATAAAGCAGTGATACGTGCAAGGTGATAACGCACCAGCCAATCAGCTCCAATATATAACATTGGAGCTGATTGGCTGGTGCATTATCACCTTGCACGTATCACTGCTTTATCACTTCTCCAGGCTTAATACATCTGCCCCAATAACCCATATGGCTACATATATTTTCAAATGAGGGGCAGATGTACTGTATTAACCTGGAGAAGGCATAATGAAGTGATAAACCAGGGATAAATGCAAGGTGATAAATGCACCAGCCAATCAGCTCCAATATGTAAATTAACCGTTAGGATCTGACTGGCTGGTGCATTTATCACCTTGCATTTATCCCTGGTTTATCACTTCCTTATGCCTTCTCCAGGTTAACACATCTGCCCCAAGGTTTCCTGTAATAACTTATGTGGAATCAGGAGTAGAACACAATACATGAACAAGCCCTGAAATGTCCACTTGAACACTGTACTCAAAGGTGTTGCTTTCACAATCTCCCTGAAATGCTTTTTTAAAAGTAGGCAACTATATAAAATACGGTATTGTATTCTATGTCCCGCACCAGACACAAATTATTCAATTACGATAGTAATGATACATTATAAACAAAAACCAGCTAATAATTATGTTCCTCCTCAGGGATTTAAATTTGGAATGCTGGAGGTGCTCCTGCAATCAAAATAGACCAAACATTGAACAACGTGTTTGTTGCAAAGAGGCAACAAAGAGAGTAGATTGCTTTTTGAAGCACACTTTTATATGTATATATATATTTATATTTATAAAAGTGTGCTCCAAAAAGCAATCTACTCTCTTTGTTGCCTCTTTGCAACAAACACGTTGTTCAACTATATAAATTACACCTGTACAAACTTTTGTGTCCGTTTTTCAGTCACGACTGACTGTTGTCATGTTACAAACCAGATGTATCTTTGTGCTTTTCCTCTTTGTGTGCAGTTGCCTCCAAGATACGATACCTACATGAGTACCACCACCGTGTTATCCACAATACTTACCCAGTGCCGACAGGGACGGACATAGCCAACACTCTAAAGTATTTCTCCCAGACATTGTTAAGGTGAGATTTCCATTTTTTCTAGAATGAAAAGAATTCTAAACGATAAAAGCAGTTAGTTTTTTTTGCCTGAATTTCTGCCTTGTCAATACTCCTGTAAAACAATCCTATTAACCACACAATCACTGCTTTCTTTATGTTATATTAAACTGGTTATCCCAGACATCTCATTACATACCACTGCTGTTGGCAGGGAGCAACGATCCCTACATTAAGCTTACCAGATCACCTGATTCTTCAGGCGTATAAATACCGAATGCATCGCACAAGGGGGCTAATTCAGACTGGATCGCTGCAGCGATCGCAGTCTAAATCTTTTTGTGGAGTGCGCACACGCAGCGGCCACACTGCTCGTGCGCACCCCGGGAGCCCAGCGAGATGCTATGAGCATTTGGGCTGCGATCGCCTTTGCCTGATGGACAGGCAGAGGTGGTCGCAGGGCGGGAGGGGGCGTGCCTACAGTATTAGAACACCGATGGCGGGGCGTAGTCCAGACAACGGAGGCGTGTCCGGACCGGTGGGGCGGGCCGCGATGGCTGCGTGACGTCACACGCAGCTGCTGCGACCCGGAATGTGGCTAGTAGCTCCCTGCCAGCGCGCAGGAGCTGCACTGGCAGGGAGCTACTTGTGAGGTACAAAAGCGTCGGTGCCGTGCAATGCTTTTGTACCTGTGCGGGGGAAGGGGGGCGCAGGGCCTGACATGTTGGGTGGACTAGCCCTGTGCAGGGCGTCCCCCCGCATGTCAGAGAAAATGATCGTAGATGTGCTAAATTTAGGTCTGAATCACCTCCAAGGTTTCAGATTGTAGGCTGACAGGCATCAACAGTTCTGTCTAGGGCAGGCATGTCCAAACTCCAGCTGTTGTGAAACTACATATCCCAGCATGCCCTGACACAGTTTTGCTGTCAGAGAAAGCTAAAGCTGTGTCAGTGCATGCTGGGATGTGTAGTTTCTCAACAGCTGGAGGGCCGCAGTTTGGACATGCCTGGTCTAGGGAGTAGATCTGTCAAACCTTCTATAGACTAGAAGTGGAGGTGTAGCCCATAGAATCCACTCACCCTCTAGCTATCCTTTATCTATTACATGCTATGTACTAATTTGTCGTATATGATTACATTTCTTTTTCATCCACTAGGGGTCACTGGAGTACTCTTGGGATATGGACGGCGTAGCAGAACAAAGGCACTGAATATTTAAATTTAGAACTCTCCACCCCTCCATATCCCAGAGTACCTCAGTGTACGAACCCAGTGTTTTTTCTGTGCTCAAAGCACTAACATCGGCTTGTGGGATTCCCACACTTGTTGGAAGATTTTATTAATTTTTCATTTTTATTTTTAATTTTTTTTTAATAGCACATCCCTTCCCAGTTTCAAGAAAGACATGGGTCCGGGATAGTGCCGCTGCACGGGCAGCGCATGGCGTGTCGGTCCTCACAAAGAGCACCCTCACAGCCACAGACAGCCCACTGCTCCTGCAAAGAGCAGCCAGGACTAGAGAGCTGGACGGAGCTTACACAGAAGAAGCCCCGTCGCAGCCATAGATCACTGGAAAGCTGACTGAAAGCTGGACGGAGCTTACACATAGAAGCCCCGTCGCAGCCAGGACTACAGAGCTGGACGGAGCTTACACATAGAAGCCCCGTCGCAGCCAGGACTACAGAGCTGGACGGAGCTTACACATAGAAGCCCCGTCGCAGCCAGGACTACAGAGCTGGACGGAGCTTACACAGAAGAAGCCCCGTCACAGCCATGAGTTACATCACTGAAGCTGGACGGAGCTTACACATAAGAAGCCCCGTCGCAGCCATGATCAGGAGCAAGCAAGGTAGGCTGGGGAACGGGGCGGTCAGCGCAGGCTGCCGCCCCGCTATGTTGGGGTTAATATGTTGCTTCGCCGCTCATACGCCCACCAAGCCCCAGCCGCTACGTCTGCAAGCCGCCCGTCCCAGCGCTCCGTTCGGCCGCCCAGCTCCGTCCGGCCGCCCAGCAGGGGGGAAGCCATACTCAGTTGCAGGCTTCCCGCAGAGACGGTGACATGCCAGTGCAGGCTTCCCGCAGAGAGTTCGGCCGCCCAGCTCCGTCCGGCCGCCCAGCGCCATACGGCCGCAGACGCTCCCTCAGTCTCAGTACAGAGACGGTGACATGCCAGTGCAGGCTTCCCGCAGAAACACAGCGTTACAGGGGGGAAGAGGCACGGTGGAAGCTGGCGGATCAAATATATGAACAGCAGTGTATATATATATATGTCACAGGTATTTATAATGTATTGTTACCTGTCCTGGCAGTAATAGGCTATTGAATCTATATTACTGTCTGTGATTTTCACGGTATAATAGGCTATTGAGCCTATATTAATGGCTGTTATTAACACTGTAAATAGGCTATGGAGCCTATATTAAGACTGTGGTTATCACTGTATAATAGGCTATTGAGCCTATATTAATGCTGTATAAATATATTAATGTCTGTAATTATCATAGGCTATGAGCTTATATATATTTATTCATAGAGCATGTGTTGTACCCGGCCTGTGATTATACTGTATAATAGGCTATATTAACACGGAAACATTTGTAATTTGTTCTGTGATTATCAGGGTCAGCATGGCAAAGGGGCCATTTTAACCATGCTTCCTGTTGTTTTCCAGTTTGTAATTCTGGAACATTCCTGCCCTACATCTCTAAGCCACCAGAGGCGCAGGGGTGTTAGTGGGAATTTGGTTCGGGTTTCACATGCCCATGTGAACTGATTTTCACATAAAGAATACTCTGGTTTCTCTTCAGATCGAATAAATCTTTCGCCTTTTACTAAAGATTTCCGTAGAGAGGAACAACCATGAGTTTCATATACAATAAAATATATATATGACACATAATAACTTCAATAAGTCGTGCAAGTGTCTGTCCGTTGCCTATTGTGGTGTCTGTCTGCATAGCGAGTAAGGCTCTAGCGCAGACTAAAAATAATTTTAAAAATCCTATAAGCATGGGCAATTCAAATTAAAAGAGCGGTAACATCGGAGTCTCGGAAGTTACTCCGCCAGCTCTAACAAAAGACAGTCTTTCCAAAGGGCTAATTTCCCTTTGGGTACCAGAGTGTTTATTTAACTGGTCTTATAATTTAATGCACGATTCTATGTCAAATCTCACACCGATAACTACGAGTGAGAAGGGTACATTAGTCCAGCACTCAGATAGTGCGGGGTTTTTGACAACATACATTGCTAAATCCCAGTGAGTCAATGTCTCTATTTTTACAGAGACTGAGTAGACTCTAACCACTATTTAATCGTTTCCAAAATGACGCGATCCGCCATTGGTAAATGCGTCTGTGTCAAACATTATAAAGACCCAAGATACATTTGGGTCACTAGACTCTATGTATGGAAACAATGAGATCACTGTTAAAAGAAGCTGCAGAGTATATCTGTAAAGCTTCTGCTAACGCCGGTTACTTCGATTCTCACTTTTCATCGTCGCTAGTTTCAGCACGACAAGGCCAGAGCTTGTTTGGTCCTAAATTTGATATTCAGCCATTACCGCATCCAGTATCAAAACGGAAATACTTGTGCCGGCGTTTAATCCCTTTAGACTTCAGTTTTTTCAAGGCGGTGGTACAAAACAGTCACGCCTTGTAACGACAGGACGCTACAGTCAGCAAGCCAGTGGCTTGATGACCTCTTTTCCAATTGTGGAAGCGCGTCTTTACATGTTACATTTGCGGGGTTTCCAGACTTCAACTAATGGATGTCTCAGCTATTTACAGATTAAAGGACAAGACTGCCTCTGTCGAACGGTTTGGCAGGTTGCCATTTAGTCTCTGCTGGTTTTCAGCTGTCTTTATAACCAGGCAGTAGTACACCAACAGAGTCAGGGTTACTTATTCCCCTCTGTTTGAGGTAACAAAACCAGACAGCTCCGTCGCAATCTCAATCAGCAAGTCACTTACTGCAGTTTGAAAATGGATTTTCTGCGGTTAGTATTTGCTTATTGGAGCCACAAAATTGCATAATTGCACTTGATCTTCACAATGCGTATTTACCCATTCCGGTTTGGTCATCACAGGTTCTAGCGTTTGCAAAACGCCACAACCATTAACCATTTCAGGTCTACCGTTTCTTGTCAACGCCTCGGGTATTTACCAAAGTGATGTTGGTGATGATAGCTCATCTCAGAGTCCTGACAGTGACAATCGCTCCATACTTAGACGATCTGCTCATAAGAACTCTGTCTCAACAGAGTTCCTCTATCTTAGACGATCTGCTCATAAGAACTCTGTCTCAACAAAGTTCCTCTAACTTGCGCTACTAATGTATACTGCGGTGGCAGATCAAGTTCAAAAACAATCGCATCTAATTCCGTCTGAACGACGTCAATTCCTAGGTAAGATTATAAATACGGTAAATCAAAGACATTTACCTACTACACCAGAAAGAACAAATGTACATCTAGTAATTAGTGCAAAACACGCACACTAGCGGTACATTGGTGTATTCGCCTGTTAAGAATAATGATGTGTTTCAAAGCGATTTAGTTCGCCGGCCTTCACTCGCGTTTCCCACAGAGGGGCGAGGGTGTATATACTCTGGACGAGAGTCTCAGAGGTTCAGGAGTTGTAGTTAAAAAAGATCAGCGACAGAGGTTCTAAAACGGATCACGACAGATTGCTGTCGATAAATGTCCTGGAACTCCGTGCAATTTACAATGCACTACATGCTTCGCTTTCAGTCTGACCAAGGGCAGTCAGACAACGCAACGGGAGTTGCATACACAACAACCAGGGAGAACCAAGAAGCCGCATGGCAATGCGGCAGGTAACTCGAATCCTCAATTGCCCAGAACACCATTATGTGATAATGTCAACGGGGTTCATTCCGTGAGTGGACATCTGTTAGACAGATGATCTCACCCGTCAGGATTTATATCCTGAAAACTGGACATTAAATCCAGAGGTGTTCATATGTGAGTCCACAGAAGGGGGTTACCCTCAGGTATACATGATGGCATCTCGCCACAATTACAAAAGCTCAGTATGTGTACAAAACAACAGATCACAAGGGCAGTGGCGGTGGAGTCTCTCACATTCGTGTGGTCATTCAGCATCGTGTATCTGGCTCCACCATTTTCCGCTGCTCTCTCCGTTGCCAAAACGGATCATAAGACAGTTCGTCACAGTCATACTAGTGATATCTCATGGGTTTCGGAGAGCTTGCTTCTCGAATCTCCAAGGAATACTTGCACACGATCTTGGCCCGCTCATAATACGTCCAACCTGTTACAACAGGGAACGTTCTTTTACCCATAGTTACCTATGTACCTATTACCTATGTACCGCAG
Organism: Pseudophryne corroboree; assembly: GCF_028390025.1. NCBI lineage: Eukaryota > Metazoa > Chordata > Amphibia > Anura > Myobatrachidae > Pseudophryne > Pseudophryne corroboree. Next base: position 63,543,626 of record NC_086455.1, read on the forward strand.
CTGCGGTTGACGGGGTGAGGGTTCAGACCGCCCTCTTAAGAAAAGAAATAGGGCATTACAGTATCGGTTATACCAACCATGTTACGAGCTAGTAAGCCGCTTAAGGCAGCTCATTATTACAAAATTTGGTGTGCTTACATAGGTGGTAAAGCTCGGAAGTTTCCGACATTATCCTTCAAGTTACCCGTATTCTGTTAAACGGGGTGGGATGGAAAACTGCGTTTATCTGCACTGAGGGTGCAGGTATCTGTGTGGTCAACTTATTTTCAAAGACGTTTGACTCTATTGCGTCTGTACACACCTTTCTACAAGGTGTCATCAAAGTGCAGCCTCCATTTATCCCACCTACAGCGCCAGGTGACTTGAGGTTGGGTTCAGATTTCTTACAGTTTTCATATTTTGAACCCTTACAACAAATGGGGATTAAGTTTCTCACTTGGGAAAACATTTTTCTTCTAGCCTTAGCTTCGGCAAGGGTTTTGTTTTCATATTTGGGTGCCTTGTATTCCAAGCCACCGTATTTGAGTTTTCTCATGACAAAGTAGATCTTCGGACGAATTCCGCTTTCTTATTCTTCACATCAATATACCAATAGTGGTTCCTGTGTTGACAGCGCATTCTAGAATTCTGAATGTGGTACACGCATTACGCGTTTATATATGTCCCGAACGTCTACAGTACGTGATACGGATACGTTGTTTGTTCTCTATGATGCTGCCAACTGGGGTTAGCCAGTTTCTCAGCAGACATTATCCAGTTGGATAATAATGACTACAGGTCAGGCTTACTTTAAGGCTAGGTTACAGTCGCCTACGTCAGTAATACCTCATCCCACAGGTTCTGTGGGAATGTCAGACCCAGCGGGTCGTGGAGCGTCTACAACGCGGCTACATAGCCTTCAGTGCACCACGTTTGTGCACGTTTACACGTTATGAATGGTTGCGGCATCAGCATCTAGCTTTGGCTGCCTACTGTTACAAGTGTCAAACAGCTCTCCCGCCCACGAGGGAAGCTTTGGTACGTCCCAAGAGTACTCCAGTGACCCCTAGTGGATGAAAAAGAAAATAGGATTTTGGTACTTACCAGGTAAATCCTTTTCTTTGAATCCATAGGGGGCACTGGACGCCCACCCAGAGCAGTTTTACCTGGGTTGTGTTAAGCTCACAGGAGCTTAGGGTAACACATTTTACCTGGTTTGTATTAAGCTCAAAGGAGCTTATGGTAACACATTTTCACCGATTGGTTCAAACTATAAAGGTCTATCGGTTATGCTGTCAACTGTTTAGTTGACATTAACGTTATGGGTCAACTTTGTTGTTGTCCGTTATGTTATAGGAATTCTCCATTGTCAACCTCTCTATAGTAGTTCGCTCAGTAAAAACACTGGGTTCGTACACTGAGGTACTCTGGGATATGGAGGGGTGGAGAGTTCTAAATTTAAATATTCAGTGCCTTTGTTCTGCTACGCCGTCCATATCCCAAGAGTACTCCAGTGCCCCCTATGGATTCAAAGAAAAGGATTTACCTGGTAAGTACCAAAATCCTATTTTTTGGATGTTTATTTGCGGCCTCTGTGCAGGTGGAATTTATTATTCATGTCCCGCTGTCGCCCTCTCATCTTGTCAATAACATTTGTTTAAAAAATAAAATAAAATAAATGATAGAATCTGATTGGTTGCTACTGGCAACACCTTTACTTGTCCTCTTTAGAAGGTTTGATAGTTCTACCCCTAAGCTTAGTGGGACATTTGCTTCATAGATGAACCTGATAAATCGGATGATGTGGTAAATTTACGTCACAGAGCCGCACCAACCACAAAAACCACCCAGGGATTGTGTGGCTAATAATCCCTTCAGCTCATTCCTCACACAGTCACTTTCAGTCCATTAGAGAATGCAAGACAGTAATTGCAGCAAATCGCAGCAGTGTGGGGATGGTGTGTGTGGGTGTCATTATCACTTAGGTACAGCTAATAGAGAACAAGACATATTTAACTAAATCAAAAGAAATCTCTGGGAAAGGCAGCCATGCATTAATTGTCATTAATCTAAAAATGATAAAGTATTCTAAGTGGTGAGCAATGCTATTCTAAATGCTGGCAGTAGCCTCACTACAATATATAGGTTGGGTTTGGGTGATCGGCGTTTGGGATTCCGAATGCCGGTGCGCATGCACGTGGGGGGGGGGCAAGCGCAACAAAGCCCCTTGAGGGCTTGCTCTGCTTGCCACGCTGCGGGCTCGACGCTCGACACAGGTTCTATTCCCACTCTCTGGGTGTCGTGGACCCCTACGAGCAGGAATAGTCCCTGTTAGTCGGCATGCCGACTGTCAGGATTTTGAGGGGTTGGGATGCATGCGTCGGTATTGTGACCGGCGGGATACCGACGAGTGGTACGCTGACCGCAAACCATGTGTACACTGTATATTTAAAACAATGGGCCTTATTCAGAGATGGACACAGCCGATGCGTTCGCATGCAGCTGCTGCATCCATAGGGTCTGCACATGTGCACCAGCCATAGTACGTGTGCGTGACTCTTCACCATGCGATCGCATCCCGGATGGTGATTGACAGGTGACGGGTGTCCATGGGCGGCGCGGAGGCATTGGAGGGGGTGTGATCGGGAAACACAGGTGTGCCATGGACATTTCCGGGGCCGGCCTATGACGTCACCTGCGTTTCCTACGTATGGGAGCATGGCGAAGGGACCCCGGCCTACGCAGCCAGTCTGTGCAGGCAGGGGTTAACCTCTAATTAAATTGCAAACACATCACAGGGCGACGCCACACGGGTTACATACGTTTCACCTGGAGGGCGGGATGCTGCCCACCAGAATGCCCGCAGCAGGGCGATCACTAAGAGTCCCCTTGCGGGCTCGCTGTGCTCGTCATGCTGCGGTCTTGGTGGCTTGCTGCGCTCACCACAGGATCTATACCCACTCCATGGGTGTCGTGGACACCCACGAGTGGGAATAACCCTGGTGCTGCCGGCATTGCCAGCTGTCGGGATTTTGGTGTTAGTATCCTGAACGCCGGGATCCCGACAGCCGACATTTTAACTGCATCCCCGCCACACATGCGGGGCAGCCTTACCCTGTGCTGGACGGCCCCCTGCATGTAAGTATGTAGACGCTGATTTTGTTGCTGAAGCAAGCTCTCCACTATGTCTTGCACCCACAGTACTGCGGCACACCAGCGGTGGTGCTATTCTCCACTTGTACTTTATGTAGGCTCCAACAGCACACATGCAGTTTACATAAAGTCAGTAATGAATGGAGGCACTCACTAGGCTTGTTAACGAAAGAGCAGTATTTACTCCATTAAAGAAAGTGACATAAGATCAACATTTTGATCCACTTGGGAGCTTAATCATGATAACCAGTGAACCTGGGATCATGATTAAGATCCCAAGTGGATCGAAATGTCAATCTTCTTTAATGAAGTAAATACTGCTTGGTGAGTGTCTCTCTTCATAGAATATCTAGCCGGACTTTATACTCCTTGTGGTTTTCTACATTGGAGACAGAATTATCCACGTGGTCCAAATCCATTACAAAAAGAGCATATGTACTGGCTTTTACTGTATGCTCCTCCTTACACCAGGGTGGATTAAGCCTTGGGGGTCCCGGGCCACGTAAGACAGGGGGGCCCGATGGAAGGTGCGGGATGTATATTACATTGTGCATACATTCCAACATGTCCCATTCCAGGAGGGACAAAATGCTCTCTACCTGGATTTCCCACTTAATATATACATAGTTTCTGAGGTTGGAAAAAGACAATTTGTCCATCGAGTTCAACCTGTTAGTGATCTCCTACACTGTAATGTTTTTCTCTATCGTCCTAGTGGATGCTGGGGTTCCTGAAAGGACCATGGGGAATAGCGGCTCCGCAGGAGACAGGGCACAAAAAGTAAAGCTTTTCCAGATCAGGTGGTGTGCACTGGCTCCTCCCCCTATGACCCTCCTCCAGACTCCAGTTAGATTTTTGTGCCCGGCCGAGAAGGGTGCAATCTAGGTGGCTCTCCTAAAGAGCTGCTTAGAAAAAGTTTAGCTAGGTTTTTTATTTTACAGTGATTCCTGCTGGCAACAGGATCACTGCAGCGAGGGACTGAGGGGAGAAGGAGTCGACTCACCTGCGTGCAGGATGGATTGGCTTCTTGGCTACTGGACATCAAGCTCCAGAGGGACGATCACAGGTACAGCCTGGATGGTCACCGGAGCCGCGCCGCCGGCCCCCTTGCAGATGCTGAAGTCAGAAGAGGTCCAGAATCGGCGGCTGAAGACTCCTGCAGTCTTCTAAAGGTAGCGCACAGCACTGCAGCTGTGCGCCATTTTCCTCTCAGCACACTTCACACGCGGTCACTGAGGGTGCAGGGCGCTGGGGGGGGGCGCCCTGGGAGGCAAATGTAACCTATATAAAGGCTAAAAATACCTCACATATAGCTCCCAGAGGCTATATGGAGATATTTAACCCCTGCCTGATTTCTCTAAATAGCGGGAGACGAGCCCGCCAGAAAAGGGGCGGGGCCTATCTCCTCAGCACACGGCGCCATTTCCTCTCACAGCTCCGCTGGTCAGGACGGCTCCCAAGTCTCTCCCCTGCACTGCACTACAGAAACAGGGTAAAACAGAGAGGGGGGGGCAAATTTATGGCGATATTTTGATATAACAAAGCAGCTATAAGGGAGCACTTATTATAAGGCTATCCCTGATATATATATAGCGCTTTTGGTGTGTGCTGGCAAACTCTCCCTCTGTCTCCCCAAAGGGCTAGTGGGTCCTGTCTTCGTTAGGAGCATTCCCTGTGTGTCTGCTGTGTGTCGGTACGTGTGTGTCGACATGTATGAGGACGATATTGGTGTGGAGGCGGAGCAATTGCCAAATATGAGGATGTCACCCCCTAGGGAGTCGACACCAGAATGGATGCCTTTATTTATGGAACTACGGGATAGTGTCAACACGCTAAAGCAGTCGTTTGACGACATGAGGCGGCCGGACAATCAATTAGTGCCTGTCCAGGCGACTCAAACACCGTCAGGGGCTGTGAAACGCCCTTTGCCTCAGTCGGTCGACACAGACCCAGACACAGGCACTGACTCCAGTGGTGACGGTGACGAATCAACCGTATTTTCCAGTAGGGCCACACGTTATATGATTTTGGCAATGAAGGAGGCGTTACATTTAGCTGATACTACAGGTACCACTAAACAGGGTATTATGTGGGGTGTGAAAAAACTACCTATAGTTTTTCCTGAATCAGAAGAATTAAATGACGTGTGTAATGAAGCGTGGGTTGCCCCTGATAAAAAGCTGATAATTTCAAAGAAATTATTGGCATTATACCCTTTCCCGCCAGAGGTTAGGGAGCGCTGGGAAACACCTCCTAGGGTGGACAAGGCGCTAACACGCTTATCAAAACAAGTGGCGTTACCCTCTCCTGAGACGGCCGCACTTAAAGATCCATCAGATAGGAGGATGGAAAATATCCAAAAAAGTATATACACACATGCAGGTGTTATACTACGACCAGCTGTAGCGACTGCCTGGATGTGCAGTGCTGGGGTAGTTTGGTCAGAGTCCCTGATTGAAAATATTGATACCCTGGACAGGGACAATATTTTACTGTCGTTAGAACAAATAAAGGATGCATTTCTTTATATGCGTGATGCACAGAGGGATATCTGCACACTGGCATCACGGGTAAGTGCTATGTCCATTTCGGCCAGAAGAGCTTTATGGACGCGACAGTGGACAGGCGATGCGGATTCAAAACGGCATATGGAAGTTTTGCCGTATAAAGGGGAGGAGTTATTTGGAGTCGGTCTATCAGATTTGGTGGCCACGGCTACAGCCGGGAAATCCACCTTTCTACCTCAAGTCACTCCCCAACAGAAAAAGGCACCGACTTTTCAACCGCAGCCCTTTCGTTCCTTTAAAAATAAGAGAGCAAAGGGCTATTCATATCTGCCACGAGGCAGAGGTCGAGGGAAGAGACAGCAACACGCAGCTCCTTCCCAGGAACAGAAGCCCTCCCCGGCTTCTACAAAAGCCTCAGCATGACGCTGGGGCTTCTCAAGCAGACTCGGGGACGGTGGGCGGTCGTCTCAAAAATTACAGCGCGCAGTGGGCTCACTCGCAGGTAGATCCCTGGATCCTGCAGATAATATCTCAAGGGTACAGGTTGGAATTAGAGACAGATCCACCTCGCCGTTTCCTGAAGTCTGCTTTACCAACGTCCCCCTCCGAAAGGGAGACGGTTTTGGAAGCCATTCACAAGCTGTACTCTCAGCAGGTGATAGTCAAGGTACCTCTTCTACAACAAGGGAAGGGGTATTATTCCACTCTTTTTGTGGTACCGAAGCCGGATGGCTCGGTAAGGCCTATTCTAAATCTGAAGTCCTTGAACCTGTACATAAAGAAGTTCAAGTTCAAGATGGAGTCACTCAGAGCAGTGATAGCGAACCTGGAAGAGGGGGACTTTATGGTATCCTTGGACATCAAGGATGCGTATCTCCACGTTCCAATTTACCCCTCACACCAGGGGTACCTCAGGTTCGTTGTACAAAACTGTCACTATCAGTTTCAGACGCTGCCGTTCGGATTGTCCACGGCACCTCGGGTCTTTACAAAGGTAATGGCCGAGATGATGATTCTTCTTCGAAGAAAAGGCATATTAATTATCCCATACTTGGACGATCTCCTAATAAGGGCAAGGTCCAGAGAACAGCTAGAGATGGGATTAGCACTGGCTCAAGAAGTGCTAAAACAGCACGGGTGGATTCTGAATATTCCAAAATCCCAGTTAATGCCGACAACTCGTCTGCTGTTCCTAGGGATGATTCTGGACACGGTTCAGAAAAAGGTTTTTCTCCCGGAAGAAAAAGCCAAGGAGTTATCCGAGCTTGTCAGGAACCTCCTAAAACCAGGAAAGGTGTCTGTACATCAATGCACAAGAGTCCTGGGAAAAATGGTGGCTTCTTACGAAGCAATTCCATTCGGCAGATTCCACGCAAGAATTTTCCAAAGGGATCTGTTGGACAAATGGTCAGGGTCGCATCTTCAGATGCACCTACGGATAACCCTGTCTCCAAGGACAAGGGTGTCTCTTCTGTGGTGGTTGCAGAGTCCTCATCTATTGGAGGGCCGCAGATTCGGCATACAGGATTGGATCCTGGTGACCACGGACGCCAGCCTGAGAGGCTGGGGAGCAGTCACACAAGGAAGAAACTTCCAGGGAGTATGGACGAGCCTGGAAACGTCTCTTCACATAAACATTCTGGAACTAAGAGCAATATACAATGCTCTAAGCCAGGCAGAACCTCTGCTTCAGGGAAAACCGGTGTTGATCCAGTCGGACAACATCACGGCAGTCGCCCATGTGAACAGACAGGGCGGCACAAGAAGCAGGAGTGCAATGGCAGAAGCTGCAAGGATTCTTCGCTGGGCAGAGAATCATGTGATAGCACTGTCAGCAGTGTTCATCCCGGGAGTGGACAACTGGGAAGCAGACTTCCTCAGCAGACACGATCTTCACCCGGGAGAGTGGGGACTTCATCCAGAAGTCTTCCACATGCTGGTAACCCGTTGGGAAAGACCAATGGTGGACATGATGGCGTCTCGCCTCAACAAAAAACTGGACAGGTATTGCGCCAGGTCAAGAGATCCGCAGGCAATAGCTGTGGACGCGCTGGTAACGCCTTGGGTGTACCAGTCGGTGTATGTGTTTCCTCCTCTGCCTCTCATACCAAAAGTATTGAGAATTATACGGCAAAGAGGCGTAAGAACGATACTAGTGGTTCCGGATTGGCCAAGAAGGACTTGGTACCCGGAACTTCAAGAGATGATCACGGAAGATCCGTGGCCTCTACCTCTAAGGAGGGACTTGCTTCAGCAGGGTCCCTGTCTGTTTCAAGACTTACCGCGGCTGCGTTTGACGGCATGGCGGTTGAACGCCGGATCCTAAAGGAAAAAGGCATGCCGGAAGAAGTCATTCCTACTTTGATTAAAGCAAGGAAGGAAGTAACCGTGCAACATTATCACCGAATTTGGCGAAAATATGTTGCGTGGTGCGAAGATCAGAGTGCTCCGACGGAGGAATTTCAACTGGGTCGATTCCTACATTTCCTGCAATCAGGATTGTCTATGGGTCTCAAATTGGGATCTATTAAGGTTCAAATTTCGGCCCTGTCGATTTTCTTTCAAAAAGAATTGGCTTCAGTCCCTGAAGTCCAGACCTTTGTTAAGGGAGTGCTGCATATACAGCCTCCTGTGGTGCCTCCAGTGGCACCGTGGGATCTCAATGTGGTTTTGGACTTTCTAAAATCTCATTGGTTTGAACCACTAAAAAAGGTGGATTTGAAATATCTCACTTGGAAAGTGACCATGCTTCTAGCCCTGGCTTCTGCCAGGAGAGTATCAGAATTGGCAGCTTTATCTTACAAAAGCCCATATCTGATTTTCCATTCGGACAGGGCAGAACTGCGGACTCGTCCGCATTTTCTCCCTAAGGTGGTGTCAGCATTTCATCTGAACCAGCCTATTGTAGTGCCTGCGGCTACAAGTGACTTGGAGGACTCCAAGTTACTGGACGTTGTCAGAGCATTAAAAATATATATTGCAAGGACAGCTGGAGTCAGAAAATCTGACTCGTTGTTTATATTGTATGCACCCAACAAGATGGGTGCTCCTGCGTCTAAGCAGACGATTGCTCGTTGGATCTGTAGCACAATCCAACTTGCACATTCTGTGGCAGGCCTGCCACAGCCTAAATCTGTAAAGGCCCACTCCACAAGGAAGGTGGGCTCATCTTGGGCGGCTGCCCGAGGGGTCTCGGCATTACAACTTTGCCGAGCAGCTACGTGGTCAGGGGAGAACACGTTTGTAAAATTTTACAAATTTGATACTCTGGCTAAGGAGGACCTGGAGTTCTCTCATTCGGTGCTGCAGAGTCATCCGCACTCTCCCGCCCGTTTGGGAGCTTTGGTATAATCCCCATGGTCCTTTCAGGAACCCCAGCATCCACTAGGACGATAGAGAAAATAAGATTTTACTTACCGATAAATCTATTTCTCGGAGTCCGTAGTGGATGCTGGGCGCCCATCCCAAGTGCGGATTATCTGCATAAATTGTACATAGTTATTGTTAACTAATTCGGGTTATTGTTGAAGGAAGCCATCTTTCAGAGGCTCCGCTGTTATCATACTGTTAACTGGGTTTAGATCACAGGTTGTACGGTGTCATTGGTGTGGCTGGTATGAGTCTTACCCGGGATTCAAAATCCTCCCTTATTGTGTACGCTCGTCCGGGCACAGTACCTAACTGGAGTCTGGAGGAGGGTCATAGGGGGAGGAGCCAGTGCACACCACCTGATCTGGAAAAGCTTTACTTTTTGTGCCCTGTCTCCTGCGGAGCCGCTATTCCCCATGGTCCTTTCAGGAACCCCAGCATCCACTACGGACTCCGAGAAATAGATTTATCGGTAAGTAAAATCTTATTTTAAGACTGATTGGTGTCACCGGGTGGTATTCATGTGACCGCCGGTCAGCTGACCGACAGTCACATGACCTCCTCCACCAGCCCGACGGGTCACTGTCCCGATGGTCGGCATGCCGACCAACAGGGACTATTTCCACTTGTGGGTGTCCACGACACCCATAGAGTGGGAATAGAACCCGTGGCGACCGCAGGTCGCCACCGAGCCCGCAGCGTGGCGAGCGCAGCGAGCCCGCAAGGGGCTTGCTGCACTCGCCCCTCACCGCCGGGATCCCGGCGTCGGTATGCTGCCGGGATCCCGGCGTCGGTAAGCTGACCGGCGGTCAGGAGACCGCCGGTCAGCCGTACTACACCCGTGTCACCTGTGTTGAACTATTTAATTGATAAGAAAGGTACTTTACTACAGGTGATTGCAATCATAAATTAAAAAGGAAGTCTAGGTAGAGAGCATGTTGTTCCTCCTGGAATGGGTCATGGTGGGAGGTATACATTGTGTATATTAAATTTAAACCAATGGTGTATTTTAGTTTTAACTAATAGTTTAAAAATACCTGGGTCCTGTTTATAGGGGGTAATTCAGAGTTGATCACAGCAGCAAATTTGTTAGCAGCTGAGAAAAACCATGTGCACAGCAGGTGGGGCAGATATAACATTTGCAGAGAGCGTTAGATTTGGGTGGGTTATTTTGTTTCTGTGCAGGGTAAATACTGGCCGCTTCATTTTTACACTGCAATTTAGATTTCAGTTTGAACACACCCCTCCCAAATCTAACTCTTGCTGCACATGTTATATCGGCCCCCCTGCAGTGCACATGGTTTTTCCCAACAGCTAACAAATTTGCTGCCTCGATCAACTCTGATTTAGGCCCATAGTTCCACCTAATTGAAAGACAACTATTTTATAAACTTTTCTTGTAGTTGAACAAAGTCATCTTAACCATAAAATACATATAGAAAAATAAAATAATTTATCTTGTAACATGCAAGAATAGCAGCAGCCTCTGTACTACATACTCACTGGGACAGGACTCAGGAGGACTCTTTATGTGTGTCTCTATATCTAGACCCAAATGGTTTAGTTGCATAACAGTTTACACAGGACTTAGACACCCAGGCGGGGAGGAGGAGTAGCTGGGATCCCTATGTCACTTATACCCCTTTCACACCGACAAATATTTCCCGGGTTATTGCACATGAACGCGCATCAACCCGGGAATTTGCTCAGTGTAAAAGGGTCCTGTAAGAATATCCTGGGTCGGGCGTCCTGGATTGAATCCGGAATCGTCCCGCGATGCGTGCAGTGAGAACGGGTATGCCGGGTCAAGGCGACCCGGCACCCGTTCTCTGCATAGGAGGAGGCAGTGCTTGGAGATAATTATCTCCAAGCACGGCCTCCGGTAGCGTCAGCGGTGACGTCACCATCCCGGCAATATGCCGGGTCGGGCTGCAAGTCTGAAGGGGTCTCAATCCGGGTCGCACCTGGGAAGCACCTGTGACCACATTCCCGGGTGCGACCCGGCTATTGTCAGTCTGAAAGGGGTATTACAGCTCTCTCCGCCCTCCTATCTCTTCTCTGGTCAGAAAGCTCTGTTGGTAGCTCACGAAACATGATATTCCTGTGTCCCTACCTGCACTGCATACTGTCCTGCTCGCATTCCGGCTGCTGGAGCTGCTGCTGCTTAAGAGGTAAAGCTAGTGATGTCAGTGTGCTCTGGCCGGGGGGGCCCCTGACAAAGGGGGGCCCAGGATACAGTATACCCTGCACCCCCCCTTAATCTGGCTATGCCTTGCACCCTATTCTAGGTAGACAGGTTAGGAAAAAACATGGATGAATGTTGGCGTGTATGCTGGTGTCATGTTGCCAGATGTCCTTTTCCACGAGGGGGGGATCATCAGAATTATTGGAAAGGAATAAAGTGTATGTCCATTGATTAACAGATAACAAATAGATTATATCAGGTTAATTTTATTCGCCTCGGTTTACTAACTTGTATTGTGGCTCAATTTGCACTGAATTTGAAACAAAAACATCACGTGTGATTTGTTGAAACGATGTGATTTGTTGAAATGATACAAAAGATCAGCTCGCTGTAAGCCAATCGTTTTATCGGAATACATGTGATGTTTTCATTGTTCAAACGCTGGCTGAGAACAAGGTTGGGTCTGCATTTAAAGTGGTCAATCCTGTTATCTTCCAGTTCCCTGGGTGTGGCTATATTCCGCATTTATGGTAGCTCCAGACTCATGGGGTCTGATTTATCAACAAGTTTTATCGTACACAACTAGTTTTAAAATGATATATGATAAGTGGTACTCCAGCAATCAGCTTCTGTCATGTGTTTGAAAAATGACAGTTAGGAGCTGATTGGCTGGAGCACCATTTGTCATACACAACAAGTTTTAAAACTTGTTGTGTATGATAAAACGCATTGATAAAGCAGCCCCATTTGTTTGCAGTCCATTGGGGCTGTTTACAAAAATCTACGAGTTTGGGGCGAGCACAGTCCGTGAAGGGGGCAACTTGTGGTGCTGTTGCTGGTGTTTCTATGCCATAGCAATGGTTATTCGCCCACTCGCTCTTAAGTGAATTGATCAATTCATCCTGCTACTTGAGCAGTGACACAAGTTAGTAAAAAGGCTGATTTATCAAGGAATGTAACTTTTCCATCAGCTTATTGGCTCCATGTTTTACTCCCATCAGGTTATGAATTTAAAAAATAAATAAAATATATATATTTTTTTTCAACTCCTAATTGGATGGATGGAGGTGAAATCTGGTCTGCTAAGCTGTTGGGTAGTTACATGCTCAAAGTATTGGAACATTTATTGACGCAGTAATTGCGCTGGCAAATATGTGCAGGGCTATCGCAATACAATCCCTGTGTACCACTAATGTGCAAGCATATGTTGGGCCTAATTTAGACCTGATCGATGCAACGGCAGCGATCACAGCCTGAAGCCCTATGTGGTGCACGCATGCGCAGCGTCAGTACTGCGTGTGCGCACACAGTGAGGTGCAAAAGCATCTCACTGTTGCGTTCGCCTCTACATAATTGACAGGCATAGACGGGAGTGCCGGCGGCGTTGGGGGGGCGAGTGGGTGGCATTAGGTGGGCAGGCATGTCCGGACCGTTGCTGGGGTAGGCCACGGTAGCTGCATGACATCACACAGCCGCTGCAACCCAAAGCATGGCGGGTAGTCGCCTTCCTCCGCAGGGAGCTACTCGCCGTGGTGCGAAAGCGTCGCCGCTATGCGATGTGTGTGTTTGTGTATGTGGGAGGAGGGGGGGGGGTAGGGCATGACATGCGGGGTGACCTAGCCCTGTGCTGGGAGTCCCCCCGCATGTCAGAGATTGTGATCGTAGATGTGCTATTTTTAGCACGTCTACTATCAGCTCTGGATCACCCCTGTTGTTTTAATCTGTACATTGATGGTCATTCTGAGTTGATAGCTAGCTGAAAATGTTCGCTGAGCAGCGATGCAAAAAAATGGCACTTCTGCGTATGCGGCGCAATGCGCACGCACGACGTACTTTCACAACAGCCAAAGTAGTTTCACACAAGATCTAGCGAAGCTTTTCAGTCGCACTGCTGGCTGCAGAGTGATTGATATGAAATGGGCATTTCTAGGTGTCAACTGACCGTTTTCAGGGAGTGATTGAAAAAACGCAGGCGTGCCAGGAAAAACGCAGGCGTGGCTGGCTGAACGCAGGGCGTGTTTGTGACGTCAAATCCGTAACTAAACAGTCTGATGTGATCGCTAGCGCTGAGTAGGTCTGGAGCTACTCTGAAACGACACAATTTTTTTCCTTAGTCGCTCTGCGATCCTTTCATTTGCACTTCTGCTAAGCTAAGATACACTCCAAGAGGGCGGCGGCTTAGCGTTTGCATGGCTGCTAAAAACAGCTAGCGAGCGATCAACTCGGAATGACCCCCATAGACCAGCATGCTAGCCCTGCACCTATTTATCTGTGCCATTTTCACTCCAATAATAATGTTCAAAGAGTAGATAAAATCCCACAAAACTTCTTACAGCGATGTTTCAATAGAGCATCTTCGGATGCAACTGTTGTAACAATTGTATAATGACTCAACTTCCATTAGTAACATGCTGCATCAGAAACCGAAATCAGGAGAGAATCATTACATCACTCATAAAGGGGGATGTCTCTGCTGCATGTCATATCGCATTGTTTAAACAGTATCATTTATTAGCAATCAATGTTTAGTATATGCAGTATACAGTACAAGTCTAGTATATTTTATTCTAATTATGTATTTTCTGAGACCTGTTGTTATTTATCAAGAAAGACAGGAATGTATTTTTTGGGGGTGGAATTTACGTAGCAAAGAAACAGAATTGTGAATTGAAGTTATTTTTTCTCCTGTAATGTTATCAAAAAGAATTCTAGAAATGTTTTATGCAAGCACCTCTGTAGGGGTATTACTGATGACAGATGTTACAGTTATATAACAGTTAGTAGCAAATATATTTATTTATTGATATTGTTTAGCGCCATTAGCCTATAAAAGAACTGTTTGCTTAGTCAGACACTTATGAAGGTAACAAGTTAACAAAATAGTGTTTGTATTGTTAAAAATAATCTTTCCTCCCTAAACATGGAGAATGCTAAATTAAAAGCACATATGCCATTGCCATTAGTTCACTTATGCTACAAATCATCAATTATATATTATTTTTAAAGCTTCCTCCCAGTAGCTTTAGTGCACATTTTTAGAAAGAAATATTATTTCTTAATTCATGTGCCTGTTGAAACCTCATTATGTCAGATGATACTGATGGAATGTCATGAAACAGTATCATGAAATACATACAGACATTATTTTGGTACAATAAACATGTGTTTTTTAAGAAAAATTTCTTAACAAACTCACATGTTTATTACTGGCTAAAACATGTTTCTGAAAGTGCCACACCTATATTTTACAGGTGGAATTTTGTGACTGCGCTTACGTTAATGTATCAAGACAATCAAAGGCGAAACAAAACATAGCAATGCAACGATTGGCTGAGAACTGTTGGAAGTAGTAGATTGATAATCTGAATTGATAACGAAATTGGACCTGTAGATACACTGATTGGGCGTGGGGTCTTTTTGCCGATGGACGTGCCTGCGAAGTAGGGGTGTGGCACTGAAACATGCATCCTTATATTTTTGCTCCTTATGAACCAGATAACACATGAGATGCAATGAGAATGTTCAGTTACAAGCTAATTCCAATTTTCCTATTGCTGAGAGTGAAAGTGAAGAGATCTAGTCTAGATAATGCATTGGTAGGCATTGCATCTTATGTGGTGTATATCTGGTGTTTTATTCTTTGTTTTATAGTGTCATTTCAATGTAATGTGCTGTTTTTTGTGTCTTTGTTGTCTCTTTTTTTTCTTTATCCCCTCAACAGCATTTTGTCCCGGTCAGGCAAGAAGGAAAATCAAGATGCCTCCAATTTGACAGTGCCTATGACTATGTGTCTTTTTCCTGTGCCATTCCCACTCACCCCATCTCTAAGACCGCAGGTCAGTTCCATCAACCCTACTGTTACTCGCTCCCTCCTTTACAGCGTCCTGCGAGATTCTCCATCAGAACGGGGCCAACAAAACCGTGATGCTCAATTATCAGAGTACCCTTCATTGGACTATCAGGGGCTATATGTGACTTTGGTGACCTTGTTGGATCTAGTCCCTTTGCTTCAACATGGCCAACACGGTAAGGATATTCTTGTTTTTATTCCCTAAAATAATTGTGCTTTGACAATGCTAATTCAGTCTGGGACTCAAGACGCACAGGGGGAGATTTATCAAAGCTTGGAGGGAGATAGAGTGGAGAGATATAAAGTACTAACTAATCGGCTTCTGTCAGTTTTCAAACACAGAGGCAGATGTATTAACCTGGAGAAGGCATAAGGAAGTGACAAACCAGTGATATGTGCAAGGTGATAAAGGCACCAGCCAATCAGATTCTAACTGTTAATTTACATATTGGAGCGGATTGGCTGGTGCGTTTATCACCTTGCACATACCACTGGTTTATCACTTCTTTATGCCTTCTCCAGGTTATAACATCTGCCCCAAAGCCTGTAAAAAGCAGGTAGGAGCTGATTGGCTGGTACTTTATCTCCATCCACTTTTATCTCTCTCCATGCTTTAGAAATATCCCTCCACAATGAGGTCACAGTTGAGAAGTGTATCAATCTATAACCTTCCCCACTTAATGAAAACATTCACATTGATTACAATGACATCAGCAAGTTATGTAAAGTCAAGCTAGTATTTAATTACTGGCAGGAGACTTTGGACATTAAGGGGGGAATTCAATTGTGGGATAATGGATTCACCAGGCCGAATTAGCACGACACCCGTAACACTTTATGGTGGCAGGATCTTGCAAAATGTTCTCTTCCCCATAGGGTAGCGAGCACCTTTGAGCGAAAGGGATGCAAATCGGGCCAGGTAAAAGGTGGCAACCGTGTTGCCATTGCTGCCATTTAACCCCTGCAGCAACACAAATTTACACCCTTTGCCCACAGTTGAACTCCCCCCTTAGGATCCTATGCTATATCAATAGTTAAGATGATGCACAAAAACCCTCAGTTCAGTATGGCTTGTACCTACATGCTCTTGCTGCATATCTATAGAAAAATGCTCTTGTATTAAACCCAGAGTTTATATTGTATAAGATATATTAGTATTTTAGTAAGCACAGTAATCAACTTGATCAGTGTCTTGTGTAACAGACTATTCCATGTGTACCAATATTTTTGTCTTCTAAAAGATGACCTGCACAAAATACACGTTGGACTCAGTGATCTTATTCACTGGGAACTAGTGATACATCGTTGGGATGATTAGCAGCGCATAGAGGAAAGCTGAACAAATGTATAGTAAGCTTGTGGTGTGTAATCCAATAGCATTGATTATAAAAACAAATTGTAAAACTAATATGTCAGGCAAACAACAGCAAAGCAAAAAAAAAAAAAAGTAACTTTCTTTCTTGGTAAAACCATGCGGCAAAAATACTGAGGTACCTTGGGAGTAGGGAGGGGGTGGAGAGTTACTAATTTAAATATTTAAATGTGCCTATCCTGCTAACGCCCCATCCATATCCCAAGAGTACTCCAGTGACCCCTAGTGGATGAAAAAGAAAAGGATTTATCTGGTAAGTACCAAAATTCTATTTTCTTGGTAAAACCATGCGGCACTACAGGTGGGGCAGATGTAATGTGCAGAGTGATGTATTTTTGGGAGGAGCGTGTCCAAACTCAAATCTAAATTGCAGTGTAATACCCCTTTCACACAGAGGATTTTACCCGGTAATTTGCCGGGTCAACCAGGTAGTTTTCTTTGTCGAAGGGTCAACCCGGGTTGAAATTCCCTCGACTTCGACCAAGAAATTTACCAGGGTCGTAGACCCAGGAATTTTGACCCGGGTAGACCTTTCACACAGAAGAAATAACCGCGTTGATCCGCAAATTACCGGGTAGAACTGCTTTACCCGGTAATTTGCTTCCCTGTGTGAAAGGTGGGTTAGGCTGTGTCCGGCAAAGTGACCTGGCACTGAAATGCTGTGTATAAGTCAGGAATTTCAGAGCTTTCTGTCTGAAAAGGATAGAAGAATAACAGTTTCTCTGACATGCAGAGGGGCACCCAGAACAGGGCTAGTCCGCCCCGCGTGTCAGGCCCTGCCCTCCTCCCGCACGGCGGTGACGCTTTTAAACTTGCTAAGTATCTCCCTGCCTGCGCAGCCTAGCTGCGGTGGCAGGCAGCTACCCGCCATGTCCCGGGTCGCTGGGGCTTGGTGTGACGTCTCGCAGCTGCCACGGCCCTCCCCCGCAATGGCCTGCGTTGTCCGGACCACGCCCCACCAACAGCGTTCTAACGCTGTTGGCACGCCCCCTCCCACCCCGCGACTGCCTCTGCCTGTCAATCAGGCAGAGGCGATTGCAGCCCTGAGATGCTTTTAGCATCTCACTGATCCTCCCGGGGTACTCACTTTCAGTTCGCCCGCTGCACGTGCGCACTCCCCAAAGGCCTTCAGACTGCAGCTGCAGCGATCCAGTCTGAATCAGGCCTCTAGTCCGGACTATGGTACTTAAGTAAAGTGGTATAATGTACTGAGTTATGTATTCACACGGATATGCAATGAAATTGGAAAGTGTAAACTGAATTCTTTAATGAAAGTGTAATGGGAGACAAGATTGTAATGTTGCATGGTATTTATGTTATATGTTATAGTAGATAAAAAGGATGTGATTCTGACTGCAGCGATCCAGTCTGACTTAGGCCCCATGTTTTATTGGGATGCAGTCAAAATGCCGGCGGTCGGGAGTCAAAATGCCGGTGGTCGGGATCCCGGCATTCAGGGGACTGGCGCCGGAATCCAGGCGGCCAGCATTTTACCAATGGCCGGCATCCTGAGACCCGCCCCTAATTCCCACTCGGTTGGTGGGATAAATATATATATTTATAAATGGTAATGTATTGCATCCGCAAGCTTATTTTCAGCTGTTCAGTATACGCTGTTAATCATTGTTATTATTATCATTATTGTACTTTGAGAGTCCAGTCATTTTATTTGTAACAGATGCTGATATTACGTGCATACTCAGTATATATATATTTTTTGATAGTGATACTTTGTGCCACATGCCTCAGTGATGTCACATGCCTCATTAATGGACAGGTTGCTTTCTCATGGCAGGCTTGCTCTGTATTAGCGTTTCTTCTATATCCTCAGAGAATGGTCACAGTTTGTAAATACTGTACATGCTCAGGTTTGTATACTGTAGATGGTATATGTAAGGAGGTACAGTATGGCTGTCATATAGTAATATAGTGGTTCGGTAGAGAATGCTGGCGGTCGGGATGCCGATAATCAGAATCCCGACAGGGGAAGGTAAGTATACTTACCTTTCCCAAATAGTCCCCTACCTCCTTACCCGCAGCCTGAACCTGAACCTTACCTCACCCGTGTTCCGCTACTTGCTCGGTCGGGTTTGCGGCGCCGGGGAGGTGACCCTATTTGGGATGCCGGTGTCTCCATTCTGAGCAGTGTTGGAATCCCGGTGTCGGTATTTCAACCACCGAGATGTTGACCTTTTGACCTGTCGACCTAGAATATGGCAACCTAGAGACCCTGTCGACCAATAGTGGTCGACCTAGTTACTATCGACTTAGTTACTGTCGACCTAGAGACCGGATCCCCCATATTCCACCCAGGCATGACACTCGCTTCACTAATTCATTTCAGATACCAGCGATCCCATACACTATAGCACCTCTGTGCGTACACTCAGGGTGACACATGTGCCATAGGGGTTTCCAGGATATACATGTACAGTAGCAAATAATCAGTCAACTGCAGAAACGTCGGCATTGCATTCAGCTTATGCTCTGAATCAGCGCCATAGTGGAAAGATACTGAAACCCCAAAACACGATATATTAAAGTCTACTCTCATTGTAATTTATCATTGTAAATCAGAATACCTTGATATAATAGTCTGCTCGGATGTACATAGTGATGCCCAAAGTATATTGCTATGTGTTGATTGATCAATTCATTTTCATATGTTATTTACTGCAGTTGGTGCTTTGAGTGAGTTAAGACTTTGTGGGTCATTTACTATGGACAAAAGTGCAGATTTTTCTGCTTTCATGTATACTTTTGCCTGGGTACATAAATAATACATATACCTTTGAAAAATGTTCCTATCGAGTTCCTGTCTACAGGTTGCACTAATGTCCATTTGTGAGTTCCATAACAAAATGTTGTAAATGACCTAGGGGTCTATGCACTAAGCTTTGGAGTGAACAGAGATTTGGGGGAGATGTACTAAGCAGTGAAAAGAGTGGAGAAGTGAGCCAGTGGAGAAGTTGCCCATGGCAACCAATCAGCATTGAAGTAACATTTAAAATTTGCATACTATAAAATGATACAAAGCAGCTGATGATTGCCATGGGTAATTGCCCTACTGGCTCACTTCTCCACTCTTTTCAGGGCTTAGTACATCTCCCAAAAAGTATCAGCCAATCAGCTACTAACTGCCATGTTACAGGCTGTGTTTGAAAAATGACTGGAAGTGGTTGGCTGGTACTTTATCTCTCTCCAAGGCTTAGTCCATAGACTAGATATTGTGCATAAAACAGACTATTTCTCACCTCCTATACTGTTAACCAATCACAGGCTTCAGTTTGGCTACCATGACAGCAGCTATAGCATCGCTTCTCGGCCTTTTGGCTAAGATCAAGTGTAGTACCTGCTCGAGGGAAACACTTGGTGGAGTACCTGTTCTTACACTAGGAGCGTTAGAGGTTCCTAGATGTGGAATGGAGATACAGCCTGTGGAGTACCATGCCGGGGTGTGGCAATGCCTGTGGTTGAGAGTGGAGAAAACCTGTGCTTAGTATCCGTTGCCTTCTTGGGGGTTGAAATAGGACCCCCTACGTGGAGCGGGAACGGCCTGGTCTAGTATCTACTCTCGTACTGGGGGTTGACCCTGGCACAGAGTGGGTATGAAGCTTGGTCTGGCTGAGAGGTCGGGAGCAACTAGAAGCTCGAGGTGATATGTGCTTCTAGTGCTGGAAGAGCCAGGGGTGCCTGAACCTGCACTGGTGATGTCTGCCCACCTTTGCACAAGTATGGCACTTTGCACTCACACTTCTTCTACTTCTGTTGCACCTTTGTCCTTTGCACTGGCTTTCTCGCTAGGGCAAGGGTAATTTTATATACCCGCCCCCCCCCGCTGGGCTTCTGGCTAGGGCTTATTTATTTAGTTATGCACGTGTTTTGCACTTGCACAACACTAGCACTTATTTATGTTTTGTAGTGTGTCACTGTTTTTTGTATGGGGTTTAGGTGAGACCCTTATGGCCACCCTCTCCCCTAGTTGCCGAGGCCCTCTCCTTTTGGGGAGGGCCACAGGCTTTTTCCGATCCCCCTGGGGGAAGCGTCGGCCAACCTTGGGGATATACGAGGGTCCCTCTGCGCTTCGGCAAGGGGGGACCCACAGTCCCTTTTTCCCCTCAGTAGGCCTTTTGGCTCTGAGGGGCAGGGGAGTAACGGGGCCCTTCTCCTTTCGGAGAGGGTCCAAGAACCTATGCCCCCAGCACGTTTGGTCACAGACACTGGGTGAAGAAGCCACGCACCTCGGGCTTCAAGTAAGAACAAGAAAAAAAAAAAGACAGCAGCCATAGCATGATTGCTAGATGGAGCTTCAGTAAATCACAGGAGGTGAAAAATTGTCTGCATTGCCATTGCCCAACCAAATTACTAACAAAGATGGATGGAGTGACATCGCTTTGTGAATTTTGGTCACACTGTTAGCGGGGATCAGAAGTTCATCATAGAATGGGGACAGGTTTCTGACATCAAATCTTCTGATGCGACTGTTACTAACCATCATACTGTTTCAGAACCATTTAATGAAAGTATCGTCACCCTGGTTTGAGCATGTTCAAGAGCAGCAGAGATCAGCGTATGTGCCGCAGATCAACCTCATTTCAACAGATTTATTTAGCCATCGGAAGGCCATCGCTTCTGCTCCTTTTGTGGCAGCAAATATCGGAAAGCCGCCATTGAAATGGAAAATCACTGACATCACAAGAAATTCATTAATGATTTTAAACTATTGTTAATCCCTAATCAATAGATGCTGGGCTGCCATGAAACTGAAGGGGGTGTTGCTGAACCTCTTAGGTAGTTCTTTCCAATTGTACCTCCTTTTCCCCTCTCCTGTACTGTATATGTGTAACCAAGATGCATAACTCATAAGATACAAAATCGTGGCAGAAAACAGGGAGAACTTGGGTTATGTATAGCCTTCTGTCTGTCCTTCCACTCATAGAGGGTTCCCAATAGTGCACCTTAGTAATACTCTGTCTTCTTACCTGAGGAGCCAGGTTATATTATACATTGCAGGGTCACATAGCATCTTACATGGTTGCAGCTTTACTGAATGGTCACCTCAATGCTGTGAATGAAATATTACCTTTGTGATTTGTGTGTCAATAAACACCTCTTGTTCATGTTTCCAGATCTGGGACAATCTATATTTTATACAACCGCATGTCTGTTACCGTTTCTGAGTGACGATATATTAAGCACATTGCCATATACTATGATCTCTACGCTGGCCACATTCCCTCCTTTCCTACACAAGGACATCACCGAGTATCTCAGTACATCCTTCTTACCCATGGCCATACGTAAGTAGACAAACTTTGCATTCATTTTTGTTACACACTGTAGTGTACATGGGGCCTAAATCACTTTACGCCGGCAGGAGGTAAATGCGGGTTTCCGCCAGCATTCAGAGTTGGCTGCCTCAATGTGTCCGCAGTCATCATCATCATTATCAGCACACATTGGCAACAGGCCTGTCCTTGGTGCAGGAAATGCAATTGACCCACTCACCCGTAATTCCGCCAGCACCACACGGAATACTTTTGCTATGGGCGTACTCCTACGCCTGGAAGTAGAGATGCAACTGGGATATGACTCTAAATCGCCGGCAGGCAGCCTAAGTTGTGCATGCCGGCCCCGTCACATGCTAGAAATCGCAAGATCCTCTGTAGCGCAGTCGGATCTGCATGCAACTGTGAATAAGGCCCATATTGTTTTACTATCACTGCCTAATATATTACAGTTACAGGGTTCTATTACTAGGTATGAATGTTGTATCAATACATTTGTGAGAATACCACCTGCTATTTATTTGACAATTTGACAATCTTAAAAGACTTCGATACCTAGCATGTAAAGTGCATTATATCACACTTACGCATTCTGCTTTGGGGAACTACAAGCCCAAATATGCTCTTTCAACCTCTGATTGGCAGGGCATGCACAGACTTGTAGTTCCACATCAGCGGCTAAGCCACAGTTTGAATAGATTGGCTGTGTATGTGAGAAAAACTGCCAACTCTCACAAACCTGATCGTCAGAAGTCATAAATGTAATAATACATAACTGCGTACTATGGTTACAGCATTGGCGTTTCTATAATGGATGCAATACACAAAGGCCCCTGGGGCCACGGGGTCCCACACCGCACACATTGCACCCATGTTTTATCACTTACCTATCCGGAGTCCCGCGTCGGAGCTCCGGCCGCAGTAAAAAAAATGCCGGTAAAATGGCAACAGTGCGTGCGCAGTAGGAGTTTAGTCTCCGGAACATGACGGGCGTCATGTTTTTGGAGACCTGCACATGCACAATAGACTCTGACCTAATGCCAGGGTAGCGTCTAGATTCCCTTCGTGGAGAGGACCTTTCCCATAATGCATTGGGTCAACGTTTTGCCTTTTTATTTAACGTCCCTTTGTAAATACTGTCTTATGCTCCAGCGCCCAATGGATGTAGTCTGGCTAGAACGTCCAATACAAAAATGAGAAACTTTTTGTTAAATCAACTTTATTTTGCTTTGTAAATAGACCAGTAAAATTGTTAGCAGTTGGATTCTTGCATGTCTGTGTTTACTAAAAATGTTTTAAATTTTTCTTTAAGTCAAATTTAACAGGTATTAAAAGAAGAATACAAACAATGATTAATTAATGGAGCATCTCTTACATTATTCATGTTACAAAGTATCAGCATGGGGAATATTTTAAACAGAATCATGGACACCTTTCCGATGTACTGCAGCGGTGATCAACTATGTACCCATATATACACATAAAGATATGGCCTGGCGAAGCTGCAACATTCAGTACCTGTATAGGGACTGGCTGCAGGAAAAATGGAGGATGATGAAATAATCAGAATTTCTGTGTTATAAAGGGTTGAATAAAGTTTTGTAGTTTGAATAGTGATGGGTCGCAGTGATGGAGGAGAAAAGTTATAAATGAGCAGGAAGGATTGTATCTTATCCATGTAGTGATTGAAGGTAGTTATGACTTTCCAAAGTCCATAGTATGAGGTACTTATAACGGGTATGGGTCGCAGTGATGGAGGAGAAAAGTTATATATGATCAGGAAGGATTGTAAAGAATTAAGGTTCAAAAAGGGTTGCGATTACCTAAAGGATAAAAAAAAAGGGGGCAGACTAGATGGGCCAAGTGGTTCTTATCTGCCGTCAAATTCTATGTTTCTATTTTAGCACATTTTTTGTATCTTATCCATGTAGTGACTGAAGGTAGTTATAACTTTCCAAAGTCCATAGTATGAGGTACTTATAACGGGTATGGGTCGCAGTGATGGAGGAGAAAAGTTATATATGATCAGGAAGGATTGTAGCACATTGTTGTATTTTATCCATGTAGTGACTGAAGGTAGTTATGACTTTCCAAAGTCCATAGTATGAGGTACTTATAACGGGTGTGGGTCGTTGGGTCGACCCAACTTAGGTCGACAGTCATTAGGTCGACCACTAAAGGTCGACACGCAGTTGGTCGACAGGGACACTAGGTCGACAAGGTCATTAGGTCGACATGTACTAGGTCGACAGGTCAAAAGGTCGACATGAGTTTTTGGATCTTTTTTGGTGTCGTTTTCTTCGTAAAGTGACGAGGAACCCCAATTAGTGCACCGTGTCCCCTCGCATGGCTCGCTTCGCTTGCTATGCTTTGGGCAAGGTGCCTCGCTGCGCTCAGCACAGGTTACCCTTCCCAATTGTAGTCCACATGGATCGTAAAGTATGAAAAAGTCAAAATTTTTTAAAAAAGTCCAAAAACTCATGTTGACCTTTTGACCTGTCGACCCAGTACATGTCGACCTAATGACCATGTCGACCTAATGTCCCTGTCGACCTAATGCATGTCAACCTTTAGTGGTTGACCGAATGACTGTCGACCTAAGTTGTGTCGACCTAACGACCGTATCCCCTTATAACAGTGCAGTCCACAGTGCTGTACTAGAATTGTTAGGTATGGATAATAGGGGTAGATTTATTAAACCTGGTGAAGTGATAAAGTGGAAGGTGATAACGCACCAGCCAATCAACTCTTAACTTTCATGTTACAGGCTGGGTTTGAAAAATGACAGTTAGAAGCTGATTGGCTGGTGCGTTATCACCTTCCACTTTATCACTTCACCAGGCTTAATAAATCTACCCCTTTGTTGTTTATCTTGCGGAAGGGAAACTTAACAACAAATGAGCACCATGGCCCTCATTCCGAGTTGTTCGCTCGCTAGCTGCTTTTAGCAGCATTGCACACGCTAGGCCGCCACCCTCTGGGAGTGTATCTTAGCTTAGCAGAATTGCGAACGAAAGATTAGCAGAATTGCGAATAACACACTCCGATCACCAGAACGATGAAAAATCCTCGTTATGCCGTGAGTAAAATACCTAACTTTTGAGTAAAATAACTAAGCACATGCGCTCTGCGACCCTTGCGCATGCGCAGTAAGCGACTAATCGCAATATAGCGAAACTCGGCAGCGAGCGAACAACTCGGAATGAGGGCCCATATGCACAAATGAAATCAGTGCTCCACCTTCAGGCATTTTATTGAATTGCTTTGCTTATACCAACATGCAGATTTTGCTAAAAAACATCATATGGGTTTCTTGTGTTTTCACTGATGTCTATATATCATCCATCATCGTTTTTTTTTTTTTTTTTATTCCCCTTGGATATGACACGGGTCTGCTCAATACTTTAGTAACAGCATTATCCAACAGCTGTTTCCAATAGAACTGAAAATAAACAACTTGATAATAAAAGTGGCAAAAAAAAAAAAAAAAACAGACAGAAGCCAGTAACTAAATTGACATCTTTATAAATAATTGCAAGAGGGAAAATTCATATACAGTATATAGATTTTTCTTACGTTACCTGACGGTGAATAGCTGAATAATTTGGAGCAGTTATTCCCATACAAATGCTGTGTTTTACTTTCCGCTAGAACGGTGCCTCTAGCTGCACTTTTACTGTTGTGTACTCCTTGACTATACGCAGTATACTGTACATAACTAAGTGAAATCATTCTGTGAGATCTAGCTGTACAGTATGTGATAATGAGTAAATGGTTATTATACTGTAACAAGAGACAAAGCAATAGATATAGTCATTTGCAGATCCTCACAGCCTCTATAGCAATGTTATTCAACAGGCGTCTCCCCAGCTATTGTGGAACTGCACATCCCAGAATGCCCTGCCACAGTTTTGCTATTAGGGCATGCTAAAACTTGCAGGACATGTGCAGCTCCACCATAGCTGGAGTGCGGCATGTTGAATAGCCATGTTTTATAGTGTGCCTTTTTGTTACATTGTTACTGTTAATTCCTTTTGATGTAGTCAGATCTTTAAACACTTTTCTGTGTTGCAGTGGGCTCTAGCCGGCGAGAGGGCGGAGTTCCCGCTCATGTCAATCTGTCCGCCTCCTCGATGCTTATGATCGCAATGCAGTATACATCAAATCCAGGTGTGTATTCCTAAGTGCACTTAAAGGAAAGTTTAAATGGGTTCAAGGTACGAAGTCTGTGTTCATGTAATAGTTTGGTATTGCAACCTGAGTTTACAGTCTATGTATATTTCAGTATTTCTGCAGCAGGGTACACTGTGTTCCACAGGGAATACATCGGGGTGTAGAGTTGGATCTTGAGCCAGAGGCACCAACAGGCTAAAGCTTTGACTATTCCCAGGATGCACTGCATGGCCTCCTCTATAACCCCGCCTTTGGACACTGGAGCTCAGTTTGTAAGTTGGTGCCTGCAGAGCAGGTCACTTAAGAGGGGGTGCTGCGCTAGGCAGCCTTGAAAAGAGCTTTTGTTAAGAAGATACTTCAAGGGCTGCAGCACTTTTATGTCCTAGTGACATACTGTGCTGCGGCTCCAACACCTCCCCAGCAGCACCGCATACTCCCGCTAGCCGAGTTCCCGGGTACTTGTGATGGAGGCGCTCCGGTTTCCAGGCCCACGCCACTGGCGCTCTCCAGGATCGCGTGGCTGCTTCTTTGGGAGGAGGTAAGAGGGTTCCCCAGGTGGGACCCGCTGAAATCGCGTTCCGGTCGTGGTCTTAGGAGACGGACCACGACACTGGCGTGGACACTGTGGTCGTACAGGGACCCCACTATATCCACCAGGGCAGGGAGCACAGGTCGGATTTCACATAAATCCTTTTAACAAGGATCCACAGTACCCGGTGGTGAGGACCAGCATAGGGAATAAGGCGCTTGACCTGTAGCCCCTCCCCCTGCTTTGGGTGCCATCTACTGCTGGTGTCCCCGCCCTTGAGCTGCCCACTCTCCCTCACTCCCTGACAGAGATTTGGGCGCCATCTTTACACATGTAGCTGTGACTGATCTCCGGGACTGCAGGGTTATGTCTCCTCTGTAAATCCGCCTGCCTCATCAGCGCTGTGCATTTACAGTCACTTAAGTATTCTACATGTCATTTTAGACAGTGTTAGTTAAGAACAAGTGTACTTCTACCTGAATATTTAGTACAAGTATTCTGAGATATACCTCCAGTATCTACTGTGCATTGTTATATATATATATATATATATATATATATACATATATATATATATGTGTTGTTTAGCAGTTTTATTGTTTGTGTGAAATAATTTCTGCATTGTACCTGTGACTGAGTGTGCCTGTAGCTGCTGTGTGGATTTAATTCTCGTGTATCACACTTATTGCTATCACTGTATTCTGTACCCTGGGGGGCTAGGTGCGTCAGGGTCTCATATATAGTGCTACACAGTATATACTGTTTTGTGTGTTTTACTGTGTATTTCAGTCACCTCATACTGCTTTAATTCTCTTGTTTGTGTCCTGTATTTACTGTCACATAAATCAGGGGGTTATTTGCAGGTATTGTATTTCTCTTACGTCCTAGAGGATGCTGGGGACTCCGTAAGGACCATGGGGTATAGACGGGCTCCGCAGAAGACATGGGCACCTAAAAGAACTTTCTAGTATGGTGTGCACTGGCTCCACTCTCTATGCCCCTCCTCCAGACCTCAGTTAGATCTTGTGCCCAGAGGAGATAGGGTGCATTACAGGAGCTCTCCTGAGTTTTCTGTAAAAAGAATTTTGTTAGGTTTTTTATTTTCAGGGAGCTCTGCTGGCAACAGACTCCCTGCATCGTGGGACTGAGGGGAGAGAAGCAGACCCACTTCTTAAGAGTTAAGGGCTCTGCTTCTTAGGCTACTGGACACCATTAGCTCCAGAGGGAGTCGGAACACAGGTCTCACCCTGGGGTTCGTCCCGGAGCCGCGCCGCCATCCTCCTCACAGATGCCGTAAAAAAGAAGCCGGGTGAGTATGACAGATCATAAGAAGACGTCAGGCGGCAGAAGACTTCAGATCTTCATGAGGTAGGCGCGCAGCAGGTAGCTGCGCTATTGCTCCCACATTTACACACACACATGGCACTGATGGGTGCAGGGTGCGGGGGGGGGCCTGGGCAGCAATAAACCTCGTTTTTAGGCAAGAAGCATGTAGTTAGGCTGCGGGACAGTAAACTACGAATCCCCGCCAATTTTTTCAAAATCTCGAGTGGGACCGAAGCCCGCCGCGCGAGGGGGCGGAGCTTGATCCTTCAGCACTAACCAGCGCCATTTTCTCCACAGAGGCTGCAGAGAACGCTGGCTCCCCGGACTCTCCCCTGCTGAGCATCAGAGGGCTGAAAATAAGAGAGGGGGGCACATATTTAAAGCGCAGTGAGTGGGGAATTCTGTATACATTTATATGTAAAAGCGCTATCTGGGTTTTTTTTCCCTGGGTCAGTTGGCGCTGGTGTGTGCTGGCATACTCTCTCTCTGTCTCTCCAAAGGGCCTTCTTTGGGGAATTGTCCCCTTATAGTTATATCCCAGTGTGTATGTGGGGTGTCAGTACGTGTGTCGGCATGTCTGAAACGGAAGGCTTATCCAAAGAGGAGGTGGAACAGATGAGTGGTGTGTCTCAGTCGGCGGTGCCGACTCAGGATTGGATGAATATGTGGCATATGTTAAATGCTAGTGTAGCTTCACTGCATGAAAGACTGGACAAAGCAGAGTCCAGAGCATCGGCAGGTAATCAATCTACAGATTGTGTCGACTCACAGGACCCGTCGGGGTCTCAGAAACGTCCCTTCTCAAAAAAAAGGGAAACAGATACCGACACGGACCCTGATTCCAGTGTCGACTATGATGAAGTAAGGTTGCACCCCAGGGTGACAAAAAGTATTCAGTGCATGATTATTGCAATAAAAGATGTGTTACATATCACTGATGAGCCCTCGGTGCCCGACACGAGGATACACATGTTTAAGGGAAAGAAACAGGTTATAAACTTTCCTCCTTCCCATGAAATTAATGAGTTATGTGAAAAAGCTTGGGAAACTCCAGATAAGAAACTGCAGATTCCCAAAAGGGTTCTTATGGCGTACCCTTTCCCTACACAGGACAGGGTACGTTGGGATCCTCTCCCACAGTGGACAAAGCCTTAACACGCCTTTCCAAGAAGGTGGCGCTACCGTCCCCTGACACAGCGGCCCTCAAGGACCCTGCGGACCGCAGGCAAGAGACTACACTAAAGTCTATCTACACTCATACTGGTACTTTGCTTAGACCGGCAATTGCGTCGGCATGGGTATGTAGTGCAGTAGCAGCTTGGACAGATACACTGTCAGCTGACCTTGATACCCTAGATAGGGATACAGTTTTGTTAACATTAAAGACGCAGTCTTATATATGAGGGACGCTCAAAGAGACATTGGTTTACTGGGTTCAAGAGCCAATGCTATGGCTATTTCGGCAAGAAGAGCCTTGTGGATCCGCCAATGGACGGGGGATGCAGACTCAAAAAGGCATATGGAGGTTTTACCTTACAAAGGTGATGTATTGTTTGGGGACGGCCTCGCGGGCCTGATCTCTACAGCTACCGTGGGTAAGTCGACCTATTTACCTTTTGTTCCCCAACAGCAAAAGAAACCCCCACAATATTAGATGCAGTCCTTTCGGTCGCATAGATCCAGAAGAGATCGGGGCTCCTCTTTCCTCGCCAGAGGTAAGGGTAGAGGCAAGAGGACACCTGCTGCGGCTGGTTCCCAAGAGCAGAAGTCCTCCCCGGCTTCCGCTAAGTCCACCGCATGACGCTAGGGCTCCCCCGCGGGAGTCCGCTCAGGTGGGGGCACGCCTTCGACTATTCAGCCAAGTCTGGGTTCAGTCAGACGTGGACCCTTGGGTGATAGAAATAGTCTCCCAGGGCTACAAGCTGGAATTCGAAGAGGTGCCCCCACGCCGATTTTTCAAGTCGGCCTTACCAGCTTCTACTCCAGAGCGGGAAGTAGTGCTAGCTGCAATTCAAACACTGTGTCAACAGCAAGTGATTATCAGGGTTCCCCTGAGCCAACAGGGAAAAGGGTATTATTCAACCCTATTTGTGGTCCCGAAGCCGGATGGTTTGGTCAGGCCCATTTTAAACCTAAAATCCCTGAACCTGTACCTGAAAAGATTCAAATTCAAGATGGAATCGCTCCGTGCGGTGATAGCCTGCCTGGAAGGGGGGGATTTTATGGTGTCACTGGACATAAAAGATGCTTACCTTCATGTCCCCATATATCCCTCTCTTCAGGAGTACCTGAGATTCGCGGTACAGGATTGTCATTACCAGTTTCAGACGTTGCCGTTTGGGCTGTCCACGGCCCCGAGGATTTTCACCAAGATAATGGCGGAAATGATGGTGATCCTGCGCAAGCGAGGAGTCACAATTATCCCATACTTGGCCGATCTCCTGATAAAAGCGAGATCAAGAGAGCAATTACTGGAGAACGTGGCACTCTCTCAGAGAGTGCTTGAGCAACATGGGTGGAATCTCAATCTACCAAAGTCACAGTTGGTTCCGACAACTCGACTAGCCTTCCTTGGCATGATACTGGACACGGAACAAAAGAAAGTTTTCCTCCCGTTGGAAAAAGTCCAGGACCTCCAGAACATGGTCCGAGAACTACTGAAGCCAAGAAGAGTGTCAGCTCATCAATGCACTCGGGTTCTGGGGAAAATGGTGGCAACTTACGAGGCCATTCCCTTCGGCAGGTTCCATGCAAGGACGTTTCAATGGGATCTTCTGGACAAATGGTCTGGGTCCCATCTACAATTACATCAAAAAATAACACTGTACCCCAGGGCCAGGGTGTCTCTTCTATGGTGGCTGCAAAGTGCTCACCTTATAGAGGGTCGCAGGTTCGGCATTCAGGACTGGATCCTGTTAACCACGGACGCGAGCCTCCGAGGATGGGGAGCAGTCACCCAAGGAAGAAATTTTCAGGGACTATGGTCAGACCAGGAGTCCTGTCTACACATCAACATGTTGGAGCTAAGGGCCATATACAACGGCCTTCGACAAGCGGAGATTTTTCTTCGCAACCTACCGGTTCTGATTCAATCAGACAGTGTCACAGCAGTAGCTCATGTGAACCGCCAAGGCGGGACAAGAAGCAAAGTCGCGATAGCGGAAGCCACCAGGATTTTTCGCTGGGCGGAAAATCACGTAAGCGCTCTGTCAGCTGTCTTCATTCCGGGAGTGGACAACTGGGAAGCAGTCTTCCTCAGCAGACACGATCTCCATCCAGGAGAGTGGGGACTTCATCAAGAAGTCTTTGCAGAGATAACGGATCTCTGGGGAGTTCCTCAAATAGACATGATGGCGTCACGCCTCAACAAGAAGCTTCGGAGGTATTGTGCCAGGTCCCGGGACCCTCAGGCAATAGCAGTAGACGCTCTGGTTACACCATGGGTATTCCAGTCGGTCTACGTGTTTCCTCCTCTTCCTCTCATCACAAAAGTGTTGAGGATCATAAATCGAAAAAGAGTACAAACAATACTCATTGTTCCAGACTGGCCTCGAAGGGCCTGGCACTCAGATCTTCAGGAGATGCTCACGGAAGATCCCTGGCCTCTTCCTCTAAGGGAAGACCTGTTACAGCAGGGGCCCTGCATGTTCCAAGACTTACCGCGGTTACGTTTGACGGCATGGCGGTTGAACGCCGGATCCTAGCGGAGAAGGGTATTCTGGAGGAGGTCATACCTACTCTAATAAAGGCTAGGAAGGAGGTGACGGTAAAACATTATCACCGTATCTGGCGGAAATATGTCTCTTGGTGTGAAACCAAGAATGCTCCTACGGAAGATTTCTATCTGGGTCGTTTTCTCCACTTCCTACAGACAGGAGTGGATATGGGTCTAAAGTTAGGCTCTGTTAAAGTACAGATTTTGGCCTTGTCAATATTCTTTCAGAAGGAATTGGCTTCTCTCCCAGAAGTCCAGAAGTTTGTAAAAGGAGTACTACACATCCAGCCTCCTTTTGTGCCCCCGGTGGCACCATGGGACCTGAACGTGGTGTTGCAGTTCCTTAAATCACACTGGTTTGAACCCCTTAAAACGGTGGAGTTGAAATTTCTCACCTGGAAGGTGGTCATGTTGTTAGCCTTGGCGTCTGCGAGGCGTGTCAGAATTGGCGGCCTTGTCTTACAAGAGCCCTTACTTGATTTTTCACGTAGATAGAGCGGAATTGAAGACTCGTCCTCAATTTTTACCCAAGGTGGTGTCTTCATTTCATATGAACCAACCTATTGTGGTGCCTGACTTGGAGAATTCCATGTCCCTGGATGTAGTCAGGGCCTTAAAAATGTATGTAGCCAGGACGGCTAGAATTAGGAAAACAGATGCATTTGTTTGTCCTGTATGCTGCCAACAAGATTGGCGCGCCTGCTTCGAAGCAGACTATTGCTCGCTGGATCTGTAACACGATTCAGCAGGCTTATGTTACGGCTGGATTGCTGTTACCGCATTCAGTAAAGGCCCATTCCACTAGGAAGGTGGGCTCTTCTTGGGCGGCTGCCCGGGGCGTCTCTGCATTACAGCTTTGCCGAGCAGCAACTTGGTCGGGGTAAAACACTTTTGCTAATTTCTACAAGTTTAATACCCTGGCTGATGAGGACCTAGCATTTGCTCAGTCGGTGCAGCAGAGTCATCCGCACTCTCCCGCCCGATTGGGAGCTTTGGTATAAACCCCATGGTCCTTACGGAGTCCCCAGCATCCTCTAGGACGTAAGAGAAAATAAGATTTTAAACCTACCGGTAAATCTTTTTCTCCTAGTCCGTAGAGGATGCTGGGCGCCCGTCCCAGTGCGGAAAATCTGCAAGACTTGTATATAGTTATTGCTTACATAAGGGTTATGTTACAGTTAGACTCGGTCTTGGACAGGTACTGTTGTTTGTTCATACTGTTAACTGGTTATGTGTATTCCAGGTTATATGGTATGATTGGTGTGGGCTGGTATGAATCTTGCCCTTAGATTAACAAAATCCTTTCCTCGTGTTGTCCATCTCCTCTGGGCACAGTTCTCTAACTGAGGTCTTGAGGAGGGGCATAGAGGGAGGAGCCAGTGTACACCATACTAGAAAGTTCTTTTAGGTGCCCATGTCTCATGCGGAGCCCGTCTATACCCCATGGTCCTTACGGAGTCCCCAGCATCCTCTACGGACTAGGAGAAAAAGATTTACCGGTAGGTTTAAAATCTTATTTTTTCTGGCTATATTGTACTGTTACGCTCTTCGGCTACATTCCCTATAATGTCTGCCACACAGGTCGGGAAATCCGCAGACGCTTCTGCATCATGCAGTGCTTGTACCAAGGATTTACCTGAGGGGGAGGTTTTAAATGATGGTTCGTGTACTGGGTGCCATACATCTCCCAGTCAGCCCGCAGCCCTGTGGTCAATCAGGAACCACCTTGGGCAGCGTTCTCAAGTATGCTGAATACACTTGTGACACGTCTTACGCCCCCTGTGGGTCCTCCTGTGCCTTTGCAGCCACATATTGTCCCTGTAGTTAATCCGCCCTGGGCAGACACTCTGTCTATCAAGATACAACAGTTAAATCAAAAGTCTTCCCCACGTCCCTCTGGGGTCAAGGGGTCATCTAAGCATGCCGCTTCCTCCTCACAATCCACTAATATTTCAGATAATTCTTCTGATGAGGATGGGGAATATACTGATCTGGCAGACACTGATACAGTTGCTTCTGACAAGAAACGTACAACTCAGGTTGATGTTCCTGACCTAGTGGAGGCTATTAAGCTGATTCTACAAATTGATGATGAGGTAGATCCCACTACTGCGTCTAAGAAACCTGATAAGTTCAAACATCAGAAGGTTACTAAAGTAGTCTTACCACATTCTGACCATTTAATCGACATACGTCAGGAATCCTGGTCTTCTCCAGGAAAGAAATTCTCCCTGTCTAAAAAAATGCTAGCTCGCTATCCTATCCCTGCAGAGTTGAATAACAAGTGGGAAAATCCACCGCCGGTGGACTCTCATGTCTCCAGTCTTGTGGTGTCATCTACTCTGCTTGTTACCGCTGTCCTCACTGAAGGAACCGACGGATAAGCGTGTGGAGGGATGCCTGAAGTCTATTTACTCCCTTATCGGCTCTGTACATAGGTCCACTATAGCAGCCTCCTGGGCTGCAAAGGAATTGAAGCATGGGTTCAGGCATTAGAGGAAGAGCTACCTCAGGATATTTCTGACACTGCCAGACAATATCTTTCTCATATTACCACCGCCTCCCACTATATTCAGGAGGTGTCTTCTGAGGCAGGTGTAATGGCGGCCAAGGCGTCTACTACGGCTATACTGGCTCGCCAAATTCTGTGGTTGAGGTCCTGGAAGGTGGACCTGGACTCCAAAAAGACCTTGGAGGTGCTCCATTTAAAGGGAGACATCCCACTTGGGGAGGATCTGAACAAGATTGTGACTGACTTGTCGACTGCTAAGACTGCATTTCTCCCAAGTACTAATCCTTCTGCACCGAAGGCTAAGAGTGCCAGTTTTCGTTCCTTTCGACCTCCAGGGAAAGCAAAGGGTCAGGCGTACCAGAGACAGGCTCGTGCTTCCAAAACCACTAAGCCCAAACCTGAACAATCCTGGGCTGCCCGTCAGCCTGCTTTCAAACAAGACAAGCCTGCTGCATGATGGGCCGAGCCTCCCCCTGGGGGATCCCAGGGTGGGAGGCCAACTTCTGCAATTCGCCCAGGTCTGGTTAAGGACCACTTCAGATGCCTGGGTGCGGAAAGTTGTCTCTCAGGGGTACACTGTCTCTTTCAAGAGACGTCCCCCTCACCAGTTCTGCACTACGGTTATTCCTTTGGATCTTGAAAGCGCAAGCTCTACACCTGGTTGTACAATTCCTCCTGCACACAGGAGTGGTAGTGCCGATACCTCTGTCCCAGAGAGGCAGGGGATATTATTCGACCCTCTTTCTAGTCCCGAAACCCAATGTGTCCTTCCGGCCTATACTCAACCTCAAATCGTTGAACAAATTTGTGAGAGTGTCCAAAATCCGTATGGAAACTCTGCGCTCTATTGTACTGGCCATGGAACCCGAAAACTATATGGTATCCCTGGACATACAAGATGCTTACCTGCATATACCTATTGCCATATCGCATCAGCAATATCTGCGGTTTTCTTCGGCAACCGCAAACCAGCTTCTGCATGGATTTATTACAGGGTCTGGAATTCTTACTTCACCTGGTGTGCTGCTAAGAATTACGATGCATACAATTTCAGAACTTCCAGACATTTGGCTTTTCTGCAACAAGGACTAGACTTAGGCCTTTGTCTGGCCTCCCTCAAGGTTCGTATTTCTGCCTTGTCAGTGTGGTTTCAGAGGAAGATTGCGTCTATTCCTGACGTTCATACTTTCAATCAAGGCGTTTTACGGATTCAGCCTCCCTATGTCCCTCCTGTGGCTCCATGGGATCTGTCTGTTGTCTTGAATGCCCTCCAAGAGTCTCCATTTGAACCTCTTGAGTCTGTGGACCTTAAATATCTTACGCTTAAGGTCGTGTTTCTGCTGGCTATTGCCTCTGCTAGGAGGGTGTCAGACTTAGGCTCTTTGTCCTGTCGTCCTCCCTTTGTGATCTTTCACCGTGACCGGGCAGTTATTCGAACTCGCCCTGGTTATTTGCCTAAGGTGGTGTCCTCTTTTCACCTTAACCAAGAGATTGTGGTTCCAGCTTTTATCTCTTCTGGTTTGTCCTCCAAAGAGCAGTCTTTGGATGTGGTATGGGCTCTCCCTATTTACGTGGAGAGGACTGCCTCTCTCAGGAGGTCCGATACCCTTTTTGTACTTTTTGGTTTTCACAAAAGTGGCTGGCCTGCGAATAAGCAAACCTTGGCCAGATGGATTAGAATGGTGATTGCACAAGCTTATGTACAGGCTGGTCTTCCAGCTCCTGCTGTCAAAGCCCATTCTACTCGGTCTGTTGGAACTTCTTGGGCGGCCCGCCGAGGCTCGTCCGCTGAACAGTTGTGCAAGGCGGTTACATGTTCCTCAGTGAACATGTTCATTAGGTTTTATGCCTTTGATACTTCCGCCTCTCAGGATGCTTCCTTTGGACGCTGGGGTCTAGTACCCACTTCGGTGCGTCCCCTCCCATGAGGAACTGCTTTAGGACATCCCCGATGTATTCCCTGTGGAACACAGTGTACCCCGCTGCAGAAAAGGAGATTTATGATAGACTTACCATAGTGAAATCTCTTTCTGCGAGGTACACTGGGTTCCACAGGGCGCCCACCATGACACACTTAGCTTCTTTGGGTTTGTATGACATTAGCCGCTGGTTCCTTCTCCTGTCGTGAGAATGTGGTTCTATGTAACTAACATCTGCCTTCTCTTTTACCTGCTACTGCATTGGACTGGTTAACGAAACTGAGCTTCAGTGTCCGGAGGCCATGCAATGCATCCTGGGAACAGTCAAACCTTTAGCCTGTTGGTGCCTCAGATCAAGATCCAACTCTACACCCTGATGTATTCCCTGTGGAACCCAGTGTACCTCGCAGAAAGAGATTTAACTATGGTAAGTCTACCATAAATCTCCTTATTCTTTATTATAATGGAAAGTGTTCAGTCATAGAATAAACCAGTCGCAGTCCACAATATACACATTGCATTATCTGGGGTTATGGTAAAAGGGTGGTTCCAGAGCTATTCCAACCTTTTTGAATAAAAGTTTTGATCCAGTTGTGTAAAATCAATTGTTCAAATGTATACCAAGAATAAAAAAAGAAAAACAGAACAGTTGGGGTCATTCATGTGCGAACAGAAAGCGGTGGTTGTACGCATGTCAGTCAATGTTTTTGCACTGCGCATGAGTATAAGCCGCAGTGCGCATGCGCAACAAGTGATTCGCGAGTGTGGTCGCAGCATAACTTTAGTTGCAAAGTGAGTGACAGGTAGTTAGCGTTTGGGTGTGGTAACGTGGAGTAGTCATGCGAACGCAGGCGTGTCATGGCCGTTCGGTTGGCGTTTTATGTGCATGTATATATTATAGGTGTGCATATATTAGCAGCTGCGATCACACTTGCTACTGGAGAGGGCTGCGTGTCCCGGAAGAGCAGCTCAGCCTGCGTGTCTTCAGAGGTACTCCCTTTGTGCAACAATGTTACCGATGTTTCTACAATCATGCAGCGCCATATGAAAAGATGCGATCGCACTGGGCGTCCTTTTGCATGGGTCACCTTCTGTCCACATAAGCATATAATTGCAATTTGATACGGCAAATCATTGCAACAGGAGAAGCAAGAACAACCGCACCTGAATGACCCTCCTTGTACACAGTGTGTTCATAATAAAATGAAAAGAAAGTGCAAATGCTCTACCTGGTTCCTTAAATTATACGTGCCCTGTGTAATACCCCTTTTCAGCTTCAACCCGCCTTGGACCTAAGACACCTAGCGCAGGTTGAAGCTGGAGCTTTCTGTACTTACCCCCCATAAATGGAATCTGGCATTAGCTGAACGGAATACCGCATTAGCTGAACAGAATCTGGCATTAACTGTACGGAATACCGCATCAGCTGAACGGAATCTGGCATTAACTGTACGGAATACCGCATTAGCTGAACAGAATCTGGCATTAACTGTACGGAATACCGCATTAGCTGAACAGAATCTGGCATTAACTGTACGGAATACCGCATTAGCTGAACAGAATCTGGCATTAACTGTATGGAATACCGCATTAGCTGAACAGAATCTGGCATTAATTGTACGGAATACCGCATTAGCTGAACGGAATCTGGCATTAGCTGTACGGAATCTGGCATTAGCTGAACGGAATACCGCATTAGCTGAACAGAATCTGGCATTAACTGAATGGAATACCGCATTAGCTGAACAGAATCTGGCATTAGCTGAACGGAATACCGCATTAGCTGAATGGAATACCGCATTAGCTGAACAGAATCTGGCATTAACTGAATGGAATACCGCATTAGCTGAACAGAATCTGGCATTAACTGTACGGAATACCGCATTAGCTGAATGGAATACCGCATTAGCTGTACGGAATCTGGCATTAGCTGAACGGAATACCGCATTAGCTGAACGGAATACCGCATTAGCTGAACGGAATACCGCATTAGCTGAACGGAATCTGGCATTAGCTGAACGGAATACCGCATTAGCTGAACAGAATCTGGCATTAGCTGTACGGAATACCGCATTAGCTGTACGGAATCTGGCATTAGCTGAACAGAATCTGGCATTTGCTGAACGGAGTACCGCATTACCTGTAAGTAATCTGACATTAGCTGTATGGACTCCTGCGTCAGCTGAACAGAATCCTCCATTAGCTGTACGGAATCTGGCATTAGCTGTACGGAATTTGGAAATTAGCTGTATGGACTTACACATTATCTGAACGGAATCCTGCATTAGCTGTAAGGAATTTGGCATTACCTGTACGGAAACTGGCATTAGCTGAACAGAATGTCACATTAGATGTACGGAATTTGGCATTAGCTGTATGGACTTACACATTATCTGAACGGAATCCTGCATTAGCTGTATGAAATTTGGCATTAGCTAAACGGAATCTGGCATTAGCTGAATGGAATGTCACATTAGCTGAATGGAATCTGGCATTAGCTGTACGGAATTTGGCATTATCTGTACGGAATCTGGCATTAGCTGTACAAAACCTGGTATTAGCTGTATGGACTCCTGCATTAACTGTGCGTACCCCCGCATTAGCTGTACGGAATCCAAAAATAGCTAAATGGAATCTGGCATTAGCTGAACGGAATGTCACATTAACCGAACGGAATCCTGCATTAGCTGTACGGCATCTGGCATTAGCTGTACGGAATCTGGCATTAGCTGTACGGAATCTGGCATTAGCTGTACGGCATCTGGCATTAGCTGTACGGAATCTGGCATTAGCTGTATGAAATCTGGTATTAGCTGTACGAACTCCCACGTTAGCTGAACGGAATCCTGCATTAGCTCTATGGAATCTGGCATTACCTGTACGGAATTTGGCATTAGCTTTATATAATCTGGCATTAGCTGTACGGAATCCAAAATTAGCTAAACGGAATCTGGCATTAGCTGAACGGAATGTCACATTAGCGGTACGTAATCTGGCATTAGCTGTACGGAATCTGGTATTAGCTATACGGAATTTGGTATTAGCTGTATGGGATCCCGCATTAGCTGTACGGACTCCCGCATTAACTGCAATAGCTGTATGGAATTTGCCATTAGCTGAACGGAATCTGGCATTATCTGTACGGACTCTCACGTTAGCTGAACTGAATCCTGTATTAGCTCTACGGAATCTGGTATTAGCTTTATGTAATTTGGCATTAGCTGT